>NC_083280.1:49708711-50019689 GCF_963506605.1 Zootoca vivipara | reverse complement strand
ATCACACTATGGAAGAGACTTATAACAAATAGGTAGGAAATAGAAATCATTATAGATAATTATATGAGCAGCATTATGCCTTTGTATTTATATATCATATAATTTATACATTCCTTGATTGTAAAAACAGCAACCTCAAAGGGTTTTACAAAAAGATAAAATGATAAAGCAGTCCATCTAGATTCAAGGTATTTCCTAGTTGGCCCAATTCAACATGGGGTCCATCCAAGTCTGTTTCATTCACTCCAACCCACTCTTCCACTATTTGGGAAATAAAAAAAATGACTATGAGTACCCCCACCCCTTTTTTAATGGAAGTGGATCAAATTTGCTGACATGTTCATGCCCCTCCAGTAGGGAATCAAGAGATAAAAGGAACAACTGGCAAGTTCAGTTTTGGAGTTCAAAACGATGCAAAGCAAAGGCTAATAGAGTTCTGTCAAGAGAACAAGCTGGTGATCACAAACACTCTTTTCCAAGAACACAAGAGACAACTCTACACATGGACATCACCAGATGGGCAACATCAAAATCAGATTGATTATATTCTCTGCTGCCAAAGATGGAGAAGCTCTATACAGTCAGCAAAAACAAGACCTCGAGCAGATTGTGGCTTAGATCATCAGCTTCTTATAGCAAAATTCCAGCTTAAACTGAAGAAAGTAGGAAAAACCACTGGGCCAGTAAGACACAATCTTAAATCAAATCCCTTATGAATACACAGTGGAAGTGAGGAACAGGTTTTAGGATTTAGATTTGATGGACAGAGTGCCTGAAGAACTATGGATGGAGGCTCGTAACATTATACAGGAGGCAGCAATGAAAACCATCCCAATGAAAAGGAAATGCAAGAAAGCAAAGTGGCTGTCCAACGAGGCCTTACAAATAGCGGGGGAGAGAAGGCAAGCAAAATGCATGGGAGATAGTGAAAGATACAGGAAATTGAATGCAGGCTTCCAAAGAATAAGCAAGGAGAGAGAAGAGGGCATTCTTAAATGAGCAGTGCAAAAAAATAGAGGAAAGCAGTAGAATGGGGAAAACCAGAGATCTGTTCAAGAAAATTGAAAATATGAAAGGAACATTTCACGCAAAGATGGACATGATAGAGGACAAAAGTGGTAAGGCCCTAACAGAAGCAGAAGACATCAAGAAGAGGTGGCAAGAATACACTGAGGAATTATACCAGAAAGATACAGGTGTCCCAGACACCCAAGATAGTGTGGCTGTTGACCTTGAGCCTGAAATCCTGGAGAGTAAAGTCAAATGGGCTTTAGAAAGCACTGCTAATAACAAGGCCAGTGGAAGTGATGATATTCCAGCTGAACTATTAAAAATCTTAAAAGATGGTGCTGTTAAGGTGCTACATTCAATATGCCAGCAAGTTTGGAAAACTCAGCAATGGGCAGAGATCAGTCGACACATCCCAATCCCAAAAAAGGGCAGTGCCAAAGAATGCTCCAACTACCAAACAATTGCGCTCATTTCACACGCTAGCAAGGTTATGCTCAATTTCTAGAGAAATTCCATTTACAGTACTTTTGGGTACACATGGAACATGCTTTGGCAGTATAGTAAAAGGCAAGAGATAATATCAAATAGTTCTGCAGGACCAGCTCCAGTTTTCAGCCTTAACAACAATGAACAGCTACACCAGGGGTCGCCAACCTAAGGCCCATGGACCACAAGTGGTCCACAGGGGTCATTTAACCGGCCCACGAGCCGCGACCGAACTGAGCTGCCTGCTCGGTGAGTCCCCACACATTGTGCTAAACCAGCGCAGTGCAGCGCAGCGACTCGCTTCCATGGTGCCAGAAATCACGTCTGCGCAGACGCAGATGCAGGAAATCGCAGGCACGTGAGATCTGGCCCACAGAGGGATCTCCGCTGGAGTGAACCGGCCCAGGTGAAGTAAACCTTGCCGACCCCTGAGCTACACCAAAGAAAGGAGAATTTCTCCAGCTACATGCCACTTTAGGCAGATTACGGATTTTACAAAGCGCAGACATAAGACCAAAGCAATGGTTTTCTTTTTCAACTTGCCCCACACTCTTTCAACAAGTCACCACCTCATACCGTAGAAAGAAGGCTCATAGGGGAAAAGGCCTTTTAAAACTGGTATTTCAGTGGGGTACTGTAATCTCACCATTACACTGGAAATAGAATATCATCTTTAGGGGTTGTGTAGGTTTTTTTGGGGGGGGTGAGTATTTTTTCAACAAAAATAAATAAAACCAACAGGAAACTTTATCTGCATAACCACAGCCCAGTGTCATTCCCCCCCCCCTCCTTGCTTGTCAAGCAAAAGGATCTTGGGATTGTATTTCCTTGGAGTTTTTACCATGATAATGAGAACAATTATATTTCCCCATCTGGAATCCATTAAACGTGATTATGATTGCTGACTTTCCTATCCTTATTACTATCTGGATTAGCTAACCCCATTACAAAGAATGCACTCCCTAAACTCAGTTGGAAATATGATTTCCTGTCATCTAACCATGGACTCTCTCGTTTTCTCTCCCTCTCCTCATGTACCATCATAAACGACATCATCTTTTGCCTCAATTACAAGAACCTTAATAGGTTCAAACTCCCAGGTGACATTTCTGCAGGTGCTTAAACAAAACAAAACCAGAGAATCATTTGATCCACTCAGTCACGAGCCTCGCGTTCTCTCAATTGACCAGATGGCCGCATGCCTGAAGCTTGCAGGTGCTATAAGGTGGAGCTTCCAATGTCTTGGCCTTTCAAATCTGCACAACATAAAGTATGTTAAAGAAAAGATTGGGGGGGGATACAGATGTAATAATTACATCCCAGCACAAGATTCAGGGTTTTACTAGTAGAAATACAATCCAAAATTAATCTAGGGCATAGTCTCAGTGCCTGATGACTTCTTAAAAGCAATGCTAATCTGAAACACATGTCTTGATCTACAAGCTTTGTTTCATTTGTATTTTCTTCTCTCTCCCCCTCCATTGTCCCCCCCTCCCCCCAGGCCAATTAACCCAGTTTTAAAATTTATTTTTGGATTATTTTGTCAAGGTTTCTTTGGAAGGAATCGCATGACTAGACTATGGAACAGAATCAATCATATAGCAAAAAAAAAAAGTATTTGGAAGGATTATAGGGCATTTGTTGGGAGAAGGGTTCACCTCTCTGTTGCATGGGTACCTTGTGTAGCTTTGAAGTTCATCGAATCCTAAAATGATTTTGAACCTAGATTTCAGGCCAGCACATAAAGAGCAGTTTCATATCACCTCAGATCCTGTCTCTGACTTGTTCAATCTTGCCACCTGCCACACACTCACATCTCAAGCCCCCTCACCCCCATCTGCAGACTATGGACCCCCTCCCACCAACAGTTTCAGTACTCTGGAGAAAACCTGGCTTGGTGTGGGGGGGTACTAGTAAGATCCTATCCTTTCCTGGCTCATGCCCTGCCCATGTACATAGAACTGCTGAAAGTATGGGCTTTGCTCACCAGTAAGACATGTACAACTTGTGAACCAGGAAGACTTCTGACTAGAGGACCTGGGAAAGCTATTTCCAATTCACTCATGGCTACCAGTTCAGAAGCAGAGGTGAGACTTGGCAGATGCAGTGAGAAGAGCAGGTCACAATAACATCTTAGTTAGTTAGTTAGTTAGTTAGTTAGTTAGTTAGTTAGTTAGTTATAAGGTCTCTGGAGTGAGTTACAAATGATGTAATCATACAATGATAAACCAAGTAAAATAGTTACCACACAAACCACAAAACCAAACCTTGACTTTCAAATACTAGAGTAAAGAGCTGTGTATGCAGTATATGGCAGGTCCTGTCAAGGAAGATGCTAGGTCTCTGTGAGGAACAAGTTTCACAGTTTAGGCTCTGCCATAAAGAAAGCTTTTCCCCGCACTTTTGAGAGTAGCAGAACAAATAAGCAGGTCCCTTTGCTGCTCTTCACAGAAGATATTTAGGGATGAAGATGGTCATTCAGACTTGTGGTACCCAAGCCATTTAGGGCTTTAAACACCAATGTGACCAACTTTGAATTTGGCCCGGAAACAAACTGGCAACCAGCGCAGCTGCTTTACAATGCAGACATGAACTGAACGGATAATGATTGAGGACATCTTTGAACATCATTTGGAGATAGAACAAGGAGTAATGAAGACCCTTGTTTAATTTGTAGCAGAAGAGTAGCAGAGTGTGTGACAGCTGGGGTGGCAAATGGACAGGGTAGAGGCTTCGTGAATTCTAGCTTTTGGAAGAATTTAATACAGTGGTACCTCGACATCCGAATGACTCGACTTCCGAAGGTTTCGACTTCCGAAGTCGGCAAACACAGAAATCTTTTCGCCGCGTGCGCGTTCTGCACCTGCACAGAAGTGGCGTGCGCAGTTGGTGCATGCACAGAAACGCAAAACCGCGCTTCACGCATGCGCAAAACAGGCACTTCGACAACCAAAGAATTCGACTTACGAAGAGCGCCGTGGAACGGATCGCCTTCGTAAGTCGAGGTACCACTGTATTAGGGAAGACATAGGAACTTTGATTAAATGGCAGTTAGCTGGAGTTGCTGGCCATATCAGTGAGAGGGCAGGTTGGGAAAGGAAATAATCTACTTAGTCTGTGAAAGGGTGCTTGCCTGCAGTCTTTCTTTAGGGGGACTGATAATGCATTACAATATTGTGCCTTGTCTATCTTTGACTGCTCTTAGCTAGCAAATTTTCTCTGCATTGTTATGGTTTTTATTATTTTCTATATGCAATCTACATTGCATATAAATTAGCGTACAAATTTTACTGGGTCTACAGTGATAGGCATGTAGAGATGTCCTCTGTTTTTCAGTGGCATGTTGAGCAGGCAAGAGTGTCGGCTTTGCTCTTGCCATTTCTGTAAGTGCTTCACTTTGTGATCAGGGCACTGCTGCTGTTCTAGAATCCGGTGGGAAGCCACCATGACATGAGAGGCTTTTAATCATTATGGAGAATACAAAGGAATTTTTTTCCTTAAATAAAAAAATTGAACTCTTGGATTCTGAACTCTTTAATGATTCTGAAGTGGCTAATGAGAGTGAATCCTCTTTTCCTTTGCCTTAGGCTCATAGAAAATGGAATATGTGGTATCATGAAAGACCTTGGCTTTTATGGGTATTTGGAAATATGTTCCTGGCTGGTAAGCTTGTAAGATATGCTCCCTGTCTGCTCCCAAAATCATAGAATTCCAGAATGGTGTATGATGCTATTTGACAGGAAAATAAACCCATAGTGATTAAGGCAGTGGTTGCCTTCAGAAGATACTGTATATATTTTTTGTCTAGCATATGCATGTATATTACTGCATATTACTGTAACATACAATAAAATGTGTATATTGGACAGAACTGCATACAAATATTTATATTAGGAGAAATTCACATTCAAATGCTGGTGAATTTTCATGAGTAGTATTTTTTAAAATATATATATATATATATATGTTCAAACTGATGTGGAAATGTGGATAACTGAAAAACAAGATTGAAAAATGAGTAATAGTAATAGTAATAATAATAATAATAATAATAATAATAATAATAATTTATTTATACCCCGCCCATCTGGCTGGATTTCCCCAGCCGCTCCCCCCGGAATATTAAAAACACGATAAAACATCAAACATTTAAAAACTTCCCTAAACAGGGCTGCCTTCAGACGTCTTCTAAAAGCCAGATACCATATTTTTCCGTCTATAAGACGAGGTGTTTTACCCATTTTTTTTGGTCTAAAAAAAGTGGGTCATCTTATCCACGGAATATAGCAATTAAATATATAAATAAATACGGAACTTGCTCTAGCAGTCACAGCTCCTGGTAGTCTGCTTGCCTCCTCCCACTCTGCCCACCCTACAGTGGGGAGGAAGGCTGTAGGCAGTCCATTTTTGCCATGCAGTGGCTTTGCGTGGCTCCATTTGTGCATGGGCGGCGCAACGTTACACAGGAGGAGTGCGGCAATTGAAGTAATATTCCCTCTCTGCGCCTGTGTAACGTTGCGCCGCCCACGCACAAATGGAGCCACGCAAAGACACTGCATGGCAAAAATGGACTGCTTCACCACTCTTCTCCCCCGAAAAAAGCTCAACTCTGCCCTCCCAAAAAAGCTCAGTGATTGCCGGCAAGGGAACAGCTGATAGGTGGCCTGTTAGAAGCGTGGGGCTGTTAGCTTCTGGGCAATCCTCCCCCCCCAAAAAAAATTTCAACAAGTTAGGGCAATTTTTCCCCATTTTCTTAATTTAGGGTCCCCAAAAATAGGAGGTGTCCTATGCATGGGGGCGCCCAATACACAGAAAACTATGGTAGTTGTTTATTTCCTTGACATCTGAAGGGAGGGCTTTCCACAGGGCGGGCACCACTACAGAGAAGGCCCTCTGCCTGATTCCTTGTAACCTCACTTCTCACAGGGAAGGAACCACCAGAAGGCCCTCGGAGCTGGACCTCCAAATGATGGGGGTGGAGACAGAAATTGACTGATTGCCCCTCACTAGTGGTGGGTGAAACGGAAGCCAGTGGCCATGCTGGACCAGAGCCAAAGCAAGGGACCATCTCCCTTCTCTCTCACCCACCCTTCTTTCCCTCCTCTCCCCCTTTTGTCTCCCATCCCTCATCCCCTCATCCCCACCCCACCAGGTCTGGGTGAACTTACAGCTTGCAGAGGACTTTTGAAGTTAAGTTGGGGGCCCTAGGGGCATCAAGTTGCCCACCTGTGCACTAAAGGGGCAATGTATTCAGGATTTAGTGGAGCACCTTTCTTTTGCTACCTCAATGCGAAGCACATGAGTGATTGCCCTGGGTAACCCAGCAGTGCAACGTCACAAATGCCTCGCTTCTTCCGCCACACATCAGTTGTCGTTTATGTGCTAATTTCGAGGTTGTCTGGTGCATTAGATCTTGGCACAGCCAGCTCAGAACTTTCAAACTGTTTGCTTTGTTCTCAGATTACACATTCATTTTGATTCTGGAAAAGGATTACCTAATTATAAGCAAGCATTCCAACAGAAGCCGGTTGCAGCTCTTTCCAGTCATAATGATTGTTTTTAATGACTATTTAAGATGCACCGCCTGGGGGTTGTATAATCAGCCCATATTTATTGGCTTTTGCAGAATTCGCGAGGAGACACCTCATAGGAGCAACCCTTTTGCATTCGATGAGGAGGAGATTTTACAGTACAGGTCTGCCAGGCTGTCACGGCGTTAATTATTACCTGGAAAGTGAAGAATGAGGGTTCTTTTCAGTGTTGTTGTTGTTTTTCAACAGTCATAATGCTAAGGAGCCAAGCCATGCCAAAACTAAAGCAATGATCTTTAGGGTAATTCAGAAAAACAATAAATTTGTTAATTATTTAAATTTGTTAATTATTTAAATGAATCCATGCTTTAGAATAAATCCTGGGTTCAAACCAGCCATAGCTGATTGCCCTGACCAAGCCATCTCTTGTAGGGAAGAGGACTCTTACCTACAATACAAAATCCCTTCTGTTCCTTTAATCTTGAATTGTGAAGGTTCATGAATGTAGCTGGTATAAAGTTCTTTTTACGGGGCTGTGCTCTTGTGTGGCACCCCAAAACACATGTTTTAAGCACTGTGCAAGCAAGCCCCCCAAAAGCATGTATTTGGGGCTCTGTGCTCTTGTACAGGTCACATGACTCATGTGGGAGCACAGACCGGAAGATATGTGTCCCAGTTTTGGAACTCAAGCTGTTGGGGGTATGAAACTGGCACTCGCAGTACTGTACATTTGGAAAAGTTCATCAGGATAAATCGTCTACATTTCAGCAATTAAGAGTCCCTGACTATAGAGAAGGTGTGAACCTTTACCAGCTGTTTCTAGTACACCAGCTCTGGTTGTATCTGGATCAGAAAAAATCATCTACTGTAGTCCATCCATTGGTAACCTTGACATTGGATTACTGCAATGCAGCTGCCCTGCCCTTGTGCCTGGTCTGGAAGTTCCAGATGGTGCAGATAAAACAGCGAGACTGCTGATGGGGGAGAATGCCAACAACATGTGACACCTCTCCTAAAATATCTGCAATGGTTGCCCATGTTCAAGGTTCTTTTGTTGATATACAAAGCCTGAACAACCTGGCTCCAGAAGAGTGCTGTTGGTTGCCCCGTATTACAGAGACCTGACTGGCCTCAGCTAGAAGTTGGGCATTTATCATGTTGGTGCCATGTTCTAGAACACTTTCCCAGCAAAGAACCAACAGGCATCCTTCTTTTTACCTTCGTTGTGTGTGTGAGAGAGACACAGAGACAGGCCTTTGCTTTACCGCTGTTTAATTTTTTATTTGTCAGGCACCTGAGTGATTCTCTCTCTCTCTCTCTCTCTCTCTCTCTCTCTCTCTCTCTCTGTGTGTGTGTGTGTGTGTGTGTGTGTGTGTAATTTTAAATGATGTTTTATGTTTTATAGTGCATCCCACCTTGATATATTTTATGATATGGCAGTACTTTTAATAAATAAATGAACAAGCACTCAGCAATGTTATTAGGGACTCTGGGATTTTTAACCAAGAGGAAATTTATAGCCTGAGGCTGGAAGCTGGCTTAGTTTTAGTTACCTTCGAATGTGTGTTTATGCCCAGGTTTCAGTAGGCGAGAGGATGATGCAACGCCAACCCTTGTGATAGAAAGGCAGCATGAGGTCTCCACACTGGCCAAGCCTGGTATGAATACGAAAAGACCAGCTTTCTGCCCTTGCCTGGTCAACAGAGAAATGCCTTCTGTGGTCTTCCACAGCTCTTCCAGCTCATGCTTCCTCTAGCATCTGCAAATGACCTCATACCCTCCAGCTCTAGTTCAGGGACATCTGCTACCCTGGTTGGTCCCTAACAAGAATACATGCTGTGTCAGAGATGTCTATAGGACAGGAGAAGATGAACATGGTCTCCACTGGCTATCCCCTGAAGAGGAAGGAATATATTCCTGCCCCCAAAGTATACAATAAAGCCCCTGACTTCTCTGCAGACCCCAGGAGAAAATGCTACCCCATCTCCTGGCCTCTTCATTAGACATTATTTTGATGCAAAACAAAGAGAAGAGTTTGCTCCTATGAGCACAAGCAAATGAGATTTCCTTCCCTTTAGAAACCTTGATGCTGTACCTGAGTGTCTTACAACAAAACCTAAACCACAGAGCAAAAACCTATCACAAGTTAAACATAAAGTTTTTATGAGTTGAACTCTGAACTTTAAAAAGTCTGAAATCTTTAGCAATTGCTTCTTGCCTGCAGGATAGATGCAGTTAGTCTTCTGCCTTGTGGGCATGCCCTCAGCTGCAATCCTTATTGATGTTCCTTTGCTACTGCTTTCAAAACTGTTAAAATTCCTTCACTCAAGTGTTCTTAGCACTTATGTTGATAGGGAATACTTCAAAGGATACATCTTTACTTTATCAAATCTGCTCTAATTTTGCAGATGGAATCAAAGAGCTTTATTTTAAGTCTAGTCAAGTTTGCCAACTGTCCTAAGCCCCAGAAAATCAATTCTATGTTACTATTGTAATCAAACTCGGTGTAAAAGCCTGTAACACAGCGGGCCAAAATATTCCATGGAGTAACTGTTGAGCTCAGCTAGTTTACAGAGAGATAGCATTAGGCCCAGTATGCAGGATCCCCCCCTCCCACTCTTTTCCTTAAGGCATCACCTGATATATTCTGCTCTTTGACTATATTGATAGGTGACCTACACATCAGTCCCCAAAACATCTTTCTCTTTATTCATAATTCAGAACTGTGTTCTCTCTCACTTTCTTCAGGAGAAAAAAAATACCAGTCCTCAGGAGTGAATTACATTCTGGGTGTTCTGATGGAGTTATTATAACGACAGGGAATATAATGAGATCCAATGTGTTTGGCAGGCTTTTATGACTGACTTGTATAGGAGAAAACAGCAGTAGTATAGCTGAGGGTCTGGGCATTAACATCCACCAAACACTGAAGGGAAAATAATATTTCTCCCCCTGCGTGGGCTCTCTCTCTCTCCCTCCCCCCTCCCCTCCCCTCCGAATGTTGTGTCCATGCTGGCAAATTGACCCTCCTACTATTAAATTGCACATATAAAGACTTTTAAATAGGTTGTTCTTCCATTGGGATTATTCAGATTGCATCACTATGCAGTCTTTCCTTGCAGTCGCAGAAATAAATTATTAGGACCTCATTATCAAAAGTCATTATTGTCCACAATTGCAGTGTCCTCCTCATGTTGCTCCATTATAGAAAAGAGTCCTAGTACTATGGTTAGGTAATCTTTCCTTTCCTTTCCTTTCCTTTCATTTTGCTGTTGTCAGCCTGATTTGGAAGAATGTATTAGAAATGAAGACAAGCAAACAAGAATACTTTGAAAAAGTAAAGATGGCCGTATTGGCCTAGAAGTAGCATTCCAAAGCCATCCCTTGATTAGGCCAACCAAAATGTCACAGTGTTGATATTCTATCAAGCTCTTCATCATCAAACAAGAAGAGGGGAGAGAAAACTGGACTAGTGAGAATGCCCTGAGTCTGCATCTGATAAGAGTCTTAAGGTAGAATATGGGAACGTGTTACTGACATTCAAATGAGGCTCTTTTAGGTTCTGTGTTAGGTTGCATCAGGGTTGCACCAAGGCCTGCTGGGAAGAAGAGATACCTCATCTTTGGAAGAACAATAGCCAGCTGTTACCACAATCTGCCTCATCTTTAGGCAAAGCACTAAAGATGTGTTTGCCCAAGAATGGAGACAGCAAAGTAATCTGTGTCCATAGATGCTTAGAGATATCTCTCTAGGGCTGAAGCACAATTCCATGTTTTGAGGTTTTTCTGCACAGTTTGTGGTGGTGGTAGGATGAAAGATGAAAAGAAAACTGATTCTTTTTCTCAATTTTGGGGGCCGTGTCGAATCCCCATGACGGGGTGAGCTCCCGTTGCTCGGTCCCAGCTCCTGCCCACCTAGCAGTTTGAAAGCACGCCAAAGTGCAAGTAGATAAATAGGTACTGCTCCGGTGGGAAGGTAAACGGTGTTTCCATGCGCTGCTCTGGTTTTGCCAGAAGTGGCTTAGTCATGCTAGCCACATGACCCGGAAACACTGTCTGTGGGCAAACGTCGGCTCCCTCAGCCAGCAAAGCGAGATGAGCGCCGCAACCCCAGAGTTGTTCATGACAGGACTTAACTGTCACGGGTCCTTTACCTTTACCTTTAGAGCTGACCAGGACCAAGTAGGAGTGTTGGCTTCCTCCACCAACTTTTTTTAAAAAATGTAGTTTTGCTGGCACTTTAATCAGCAGCTGTTCTCTTCTTAGTGGGTTATCAAGCTACCTGATATCAAATCTTATATAGCATGATTTCTTAATTATTGTTGGTTAAAACAAAAAATGTTGTTGCCTCTCCACGGCTGCCATCTTTTCCTCTTTAAGCCAACAGTGCAGTTGGAATGATGCTACGTCAGGGCAAAGTGCAACTTGAAGTGAGACATTGTGGGTGGGCAGGTCAACCTCTGCACATATTTAGCAAAGGGCAGCGGACAATTCTTCAGGAAGCGGTCAGATGTATAGGAGTCTTACTAAATGTAGGATAGTGTTTGAGGGACAGAATGAGTGGGAATAATAAATTGCCAGAAAGTGAAGCTAATGCAGGGATAGCTAACTTACAACCCTGTAGGTATTGTTGGTTCCAGCTTCCATCATTCCTGAGCTTTGGCTGTGCTTGCTAAGGCTCATGAAAGTTATAATCCAACAACATCTGGAGGGCAACAGGCTAGTCACCCCTGTGCTAATGATATGAGTGCTAAGGAAGTCTAAAATTATCCAAAAGGCCAATTTTTCTTTCCCCCCCCAAGTGTTGCTTCTACTGTATTTTCTGGTGCAGTACTGCTAATATCACCCAAATGTTGTACTGCCTACTCCAGCAAATTACTTCATGGTTACGAACACATCACCCTGGGAATGTATTATCTACATTCAATATTTTCTTTCGTACTTTGCGGTGTCATTCTGTAACCATTAAAATATTGGCAATATTAAAGGACTGTTTCGCAGAAAGAAGAGCATCACAAAAGCCTGTTGCATAAAATATGGCGGCCATGTGGTGGTTCTCTCCATGTGGTAAGTCATTAATATGCAGACCTTGCATTGTTTGGGTTAGGGAACATTTGCTAAAGCATGGGAAGGAAATTCTCCAATCTGCATGGCATCATAAACAGCTCACTGCCACATGGACAAATTTAAAGCAGCCATGGGGTATGCTGTATAATGTGCCCTGGCCTTGAGCTATTCAATTCACTGTGTTGTTTTACCATCGCATCACTTATCCCGGGCACAGACGTTCACAGGAAGTCCCATGTGCTTGAAGTTTTAGCTATGTTTTTACACAGCTGAAGGAATACTCCCAACACACATCCTCAGCTGTTAACAGAATAAATCTATCCAAGTTCCAAAAAACCATTGAGCCAGGAAACATTAGAAACTGTATTTCTCACGAACCTGGTGGCAATGGAGAATTATCCAGATCTGAAGGCAGAAGTTGGAAACAAACAGATTAAATTAAGGTGATTAAGACAAACTGGATGAAAGAAAGACAACTCGAATTAGAGGGAAGAAACTAGTACAGTCATACCTCAGTTTAAGTACGCTTCGGTTTGAGTACTTTCAGTTTAAGTACTCCGCGGACCCACCTGGAACAGATTAATCCACTTTCCATTACTTTCAATGGGAAAGTTCACTTCAGGTTAAGTACGCTTCAGGTTAAGTACGGACTTCCAGAACCAATTACACTCATACTTCGGGTTAAGTATGCTTCAGGTTGAGTACTCTGCGGACCCATCTGGAACGGATTAATCCACTTTCCATTACTTTCAATGGGAAAGTTCACTTCAGGTTAAGTACGTTTCAGGTTAAGTACAGACTTCCGGAACCAATTGTGTACTTAAACCGAGGTACCACTGTAGTGGCTTTTATGAGGAGTCAGCCATTCTCATGACTATCAAAGTCAACTGGCAGTGGTCTGTAAGAATCATGAACAGTCTGTACGGTGTGCAAACTAACCCTAGTTTTGGATACGACAGCCATGTGCCTTCCTCTAAAGTCCTCTATTTGAAGGGTTTGTCAGAGGACAGTCCTCTATCCTGTATTTGAAGGAGTGTCCAGTCCAAGCCCAGTTTAAAGTTAAGCAAGGAGAGCAAGACCCGTGAAGCCACCCCCCCCCAAAGGGCACCTGGACAGCAGAAAGGGCAGGAATATACAAGGCCTAGTCACAGTCTTCCCCACTGTAACGGGAGGTATTTTTAATTTTAATTACAGTCCTCGATTCTAATTCTTCATCTCAGCGTTTATTTTATCCCATGCAAATCTGTGTCCTCTTTTGGGCGATGCATTTGCTCTTTTTCTGACAGTGTGTAACGGGCTACCCTAGTTTTGGAAGGTTCATGATCATATGTGCGGGGGCTAAGCAAGTGCAAATCAGTATGCCCAGAAGCTCTGTACAGGCATTTGTCAGTATACATGCCCCTTCCCACGTGTTCGGTGTGACCCTGTTGAGTTATCCTCACAGGGCTTACCTTTGGAACCAATGAATGAATACTCAGAATTTTCATCACCAAGCTGAAAAATGAGTATGCATTTCACCCTAATCACAGACATAGTATGCAGGAGGGGGGGGGAATACATATGTGCTTGTGTAGAAATATGTTAAACACCTACAGCAGGAATATGTCGATTTGACAGAATATTTGCATCGAATATAAGAATCCCGGCTGGTGTAAATCAACCTTGTCTACTGTGGGAAACTTCACGCTGCACTCTGCTTTGACAGCTGGGAATCAGGCCCATTGTGTGTACATATTGGCGAGTGGGTATGTGTGTCAATTAGGCTGACATCTTCCATGCTGATGGCTGCCTCTCTGAATGCTGCCACCAAGAGAAAGGTAGCCGTGTTAAGTAAAGTTGCCTGAACCACGGCCTTGTGGGAGACAGGCAGCCAACAAAGAAAGAACGTTAAAATGACTGACACGTAAGAATTGTGCTGCTGTAAGAGGCCTTTGTCGTGTGCCCGTTCTCTCCCCCCACCTCACCCCAGCCCGCACTTCCCTGAATTTGTTTTGTGGCAGCGATACTTGAAGCTACTGTGGTATGGAGAAGGGGAATCACAAACCTCTTATGATGGCTTTTCCTTTAATGGCCTTTTCAGATGCCAAGAAAACCAATTGATCTGCACTGTAAAATTGAAAATATATAGAAAAAGAAAGAAAAGGAGTATTCTTTATCATTAAATCAGGTGTTAAACTTTACAATAAAGGAGGCACCTTTGAGAGGCTGGATGGAATAATCAGCAGCCATTTAGAATGCAGGTTCTTTTGTGTCTTATTAACCTCCACATTAAGAACTTGTAATTTTTGCTTGCATTCCTTCAGGCAACTTAGCACACTGTCCCCCCCCCTTATTAAAAAAATATGGTCAGAGCTAGAACCCTTTCAATCTATCATCAGAGGACACAGACACACACATGCATTAACACAAACGAACCTCTGAATTATCATTGTTAAAAATAAGTGGCGGGTATGATTAAGAGTTAATGATATCAAATGCCAAGCATAGAAAGCAGCACATATGATATTAAGAAAACATGGTATTTAATTTCAGCGAGTGATGTTTTTCTCGCTCTGTGTTGTGAGGGACTGCAGCATTAATGGAAATTCAAATGCTAGCCTCAGTCTCCTACTAAAAAAAGAAAGGGTTATTATTTAATGGGCTTTAGAGTAGCCTCGATTTTTGGCGACAACTCTTTTTGCTCCTAGAGAAGCACATGCTGGGTTGTTTGGCTAATTTCCTTTAGAAGGAATGGAGGATTCGATCTTTATTGTTCTTCCCGGAAGCAAGATCACATCATTTTGCAGAGCCACGGTGGCAGATATCATATCCCCTGATCAAAAGTTGGAGAAGTGGAAACAATCGTTACAACCTTGATCAGTGGGAGTAATCTGGTAGACGGATTAATCATAACATGCTGCCTATCAATTGCCCCTAACACTTCCATTCTACCCTGGTCTGGATTACTGCTAAAGTAGCTGGGGTGGGGTGGGGAGGTCAACAAATTGTTGCCTGTTGTAGCAGCAGGCAGACTGGAGACATTTCACTGTTTAGGCTTCAGTTCAAAATATCTGCTTTCATGACTTTTGGCTTTGTTACCAACTTACCGTTAATAAGGTTCAGCCAATGCAGACGCTTTTGACTCTTTTCCTCTCACTGTCCTCACCTGTCAGTCCTCTCTTCATCAACTATATTTATTACAATCAAGCCCTGTCAACTGTCACAGCTTACATACAGACTGCCGGTAAATATGTCTTTCCAGTCATTAGACATTCCTTTCAGTCACCTTGGGATTTCAACCTTGTCTATCTCACTCCAAAAAAACTTTTGTTCAGAAGTATTAAACTCCCACAGAGCAGTGTCAGCTTGGGGCCATTACTGTAGGAAGTGACAGAAAACACCAAACTGTCACTCATTAAGGACCCGGTTTTTCCAGGAGTTGATGCAAGTCAGTCTTAGTCCCCCAAAATGAATCATGATTTATTTAATATATTTGCTTCTACAAGTGTCAGCTCATCAGCTTAAAATGTTTCTCCTTTAACTCTATTGAGGCCTGTACAGCAAGTTGGCTTTGAAACAGATTTTTTTCCCTTCTCTTGCTCTAAGGCTTCATAATTAAAACAGAGTAGAGAACAGTCGAGATTTTGCTCTGTGGCTGCACTTAGTGGCCCTTGGTTTTATAATTATATGTACAAAGCATTTCTGTTAAAATTAGAGCCGGACACACTTGGGAAAAGACCTCCTGGTGAGTGAGTTCCTTTTATGCCAGGCTCCTAAATCCAGGGTGAGATAAATTATCAGTCCATGGACAGGTTTAAGGTGAGAAAAACAATTAGGAAAGAAAGGTAGGAGGAAACCCCATTTTCCTCTAATTATGCGGTGAAGTTTTGCTCTAATGGATCCCTATTCCCAACCCACCTGAAGCAAAACGGTAAAGGTGAATTCACTTCTGCACTTGTTCTTGCCGCATGAAGATCGTCTTTCTTACTCTTATCCTTTGTGTGTAAGGAACTGGGCAAATTTTTTAAAAGAGAAAACATTCATCTATTCCAAAACAGTTTTCTTCACAAGAAGCATATGTCAGAAATCATTTGTACTTAGAATAAAATTTTAAAAGATGGTGGTAAATCCCTCCCAAGAAAAAGAAAGTAAGATTTCAGAATTATGTTTAATGTATATAATTCCTCCCCATCCTCAAAAGGATGCAGGGGGGGGGGAGAGGATGTAGACTGCAGTGGGGCATTCTGGAAGCTGAAAACAACAGAACTGTGAATAATTATCTGGAGGAGAAGCAAAAGTGAAAAAGCAGGAGGCAGCTTTTGAAAGCAACAAGGGAAGCAATAAAATGCTAGGTGAATGGGGAGTGCAAGGGGGCAAGGGGAAAACAAATCTTAAGGAAACTGGATGTGTAGCATGTATGATTAGGGAATGAAATGTGTTCTGTGTTAACTCTCGGAGGCTGCAGTCCTATACACATTGTAAATGGCTGTAAGACCTATTGAAAACAGTGGGATTTACTTCTGAACCTATAGGCATAGGATTGTGCAGTGAGATTAGCAAACCAGAATTAGGAATCTGGAAGATAAAAGAGTAGTGCAATAGACACAAGATAATATCACCAAGGCAACTATCTGTAAACAAACAATAAAGGTCATGAAATAGCAAAAGTAGTTTCTTTCCAAAATAGGTTTTATCTTAAATAATCTCAAACGCAGTAAATAAAGAGTCCACTTGTGATATATCAGAGGTTCAGTGCTCAGACGTCACTCCGGTAACCAGATATTTCGTCCACAAAGGGCTTAGTCATCGAGCTTTGTAGTAAATAATATACATACAACAGAAGACGGTATATAAATGGCTTAAAGCCGGGGTGTACCTGTGCCCATCAGCATGTTTCCATCTAGAGGAACATAGAAAGAGGATGGTGTCCTTCAGTTTGTTAACCCTCCTAGTTTGGAAAGAAACTACTGTTGCCATTTAATGGGCGTTTATTTCTTCGAGTACTGGTGGTGCCAATGCTGCACTCAGTCCCAAGTTGTTCATTGGTAATTTCTACTAGACAGACCCTGGTTCAAGATTTAGGGACCCCAACATGGTATAATCACCATTTGGTGGACAAGCTGCCAGTCTCCAAGCTTGTCAAAGTACCAGCATCGTTCAATCAAACGCATGTTAAAGCTCATTCTTACACTATTTGAAACACATGGGAGCCATAAGCTTTGGTCTCCTAAGGTGGACCTCCCTCTGCTTTCTTTCTTTTCTTTTTTTCATTTTTACACATCAATTTTACTTGTTGAGACATTATGAGGAAGGGGGAAAAGAGGTGGGTGGGATGGGGAGTTGGGTGTGGTGGATTGTCAATGTTTCTGTTTTTCTTGATATGTGTAGGGGTTCGGCGTCAGCGTCGTTTGTGCAGGTTCTCTGTTGTTTGTTCGTGCTTCTCTGTTGGTGAGAGAGGTCGGGATTAAGGTCACATCAGAGCTAACTGGGTTTTGCTGCATATGGGCAGAGCTCACCTGTATCAACTATTTGCACTTAATTAGAACCACAGCTTGTCAGCATCAGCAGTCATATCAGATATGTTTTTTGGAACTCACAGACTGCCACGGCTCCAAAGCTTATGAGAAATATTACTTGATTTCTATAACTTGGTAACTGGAAAAGCCAATGCTCATTGGGTATAGAGGTTGTCAGTATATTTCCAGAAACAGAATGTTAGAACAGACATGATGGGATTGTGTTGGTGTTGTTGTTTTTTTTTAAAAAAATAATCACTACGAGACTTATTAAGCAAGCTTCAGGTAGCAATGTGCAGGGTTGCCAGAAAATACTAGTTTTTGTTGTGTATAAGAACTTATGACAGTGAACTAATCAAGAAAAACATGGTATTACAGGTGTTCAGAAAGGAAGCCCAGAGCAACATCAAACCCTTTCCCAAAGATGTGAGAAAGTCCAACAGTAGAAGTATAAACAAGCTATATCTGCATTCTCTGATCTTTATTCAATGCTCCACTAATGCACTATTAACAACCTTAAGCTATTTCTCTGAACTGAACAATATAGCACAGATGTTAAACGTCACCTACTTTTAAATCTAATTGAATGCCATGCGCAGGGAAGCTTCAGACCAGGTTAAGTAAATGTTCCCATGATGACTGTAGCGGCAACATAATTATACAGAACGTACCCAACAAAGAAAATAATCATTGTTAGGAATTCAATGAGGAGGGGTGGAATCAAGGGAGCCTCAAGGTTAAACGAGAAATGGATGGGATGGGAACTATAAAAAAGAGAGGTAAACAAGCAAAATCTTTTGGCATAATTTTGAAAGTAATGGAAAACAGTTTTATTTTGCAGGTGTGCAGAAAGCACTCTTCGGCATTTTGCCATCTCGTACTCTGGCTTCCAGTTCCTTTTATCAAGAGGTCTTTGACTGAAGTCTCCATTGTCTTTGGAAAGAAAGGATAAAATGCTACATGAATAGCTTAAGTGATAGTTTGTAACATCTTGGCTGCAGCAAGAAAAAGCCAGGGTAATGGGTTTGTACACTAAATAACACGGGAATTAAAACACACAGTAATCAAGAGCAAGGAAATGAGAAAGGTAAAAGCCTTGATCTTCTATCAGCCAAGTTGATTTTACAAATGGAATTTGCCAAATTTGTAGAATTGTTTAGATTAATAATTTTACATGAGTTAGCATACACTGGGGGTCAAGCTGGCCATATTATCCATTTTGTAGGCCTATTGATCCAATCTATTTTCAACTTTTAGTCTTCAGGTGAAGGTGATGGAACACCCATAGGGTGAAAGGTAGGAATGCATGAAAAAGGATGGGAATCTTTGCCATCTCAACATCCTTTGTGCATCTGCTAGAAATGTCTATTATTACTATTATTATTATTAATTTGTACTCTGACCATCTGACCAAGCTGCCCCAGCCACTCTGGGCAGCTTCTAATTTACATAAGAGCATAATAAAACCTTAAACCCTAAAAAAAACTTCCCTATACAGGGCTGCCTTCAGATGGTTATATAGTTACTCATCTCCTAGACATCTGATGGGAGGGCCCTGAGAGCAAGTTGAGTGTTATCACAAGCTCCAATGCCTGTCAGTTAAGCCCCTGAGACCTTGTTATTCATCAAGACATACTCTGTCTCATAGGGCACACCTGCAGAAAAATCTTAAGGCTACAGTGAAGTGAAGAATGTCGTCTACAAGAAGGAACAACATGGCACCAGAGAACTAAAATAGTTACTATCCCTAAATGGCAATGATCCTCAAACTGCATGCCAAGGCACAAAGGCTGTGTACCCAGTCCCATTTCCTCTGCATATAGCGCACTCTCACTGCTGCGTTGGGAAGCACTGTACAAATGACATTAGGCAGAAGCCATATCTATCCTGAATATGAAAGAATGCATTTCCCCCAAAACCAGTTTTGATCTGAATTGAGAAAAAGAATTATCTAGCTGTATTTTAAGCTGATAATGTGTACAGGCAAAATCTTTGCTGCTATTATTTCTTAAGGGTGCGTTCTCCACAGTAGTGGTAAGCTGTTATCTCCACCTTCATGCTTAAGTCCTATTTAATATGCACATTAGGCAAGAATTATATTTAGAACCATCTAGACCAGCATTCTGTTCTCAGTGGGGATGTGAAGGGGCTACCGTGTACCATGTACTGGCTCCAGGGCCGCAAGCGAAGATTCAGAAGTGGGCCTGAAAAGATTTAGACATGCCCGTCTCCTCAGATCCAGTTCCCCCACCCAAAATGTAATGATAACATTGACCCGCCTCATAGGAACTGACACTACTACTCAGATAATACACATGAAGTGCTTATCCTGGAGGGTGATGGTATCAGCAGCAGCTCGCCACAATGGCTATGTTCTGCCTCCACTGTCAGGGAGTGTACCTCTGAACAACAGTTTCTGGGAATTCAAAGTAGGGAAAGGGCCATGTTGCTCAGATCCTGCTTGTAGGCTTTTCACAGGCATCCGGTTGCCCGCTGAGAACATGTGGCAGCTGAGGGAGAGGCGGTGGACAGATGCAAGCTCCGCACTGAGCCTGCAGGCACTAAAGCTACCACATCACTCCCAGGAGAGACGCGTGGCTCGGGCACGCTGCATGCCCCATGGTAAGTGCTGGCCCGCACAGTGTGGCGCCCAGTGCCAGCCGCGTTTCGATGCATTCGTTGACTGAACTAAAAAGTTTTGTGAGGCCATTTTTTTTATTTTTTAAAAAAATCACATATTTTTGTCATTTTTTCACACACACACACACACACACACACACACACAGCCCTCAGTGATGACACCCTGGGCGACCTGCACCCCCCCTTTCTCCGCCACTGCACAATGGATCTGCTTCCCATGGCAACATCGGCCAAGCTTTAGAGATACCACTTCACCAACTCCTCCCAATGTTACCTAGGTAATGCAGAGAATGGCCACCTTGTTGCAGCTTCCACACCATGGAAGCAGTGTCAGACCACACACACACACACACACCAGGTTATGGTTGAGATGACATCATTTATATAAACATCCCATAAATGCAGAAATGACTGTTCCTCAAACAGTAAAGCAGTTCTGTTTCCTAACCTCTTAATGCCATTCCCCTTCCCCCATTTAATATTTGTACTTTTGCTTTCCCGTCCCAAACGGGCCTGATGATTCCTTTTCCATAAGTTTGCATGAGCTTCCGCTGGCTTAAGCCACGTGCTGCAGGATGAGGAAAAATATTAAAATCAGAAAGATTCCCCCTACACCCCATCCTCAGCTATTATTCCAGTTTAAATTACTGTAGCTCTATACATCTGGTTCAGGTCATTCAAAACGACTCAGGTTCTCATTCCTTGTTTCCCTCAGGGACAACTTCTCTCAGTCTCACTGAGGAAAATGACCCTCATGCCATCAGGATTGGGCCTTGAGAAGTCCCCAAAGCCTCATCTGGAATGAGAATACCCAGCTGGGTTTTGAACTTATTGCATCAGAGACCAGTAGGTCAATGCATTAATCAGGAACTCTTAAATCCGGTGAGATACTTTGTTGGGAACTGTTACAGAGTTCTGGCTAGTCTTAACTATAATTTTAAAGACATTAGCCTTTTGGTTAAAAAAAAAGGCTATTTCCCATTCCTTCAAACTTTATGCCTACTTAAATGTTCTTTTCCGTTTCCTTCATGCTGGATGATTTGTAATTGACACATATTACTTTACATCTTTGGCCTACTTTGCCTAAGAGAACTATTTGACTGGCTGCATTCGTTATTACCGTCATTACTATTATTCTAGTTTACATTTTTAATGCTATGTGCTAAACATCTCTCCCCCACAAACAGTGATATGCCCCCCTTTTTAGTTTTCTTTTATAACATATTCAGCATATTTTTTTTCCTGGGACATAATTAAAACATCAAACAGTTTTCCTGCTGGTTATGCTAAAATCTGAGAACTGGAGTCTGCCAGCGTTATTGAAAATTAAAATGTACTATTCTTATGCATATTTAGAATGACCTTAAATAACGATCGAAAATGGGTTTGTAGTCCATCATGTAAAATTGCCCCACAATTCTAAAATACCTGAATTAAATAATGTCTCTAATTGGTAGCAGGAGGATTCTTGATAAAAAAAATATAAAATATGTATTTTTGTTCACTATTTTCTCAGGCTTAATATGCCTAATCTTAACATACAACTTTATCCCTAAGGAAAAATAAAGAAGAAAAACCCATTACCAATACATGAAGTTGAACAGCCCTCTCTCTCTCTCTCTCTCTCTCTCTCTCTCTCTCTCTCTCTCTCTCTCTCTCTCTCTCTCTCTCATTCTCTTAAGATGTAATTGCTATCAAGGAGACTGGCAGCTGGATAATTTTAGTTCAAATGAGTACATAGCCTGAAAAAGGAGGTAAATCAGCCTCCATAGGTCTGAAATTAGATCCCACTGTGGGTTTAGTTCAGAAGATAAATGTACAGCATGCTCATAAAGGATGTTCCACAGAATGCAAGGCCTGGCAGATCTGAGTGGATGAAATGTAAGGTTGGGTGGAGTAGGCACATATGGTGCTGGTCCATAGCAGGGGTTCTGCTTTTGCAGGATTATTCTGGTAATCTGGCAGTGCCTGACATGCAAATAGGTGTAATTGTTGTGTGTATCACTATCATGTTAGCCTGCTGTTCCACCCCATAATTTAGAAGAGCAACCCCATGTCCGTTTTCCTGAGCAGCAGATAAAGATAGCGGGTGAAACCAGTAGCCTCTCTATGTTGCCTTGAGCTCTGTAATGTATGGGGCAAAGGAGGCATATGAATGTAATAAAACAACATTGCGCTGCACCTCTCTAGAATGTGTACTTTATTCACTGGGAATGAATTGATCTATTTTATTTAAGTCCATAAAAGAGATGCATACTATTCTTTTGTTTTGTTTTTTAGGAAGATCAAAGAAGGTGAATAAAGGTAAAGGTAAAGGGACCCCTGACCATTAGGTCCAGACGTGACCGACTCTGGGGTTGCGCGCTCATCTCGCGTTATTGGCTGAGGGAGCCGGCGTATAGCTTCCAGGTCATGTGGCCAGCATGACAAAGCCACTTCTGGCAAACCAGAGCAGCACATGGAAACACCATTTACCTTCCCGCTGTAGCGGTTCCTATTTATCTACTTGCATTTTGACGTGCTTTCGAACTGCTAGGTGGGCAGGGGCTGGGACCAAGCAACGGGAGCTCACCCCGTCACAGGGATTCGAACCGCCGACCTTCTGATCAGCAAGCCCTAGGCTCAGTGGTTTAACCACAGCGCCACCTGGGCCCCTCAGAGAAGGTGAATGGTGAATAGGCTATTTTGTTCATGTTATTGGGATTCATTCCAGTTTTATTTGTTAAATAAACAAATATATTTTACAAATCTACAGATATATTTTGTATCCCACCTTTCCTCTTAAAGATGAATTTGCATGGCAGATACGTGCACCATTGGGTGGCAGAACTGCAAGAGCCCTGGGGATTCCCCCTCAGTAGTGGCACATGCATTGGGGCAGAGCCACCAAACCATCTTTCCGGCACTGGAATCACTGGGTGGGTTTCAGGTAGGGTGACGGTGGGGTTGGGGCCATGTGGGTGCACCAGTGGGAGAACTGGGGTGGGGTGGGGGTCCCAGTAGTTCTACTGTACAGTGACATAGAAGGAAGTAGACACGGGTGGTGCTGTGGTCTAAACCACTGAGCCTCTTGGGCTTGCCAATCAGGTCGACTCTTCGAATTCTCGCAACGGGGTGAGCTCCCGTTGCTCGGTCCCTGCTGCTGCCAACCTAACAGTTCGAAAGCATGCCAAAAAGTGCAAGTAGATAAATAGGTACTGCTCCGGCAGGAAGGTAAACGGCGTTTCCATGTGCTGCTCTGGTTTCGCCAGAAGCTGCTTAGCCACATGACCCGGAAAAACTGTCTGCAGACAAACATCGGCTCCCTCGGCCTGTAAAGCGAGATGAGCGCCGCAACCCCAGAGTCGTCTGCGACTGGACTTAACTGTCAGGGGCCCTTTACCTTTATGTGCCTAAGAGAAAAGAGTTCCTGTCCTGCACACTGAGTGTGCAGATTAACCAAATGCAATGTTCCACATTGAATTTGATGGCAGATTGGAATTTGTTTCTCAATACATCCAATTTGCTTTACATATCCGCATACGATCTCCTTCATAATGGCATTGTAGATTGATGCCGTAACCTTTGAAGATAATAGATCAATATTACAATGTGTTCCAGATGGGGATACTGAGGCTTAAGAGACTGCCCATAATGTTCATGGCCACACAAATATTGAGTGGAGCCCGGGTCCAAGGTTTTCCATGTTAGATAACACCAGCCTTTTAACCACAACTGGAGGGTTCATTCAGTTGCTCCCCTCACTTCTGGGCCTTTAGAGGAGAAATCACTGAAAAGGAAAGAGTTGAAGGAAAAAATGCCAAGCTGAGGAACTCAAAATTCACTCTGTATGCCGAGGTAAAAACATAACCCAGAGTAGTCCCTGGAGTCTAAAAAATTTCTCTCATTACACAGGGTTCAAAGACAATGTGAGCTGTGTAGCGCAGCTGAAAGTGTCTGCATAAAGGAGTGCTTTATGATGTTGTTTTGTTTCTGACTTGCCTTTACCTGGGCTATCTAAAGACATTGTTTGAGGCTAAGGAAAAAAATATGAATAATGTTGGGCCTTGAGATCAAAAAGGATTCTTATTATCACAGTTGTTAGTCACCAGTATCCCAGGTGGATCTGTTCATTTTTTTTAAAGCGACACTGAGAAGCAGGCTGTATTAAGTAGAGTTTCTTTTTCAATTTTTATTTCATATTTCCGGGAGTTTGTTCTCGATTTTTTGAAGATGCTGGAAGCTTTTTGATGTTGCAAAACCTATCATAGCAGGCAAAAGACAAATTTAAATGTGAGATAAAACCAGTTTTATATACCTAGATAGGAAGGCAATCCTTGAACAAAACAAATTACTTGCTGGCTTTGGAGTGACTCTATTCCTTCATACAATGAAATGGTTGACAATATGAAGGAAATAGAATTTTCGGACTGTTGCCATCAGGTCCTTATCATCATCATCATTAGGGCAGTTCATAAAAAACTTTTTTTTTTAAAAAAAAATGCCTGCTCCAAAGGTCTTCTCTTACTACAATAGGGATTATCCAATATGGAACCAAGATCCAAACTGCTTACACAAAGTTGAATTTTTCCATAGTTGCTTTTAATAGCTGTTTTTAATATTAAAGCTGTCAAAGGCAAATTCTGCAAGAGTAACATATATCCCTTTTCAGAAGAGTAAGCTGGATTCATAATAAACGTTTAGAATATGAACTTACCTGGATTTGAAACTTATCAGATAAATTATCTAGATAGGTTAGCTGGGCAGGAAAGGAATTTCCATGTGTGTGTGTGTGTGTGTGTGTGTGTGTGTGTGTGTGTGCTACTGTTTATCCCCTTATTTCACCTGTTAAATGTTTCTTCTTTGCTTTTTCTTCTGTTTGCCTCTTTCATTATTTTTTCCTGTTCTGCTTTCTCTTTTATCCATGTTTTCCTCCACTCTCCTCTCCCTCTTTTGCGAGAGACCCCAGGACTGAGAGAGACCCCTGCCTAAATTCCAAGCAGCCACTTCTTATCAGAATAGACAATGCTGAGCTGCATGAAGAAACTGTCTGACTCACAAACAGCTTCCTATGTTCCTATGTTTTCTTTTCAAAATACTCTTCCCCGTTTTTGTGGCCTCTCTTTTTGATAATCCACAAATGTGCCTCTATTGAGAACTGAAATTTGGGCAAAAAAAATGAACTTTGACAAGAGGAGGTATTTATGCTGCATTTGAAGTCTTCCTGGCGCATCTCACAAACTTAGCCAAAGAGACAATCTAACGAGACGAGTTGTCTCTTTATTTCCCTTCACAAGTGGCCTTACATACTCTTATTCCAAAAGGTCTACATTCGGAATGCAGTGTAACTAAATCAAGATGAAGTGTTTGGAGGAAACCTGCAACTTTGAAATTAATGCTTCTTCAGAAGTCAACACCATCTTGAAGAGCCTAATTTTCATTCAGTTGAGTAGATTTTTTAGCATCTGAATCACATCATCATTCAGTTGACCCTTGGTTACCTGAAGTGAGGTATCTAGTTTGAAAGAATGCAATTAGCTCAAGGATTTCCTTGTTGTTGTTTTTAAGCCACATTGGTTTATGAAAAGTTACATGTTGCTTCTTCCAATGGCATTCATTCTTCAGAAGCTGAAGAGCCATTTCTCCTTGACAGATACTGTCAAGAGCTGAAACAAGACATGCCAACAAGTCATTGCTAGAAGCTAAGGATAAATGTAACAAACAATGAAAGAATTCACCAACACAACTATTTTAAGTGTTATTTTAAGCCTTTGAGAGGCTGTTTAACAGTGCCAAATCTCTGCAAACAGCCCCTCACTATCAAAAGATTATTTGTCACTGGTCTATGTCCATAGAACTCCACACCACCTTTCACTTCTGGCACAAAGGCCGTCACAGAGAAAGCATTCTGATGTACAGCACCCCAGCAGCTCTCCCTGTGCTGGCATATCTCCAAATGCATAATTTGGCTCTCAAACTAATATCCGTGAAGGAAACTCCGAAAGCTACAAAGACAAAACTCCCAATGAGAACTTTCAATATTTGGTTCCTTGTCCAACCAAGCAAGGCTCATTGAAAAAGAAGCACATAAATCCATGAAGTCTAAGGATGAAGCCAAGCACAATATAGTGCCCAACTTGGCTTAAGAGATGTGGCTGTATAAGCACCTGAAAGCAATCTGTGCCAATGAACTCTGGTAGGTCTGAGAGGACAAATTACTCTAACGATCAGATGAGCTCTGGCCAGAAGAAAAGAAAACACTTGCAAACAATCTAAGGTCTGTTTTCATCTGCTCTGGCAAGACTTTGACCCCCAGCAGAATTTTTACCTCAGGGATGGGGAACCTTCAGGCCTCTTGGGACAGTTCCCCAGGCCAGGCCCTCTCCAGCCACACACTTCACTAGCCCTGCTTCACACCATCCTTTTTTTTAAAAAATCCTAAGGTCTTTTTGCGAAGCTAGAAGGTGTCCTTCAACTCCGATGGGGAATAGAAAGGGTTTGGTTTTGTAGAAACTGGCCTGCTGTACAAAGGTGAAATTTACATTAGTTGCTTCACCAACCTTTGCCTCTAGCTTTGCCTACCATGTGCCCCCTGGAAGGTTACTCAAGAGGGAATGTGGCCCTTCGGCTGAAAAAGGTTCCCTACTCCTGACTGACCCATCTATAGTCACAAAAATATACGTAAAGGAGAGCAGCAAATAGGTTATTACAGAGGTCAGAACATTAATGCAGAAGGTTCTGACCAGGACCCCAGGTGGTGTGGTGCGCCGGGCGAAGCCGCACGGAAACCATGCTGCGCCCTGTGAGGGCGGGGGCGCTGGAATGATCTCCGCCCCTCAGCGCCAGGGCGGCCAACCTGCTCGAGACTGCCCTGGTGCTGACTGTCTTGCATGTGTTTCTTTTCAATACTGATGTTCTCAATGCTGTTGCTGATAAATTTGAACAGTCCTTTAGGGAAATTTCAAAGCTCTCCTCCTTAGCTAACCTTTTTACTAGGGACTAGCTATTTCCCACTCTATGGTGTGTATATAATGTTATCTCAGTATCCCTCTGAATGCCATTTGCTAGGGATTGTGGTTGGGAAAGTCCTGTTATAGGATGGGGGAGGTAGCTGAGATGTCATCTTTGGGTCCCCCTCCTAGTATGTGGTATTATGCCTATGTGATGGGATTGTGTAGAAAAATGAATTACTCAAACCAGTCTCCTTGTTAAATTAATGGTTCTATTCATTAAGTATTTCTCTGCATGACAATAGGAGATGTCCAGGTACTGGCATGCTGCCATAGAAATTAGTAGCTAATGATGCTTCCAGAAGATGTGGGGAGACCTTCCAGCCTCACATGGATGCAGGAGAACAATAGGCCAGGGACCAGTCTTGTCTTGTCTTGTGCAGATGTTGGGGAAAAACCCAGAGGCTTAACTTGCGCTGAATCTATAGCTATGGCTAGAAACATAATTGGGGAGGAAGATCTGCAATCTTCAGGCATAATAACAGGCCTGGGTCTCCTAAGCCTGTTGATACCTTCCACTTTTGCATAAGTGGTGCCATTTGGCTATGTAAGGAATGACACACACACAACGTAGGCGTCATTTATGAACTTACTGGGTGGGCTTAGGTGAGCCATTCTATCTCATTCTGAGTTATTTTGGGCTCTTCTCAGGCATAACTGGGATACATTTGCAAAGAGCTTTTAGTACTTGAGGAATGCTCTACAAACGCTAAGGCATAATCCAGTCAAAGGTCTTTCAGTACTATTCTGGGCACAGTTACCCGAGGAGCAGTGGGGCTTAATGGAGCAGCAAGACAACCACTGCATCCACAACCCCGTTATGTATACCACCTGAAGAAGAAGGTGGTGGTGGGGGGCAAGCAATCAAGACCAGATCAGGCCTGATGCCATTTCATGATCACAGTGGAACTGGCTCAGCCCCTTGCCCAACTCAGCCCCTCCCCAACCTGTTTTGGGGTTTTTTAAGGGCTAGCAGCAGCAGCAACAACTGCTGGTGGTACTTTCATCTGCCCACACATGTAGAGGCCGAATGGGGAGTTCCATGCCAGCATAGGGACACCGGCATCCCTCTGTAATCCAGTGGAGACCAGCTGAACTTGGTAGACAGACACCAATCCAAATTCCTCCCCTGCCCCCTGCATCGGCCCAGCTCAGGCACCCACAGACATTTTCTTACCCCATTAAAATGGGAGAAGAGTTAACGGACTGGTTTTGAAAAGAAGATATCTGTTCAACTTTTAGGAAGAGAAAAAAACAGCTGTCTATGGGGGTCTAGCAGTATACAAAAACCATAGGTGAATGCATAAATTCAATGCATGTTACTTTTGATATCATGTGGATACATGACAGGATTGGGGGCATAAATGGAAGTTCAAACAACAAATTCAGAGGAGACTTGTCTTGTCACTCAAAGAATAATAAATGTTTGGAATGGCCTACTGGGCAAGGTTGTTGAGGAAAAGGCAGTGGGTTCGTTCAAGAAGCAATTAGATGCTGTCCTGGGGGAAATGCTGTAATACAAGAGACAGGCATCAATGTGGCAAATAGTCTTTTCCCGTTCCTAATATTTCCTATGTTCTTTTTCTGTAGTGCAGGTTCTTAAGAGGCTGTAGCCATCGGTGTGCAATATCAATAGCAAAATCAGTCCCAGCGACTGTTCTGTGCTAAACTGGGCCAAGAGACTGGATAAAAGACTTAGACTCACTCCAAGGGTGTTGGGGCTGCGTTGCAACGCTGTTTATTTCATGCTGGGTGCTGATCATGTGGTAAACCAAAACGGTCACATTCCTTTTTTAAAAAAAAAATGCTCAAGAAATTTAAATATCACGACCCTGAAATCTTGTCATTCTGCGTCAGTGTCAGCATAACGGTGACACTCCAAAGGTGGGTGACAGGTGCCACTGTTCCCTGCTCCACAAGACACTTTGGAAAGCCTTTGGGATGAAACATACCAGATGAATGAAAGACGGGGGTCATGGCTGCACACACTTTTATAGGGAAGCCCCCTCCCAATTGCAAAAGGGAGTGGGGGAAAGATCTTTGAGGGGAAATGGATTCTGTCAGATAAAGGTTCCTCTTTCAGCCCTAGGAAAGCATGGGCTGGGGGATCGACGGCAAACGTGCTGTATTAGAAATGATAAGCGGGGTTGGAGCTGCCTTTGAATATCCATAAAAGACAAAGAAGTAGTGCATGAGCAGTGGAGAAACCAAGGCCAGAAGCAGTAGAGTCACAGGGAAAAGGCCATGTTTAGAGGAAGGCTTGCAGCTCATTTAATGGAAGCCTTTTCATTTCTCTACAGGCATCAGAGTTGAGGATAAAACCAATATGTAAGTGGCGTCCTGCTGAATAGCACCTCTCCTGGCATCTGTCCCTAAGGTCTGAATGCCTGCAGACAGCTGTATGTGCAACAGGTTCCACAGGATCTGAAACCCCAGGTGCTTAGGGTTTCACATTGCATGAAAGCCTTCATGCATTCAGCTACAGAAGCAAAGCCTTCTTCCCTACAGATGTTCACCCTGTATCTGGAGCCACCAGTGGAAAGTGAATCTCAGCATAGCACCACTCCATGATTATACATTTGTTTTACAAGTCAGTATAGCACACAACATACACCGGAAGCTGCATTGTACAGATGCAGACCATAGGTCCCTCTAGCTCAGTGTCTACTCTGTATGGATTTCGCTGGAGCTCTCCTGGATTTCAGACAGGGGTCTCCTCCAGTCCTACGTGGAGATGCGGGGAATTGAGCCAGGGACTTTCTACAGGTAAAGCAGATGCTCTACGGCTGAGCTTCAGACAGGGCAAAGTTTAGCAATGAGAAAGGAAACCTGATCCATAGATGTGCATCGCCTCTTGACAGATAACAGAACAGACCTAGTTCGACTTCTCCAAATGGCTTAAATGATCCAGTATTTGCTACAATCCTCAAGACAGCAAAATATGAGATTGGGTGCTGCCAAATGAATAACCTAAAGCCACCTGGGAAGCTTTTGCTGAAAGGCAGCATAGAAATGTTTTAATCACATAAAACAAACAAACATTATTTGGGCTTCACTGGAATTAGATGGCTTTGGCTGCAATGATACCAAGGGGACTACATATTTATCCTGGGCCAGTGCACCCATGGAGCTTTTGATCTGTATGCCCACACAGAGCTGCCTCCGACATGGAAATTGAAGAGTGAAGTCTCTGTCCAGCTGGACCTCCAAGCGTTCTCTAGAGGCCAGCAAGGCTTTGAGCTGAAATGCTGGGAGTCTACCATGTTGAATGACCAGCAGTTGACTAGTAGAAATATGAATGATATGTTAGGTTGCATTGGTTAGCCTTTCTGCCTTGCCTCGCCCTGCATTTATTCATTCTGTTAGGGGAAATGAATAAATACCAGCTCACTGCATTGTACGCTTGATGTGCTCAGGTGAAGGAATGATAAACTGCCTTACACACATGCATTTCTCAATAGGACTATGGAGTTCACCTCCTATTTTGTGATTTCTATTGTTGAAACAACAGAACGAAAAGGTTAAGGCTGCAGCGCTATGAACAATTATTCGAGAGCAAGCCCCACTGAACTCCAGGGTCCCAACTTTCAAGTACAGATAATAGGCTGCAGAAATTGTGGCATATTTCAAAGTCCTTGAGAATTTAGTATGATGTTCTTGTGGTTGCAGCTCCTTATTTGGAGTTTCACAAGCTGCTCTTATTGATTCTTGGGAGGATTCAATGCTTTGCTGTGATTGATGTTCCATCGGAGCAAGCATTGCAGTTTGCCAGACAGAATGGTCCCCCTCCCCAAAACATGCATGCTTTTTTTTGTTTGGAGGGGGGGTTATCCTGATCCCCTCAAGACAAGGAAGAGGTGGGAAAGTCCCATGATGAAAGTGGAAGTCCTTGCACAGAGCTTCCACGGATGGAGCTTGTTAGGGGAACCCTCTGTCTGAGAGAAATGTCTGGTGCCTAAGGCTTATGGGAAGTGGAATATGGGCCCCCATTTCATGTACTAAAGCCAGCCATATTGCCAGCTGAAACTGAGGGCAGCCAGGAACATGGGGCTGGCCACATGGCACACAGAGCTCTGTCCACCCCCCCACAGAGGGGGTGCCCAAGGGAACTCAGTTCTGCTGCCTGAAATGAGTGCCTTCCTCCAGCTCACAGATGGGTCTCCTCAGGCCCAGAGGTCTTCTAGGCCTCTACGACCATCGGGACTCCTTCCAGGCAGCTCCCCTCACTGGTTCTGCTTCATTCCCTCTCTGAGTGTTTTTGTCTTGTTGGAATGTGTTATTGAACATTGTGAATGCCTCTTGTTTGCCTGCATGGAGGATGGAGATGGGTGTGTCAGTATATGTGTGAATGTGTAAACCACGCCACTGTGCAAAGGTTTTAAAAAAAAGTTCATTGCTCTGCTCACCTTTGCCTCCCACCACTGGCATGTGGCCCTCATAAAGCTTCACAGAAGGCAGTGTGGCCCTCTGGAAAGGGTTTCCCACTGCCACTGTGCCTGATGGCTGAGGCAGCTCTGCTTGGATATGCCAAACTATAGCAGATTCCCTGCATTATTTCTTAGATTCCCTGCATTGTTCCTTAGATTATCTCTCAGGTCTTCATTTCAGGAACCTGGAATTAAAGTGATCATAGCACCTCTTTAAAGCCATGCAACAAAACGTAATTTTCAGTTGGGAAATAAAGCTGACTATAGCATTTACTCATTGGAATAGTTCATATATTTTTGCATGTGTTAGTGGGCCGTTATCAAAGGCGAGCTGCAGATTCGAAGAAGTTGAGCCAGGGCTGCCTGAATCATTCAGCTTAGCCAATAATACTTGCTCGTTTCCTGATGATAAATGTTGAGACATGTTACCCTTTCAAATAAATAGTTTTAACGTGTGGTTTTTGGCTAGCTTTGCTGGGGCACCGCAATATCCATTTATCCTAGCAGAATGCACCGAGTTTAATATCATTGCTACACTCCACTGTGTTTCCCAGGATGATAGCTGTTGGCACAAAAAGGAATCAACTCTGTCAAACAATAAGTAATAAATTGTGCAAGGGTGAGGTAAATATTTTTCCATATCCCTAAACAACTCTAAGCACATTGCTTAGACCCATCTTCCAGACTTGCAATTAATCAGACTGGGAGCTAGCCCACCCCCTGATTCAGAGGACCATAGACCCCTAGAATTGAAGAGTTGGAAGGGACCCTGAGGGTCATCTAGTCCAACCCCCTGCAATGCAGCATTCATTTGCAGAAGAGCTTCCTCAGTGCTCTCTCCCCTTTTCCGGCCCACTGGGAGAATGAAGCAGACAGCTAAATATTGTTTCCATTTCTCTGGGCACTGCCAGACCCTCTCTGCAAAAAGAAAAAGGGAATGAGCTTAACTCTGTTTGCCCTTCTGGGCAAATGTAATGGAACTCGTTCCAGCCTCTCTGTCTCTCTGCATCTGCTAGTTCCCAAGAATATCCTTGCACATTAACACACAGTATATTCATGTAATCAATTTAAAATGGGTACCTCATCACCTTCATGCCTAAAATCCCGTATCTCGCAGTCCGCTCATCTGTGGTCTCTTCTCTCCCCTGCCTCACACTGTACTAGCAGCAGTTCTTGGCCTAGTGCTGGAGCATATCATGAAAAAGAAGCCGCCATGGATGAACATGACAAGAAGGTTTTGCCCGATTGTAACTCATGGTTCACTGCTGCCCCTCCTTGTGCAGCTGCACAACTGTCCTATGCAGTAGAGGCAGTTCTTCATCAGGGTCATCTTACCCATAAGCACTAGGGGTGCGGGGCGCCGGGCTCTCAGGGGTGCCAGGCTGAGAGTCTGGGGAAGAGCCCACCCATCGGTCGGAATGCCGTGGCGGGCTCTTCTGCTGCTGGCAGCTCTGGGCCGCAAGTTCGGGTCTCCTCAGGCCCAGAGCAAGATTCTGGGGAGGCTGGCCGGCTGTGCCCACCTGCGTGCCTGGGACTGGGCAACCAGGGGGCCAGGGCGCTGGGTGGATCTTTGCACCCCGCCGCCACATATGCTTAAGACAGCCCTGCTCCTTCATTCTTTGAAGCTTGACCCTTATTTTACCAACTAGTTTTCTTGATATGTGATTAATGTTTCTGTCTGATGCTATTGTTGCAGTACGTATTATGCTTTAATGGTGTTGTCTGCCATCTTATTTTTCTATGAAAGTGCACTTTAACAAACAAAGAGGTACTAATGTCCAGTTGAGCCAGACTGATTTTCCATGGCTGGTGGACTTGGCTTGGAAAGAGGTGGTGCAAGCTATCCAGCAGCCCTTGTTCCCCCGGCTGGTGGCAGAGGCTAGAGTGTGCTTCCCTTCAGCTCTGTAGTCCCAGGGTAACTGGCAGCTGGAACAGAGTTCTACTTCCTGGCAGGGAAGAGGGAAGAGAGCTTCCTGCAGCTGCTCCTTCTTAGGCAGATGGATGGAGCCGGGCTGGTCTTCCCCTGACTGTGATGCAAGGAGCAGAGAGAGACCAGCAGCAGGCGGTTCCTGTGGAAATCAAGGTTATGATGAGACGACATCCAATGTCACGTGCAAAACTATTTGGCGAATTGGCCAGCGCCAAGAGTAAGGAAGGGCAGGGGTGCTTTGCCCTACATTGTTCCAGCTGGCAGATAGGATGGTGGCATTGAAACCAGGAAGAGCATCATGTCAGCCTTAGCCACTACACAAGCTCTGTCACTAATTACAGATTAAACAATATAAAGATGGTGAGTCTAGAAGCAGTGAGCAGCCAGATGACTTTGATCGATTGAAAGAAATACAGCCAAGTGGTTTGAAAGGGCAAGCACATTTGTTCAGGTAATCAACAGAAAACATCGTGCTGGATTTACTCATTTCTCTTTCCTAAGAAAGGCAGGAGGGGCCAAATCTAATCCATCAAGTGCCCCAGATGATGTTGCCATTACTTTTTCCTATCCTTTCTTTCATTTTAATGGCAGGACCTGCACTGACTACAGTAATTTATTTGATTATATACTCTTCTGTGTCAACAGTGTTTCCATTTATTTCCAAAAAGCGAAACACTGTTGACACAGAAGAGTATAGAACATAGGAGGGCACACACCATAATCTTGATCTAGGCACATATTCACCAAAATATCTAGGAATATTGCTTATGATGTCTCTTTAGATGTTTGAAAAGGGGGTCTCTGTAGACTGCTTTTCTGACTCCATAATTGATCAAGTAAACTTTATAAATCAGCTCTGGGTTTGTCAGATTATTGGTTCCCTGGGTCAATACATAACTTTTTTTTAAAAAGAAACAGTTATTCTCTGTTGCCAGCAATGGAGAGAAATGCCCTGCATACATACATCTATACTTTGTACCTTAGTCTTAAATACGGTAATAAGAGCAATTTAAAGAGCATACATTCCATTAAGTCCTTGAGCCCTGTTGGGATTCTCTCTGTCTGGCAGAAGACTGGATCTCGGATATGGAGACATCACGTAGAGAGGCAAAAATTTGTAAGAACATTAATAATGATGTCCCTAGATTGCTCCTGCTGTGGAAATGCTACCTCTTCATCTCATTACTGTTTGGTACCACAATGGTATCGTGATGGGCTCAGAGAAATTAACAAGAACCAGGTGTGGAGGCTCTAAAATGGCTGCAAGCCTGTTGAAACGCTGAACTGTGCAGTGGCTTTAACTAATGTCCTTTGCAGGCCTTTCTGGAAATTCTCCTTATCAAAATACATCAGCAATACTGACAAGATGTGGAAAATAACAGGACAAACAGCACTGTGGGTGTTTTCTGACAACAGATGCAGACAACAGATTGAAGAAGCCCCAGTGGTTGCCCCTGCTCCGTTTGGAAAGGGCAGAGTCATAAATCTCCCAACCTCAGTCTCATCACTGTTTGCAGTATGGAGCACAGGAAGTGCATCTAGGCAATATAGTTTGCTAGGCAATATAGTTTGGTAGCTTCTTCCCCTTTGTAGTCCCATGGCTGAGTGGTCTAACATTAAAGATACATCACACCTTCAAAGCACATTATTTTCCCTCAAAGAATTTGGGGCACCGTAGTTTGTTCAGGGTTGCTGGGAATGGTGACTCTGTGAGGAATAAACTACATTGACCAGAATTCATTGAGTGAAAGAATATGCTTTTAATGTGCTTTGAAAGGTATAGTGTGTACACAGCCTCCTTCCTGATATCATCAAACTCTCTTCCATCTCAGCATGGAGGTCCCATGGCTGAATTGTTACAACTTGTGCATCAAATGGGTGTCAAAGCAGAGAGCACCAACCGTCTATTGGGTGGACACATTGCTGCACATGGGGAAATCTTTGGATCGGGGCCACTAACTTGTAGGTTTAGTGCTTTAACTTTAGCACTGCCAAATACTGTCCTCCACTGCCACAATAGACATAATATTACCTCTTTCCCACCATACAGTAATAAGCCTTGGCTGCTTTAAGAAAGTTCCATGTGGTGGAACAAAGCAGCTGAAAACAGAATTCCCCCTATTAAATGTCTCAGTTTACAAGGATACTCCAAAACATCTCAGCTGCATTATTTAGTGTTATGGCTCTTGTGAGAGTTTAAGTTTAAAGCAGCCAGCTGTTTATTTTATGTATTCATTGATTAATCAATAAGACCATTCCTTGTTGGAAGTTGCTTAAGGTTACTTTCCTGCACATTTTAACAGCAAGATGGCATCCTCCACATTTACTACATAGGAGAATGCTAATCCTACTTTCCAAGGCTGCCCACTTACCTTTTCAGAGGAGTAATCTAAAAAGGACCAGACCATCCCCAATACGTTCTCCTTGGCTGAGCCTATAATTCCACATCAAATGGCACCGAGCACACTTAGTAGTCATGGGATATGAGGACAGGTCCTCTTAAGGATTAGTAACTGGTTAAACAACAAGAAACAGACCTTCCAAAAACTTGTATATATTTGATTAACCAATGGTATTTAATTACTCATAATGATCACAACTCAGGGTGAACAGCAGAGTGATCAAATTGTGGACAGCACAACATTTTTCAGCCAAATAATGCAGCCAACCAACAAGAGAAAACAAGTACTGTGTTTCTCATAAAATAAGACATACCTATAAAATAAGCCATGGCAGGATTTTCATGTGTTGACAAAATGTAAGACATACCCCAAAAATAAGCTATAGTGGTGGGAGCAGGTCTGGATGGTGCCAAGGAAGAGGAAGATGCCTGTCAGGGCCCGGAACCGGATGCTGCTGCCCCGCCAAAACGCCCAGCAGCGTGCGCCACGTGGAGCCCCGACCGAGTGGGAGCCGGCATGAGCCACAGCACGCACCGCGCTGCGCTGCGCCCCGACCCAGCGGGATCCGCAAAGAGCCGCAGTGTGTGCCACGCCGAGCCCTGACCACAGCGCTGAGCCCCAAAGCCCAGTTGCAAAACACTACCAGTACGTTACCTTTCTTTTCTTGCCTTGCCCACTTTATGCATATTTATGCATGGTTAATGCAAGCTTTAATTGCATGCAATTGCTTTCACCCCCAGGGTGCTTGGTGCAAAAGTACAATATATATGCATTGTTGATGCAAGCTTTAATTGCATGCAATTGCTTTCACCCCCAGGGTGCTTGGTGCAAAAGTACAATATATATGCATTGTTGATGCAAGCTTTAATTGCATGCAATTGCTTTCACCCCCAGGGTGCTTGGTGCAAAAGTACAATATATATGCATTGTTGATGCAAGCTTTAATTGCATGCAATTGCTTTCACCCCCAGGGTACTTGGTGCAAAAGTACAATATTTATGCATTGTTGATGCAAGCTTTAATTGCATGCAATTACTTTCACCCCCAGGATGCTTCGTACAAAAGTACAATATTTATGCATGGTTGATAAAATAAGACATCCCCTGAAAATAAGCCGTGGTGTTTTTTTTTGAGGAAAAAATAAATATAAGACGGTGTCTTATTTTTGGAGAAACATGGTATCAACGTTGACACCATCATATAAAGATGAAATACTAGCAAGTTTGAGATGTTAGAATAACATTAACATATTAAAAGACTCAAGCAGAATATTAAGAGCCTCATAAGGACCTCTCCAAACTGATTGAATAGGCAACAAAATGGGAAATATGCTTCAGTCTCAGTAAATCTAATGTGATACACATGAGTGGGGGGGGGATCCCAACTTCACATATACACTAATGAGGTCTAAATTGGCAGTAATGAAGTGAAGAGGCGAACCTGGGGCCATGACTCACTGAAAATATCAGCTCAGCAGTGGTGGGTAAAAAGACGAATTCTGTGTAGGATGGCTAGGAAAGGTACTGAAAATAAGATTACCAGTGTAGTGTAGTGTAGTGTAGTGTAGTGTAGTGTAGTGTAGTGTAGTGTAGTGTAGTGTAGTGTAGTGTAGTGTAGTGTAGTGTAGTGTAGTGTAGTGTAGTGTAGTATAGTATAGTATAGTATAGTATAGTATAGTATAGTATAGTATAGTATAGTATAGTATAGTATAGTATAGTATAGTATAGTATAGTATAGTATAGTATAGTATAGTATAGTATAGTATAGTATGGTATAAAGTAAAGGGACCCCTGACCATTAGGTCCAGTCGTGACCGACTCTGGGGTTGCGCGCTCATCTCGCATTATTGGCCGAGGGAGCCGGCATATAGCTTCCAGGTCATGTGGCCAGCATGACAAAGCCGCTTCTGGCAAACCAGAGCAGCACATGGAAATGCCGTTTACCTTCCCGCTGTAGTGGTTCCTATTTATCTACTTGCATTTTGACGTGCTTTCGAACTGCTAGGTTGGCAGGAGCTGGGACCAAGCAACAGGAGCTCACCCCGTCACAGGGATTCGAACCGCCAACCTTCTGATCAGCAAGCCCTAGGCTCAGTGGTTTAACCACAGCGCCACCTGGGTCCCGTATAGTATAGTATAGTATAGTATAGTATAGTATAGTATAGTATAGTATAGTATAGTATAGTATAAATGAATGTTTTGGCCACATCTGGACCACTGTCACTTCATCTCAAGGAGGATATTGTACAACTTTAAAGGGTACAGAAAATAGCAACCAAAAGAATTTAAGGACTGGAGGACCCACCTTACAAGGAAGCGTTCAAGTATTGGGGACTTTTCAATTTAGAGAAAAGGTTATTAAAAAATAGGGAGTTTTTATCAAATGATGGGGTGAAGAAAGTGGGGAAAACTTTTCCCCTCCCTATAATTTCTTTTATTGTATATTTTTATGATGTGTATTTATCTATATCATTGTGGAATTGATTTTACACTTGTAAACCACTTAGAAGCTCTTTGGCAATTATGTGGTATATAAATTAAGAAATCATTAATACCAGAATTCTTCAGTGAAACTGATTGGTGAGAGATTCAGCCCAGACAAAAATCACAACATAACATATAATTAAAGGAATTTGCTACCACAAGATGTACCGGTAGTGATGACAGCCCATCTGCTGGCTGGGAAAACCAATGAAGTTGACATGCTGGTCAGTTTCACTATGGTGCAGGCCAGGCATGATGGACCTCAAATAATCTGGGACCATGGTTTCCAGCTCACTTCCCCTGCCCCCAGTTTTTCAGTGCCACTCTGTGACTCTTTATGGGCATCCCTCATAGGCGATAGATCCTGCCCAATGCCCTCACTCATCAATGGAAAACTTGTGAGAGGCTGATATAGCCAATGAACAGGTGCACTCACAGCCTTGCACTCACATCTTAATCAATGACTTAGATGATGGGCTCGAGGGCATCCTGATCAAGTTTGCAGATGACACCAAATTGGGAGGGTGGCTAATACCCCAGAGGACAGGATCACACTTCAAAATGACCTTAACAGATTAGACAACTGGGCCAAAGCAAACAAGACGAATTTTAACAGGGAGAAATGTAAAGTACTACACTTGGGCAAAAAAAAAAATATGAAAGGCACAAATACAGGATGGGTGACACCTGGCTTGAGAGCAGTACATGTGAAAAGGATCTAGGAGTCTTGGTAGACCATAAACTTGACATGAGTCAACAGTGTGATGCAGCAGCTAAAAAAGCCAATGCAATTCTGGGCTGCATCAATAGGAGTATAGCATCTAGATCAAGGGAAGTAATAGTACCATTGTATTCTGCTCTGGTCAGACCTCACCTAGAGTACTGTGTCCAGTTCTGGGCACCACAGTTCAAGAAGGATACTGACAAGCTGGAACGTGTCCAGAGGAGGGCAACTAAAATGGTCAAAGGCCTGGAAACGATGCCTTGTGAGGAATGGCTTAGGGAGCTGGGTATGTTTAGCCTGGAGAAGAGAAGGTTAAGGGGTGATATGATAGCCATGTTCAAATATATAAAAGGATGTCATATAGAGGAGGGAGAAAGGTTGTTTTCTGCTGCTCCAGAGAAGTGGACACGGAGCAATGGATTCAAACGACAAGAAAGAAGATTCCACCTAAACATTAGGAAGAACTTCCTGACAGTAAGAGCTGTTCGGCAGTGGAATTTGCGGCCAAGGAGTGTGGTGGAGTCTCCTTCTTTGGAGGTCTTTAAGCAGAGGCTTGACGGCCATATGTCAGGAATGCTTTGATTGTGTTTCCTGCTTGGCAGGGGGTTGGACTGGATGGCCCTTGCGGCCTCTTTCCAATTCTATGATTCTATGATTCTAAGAAGGGGGTGGAGCTTACAAGCCAATTAAGGCCATGAGTAGAATGCCCTCTTGGACCTGCTCACCAGCAACCAATGCTGTTCATAGCAAGGGTTCAGAGTGAGTAAGCTGGCAACACTGAATGCATTACAGCACCCACAGTGAAAGCCAGTCCTCAGTGAATGAGTGAGGCTTCCCCATAGGCACCCCCCCCACCCCCAAGGAGCCAACTAGGACCACCTATTGACTCCTGATAGGTCCAGGTCTGGTCTGAACTATAGCTTGGAGGTGGCCCATCCAGACTCAGCTAGCTTCCTCCTGCCCCCTCCGAGCTGGGTTGCAAATGTGGCCTACTGTGGAGAGGCAGCTGTGAGCTGGTTGTAGTCCTGATGGCTGTTATGGAGGCTACAAGTGAAGAAGCAGTATTGTGGCTGAAAACCAGTTATCGAGGTCAAAACTATAGGAGAGTTTCTGCATTCATGTCTTTATGGTAGAATCTGGTTGGTCATGGTGAGCTACAGAATGCTATACTAGATGGACCCATATTCTGATTCAGAAGGGCTCTTCTCATGTCCTTATAATAAAAAATGTTATCATTGTGGCACATACATTCCCATCCTTATGCCAACTTATGCCATTGAGGCAGGTCTGATTCTATGCAGTGGGAAACACACACAAAAACTGGCAAAGGGCCACAATCCCCTTCTGAAGAAAAACTTGTTTCGTGGTTGGTCTCAAGCTGCCTGACATACAAGTTATAGCAGAATATTGCTGTGAAATCATCTAGCCCCCCAAAATACAGTGAATATTGTAAAGTATTTGCACATAGGGACTTATTTTTGGAAACAAAATGGTACCATACTACACCCTGATGAAATTAAGCAGCATCTAAAACTAGCAAATTGTTTTCATCCAGATCAGCAGATCACATAATAGAAAACTGATCCATAAATAAAGCCTATGATCTTTTATACCTGGAGATGGGCAAATGAACAGAAAAAATGAGGACAGAATTCAACCTGTGCCCAAAGATTAGAGTGGTGCGTATGACTGTGTTTTCCATTCCTGGGAGAACTCAGCTCAAAGCTCAATCCATTCAAGTACCTGGGTTTCATTTCATAATAGCCTCCGTTCCTTGTTCCTTATTATCAGAGCCAACTATGTTCAAGCTAAGGCAGATCTTGTTCCTAAATTTATGTCTCTGTGTGTGACCACTACAATATGTGTTTTGTATGCTTTCTCCTGAAAGCCTAATATAGTGACACTGGTGACACAGCTTGGACACTTCCTTTCATGTATATTACCAACTTGAACTGCAACCTGCTGGCAGATTTTTTCTTAAACTCTAAAATGAGGGTCTAACCTTCTCTTCTTCTTCTTTTTCTTCTCTGTTACCTATAATCTTGATTTGACTCACACAAAAGCGACACAGTGGGAAATCCACTCAAGAGGACTTTGACAACTAACAATGGAAGCCTACCTACACGGCAGCTGACTGGTGGCGTTTATAGTGAGGAAATGTATTAAAGTTTAAAGATGTCAAGTATGTTAACTGATTGGTGTTGCTGGTCAAAGGAAGGATGCTTAAAGTCACATCAGCTAAAGTGCAAAGATGCTTGCGTATGGAGCACACAGGACAACAAGCAGAGGAGGAGGAAAGGAGGGTCGGTTTAAAAAAAAATTAAAAAGAGAGATAGGATAACACCTAACTGATTCTATGCCTGATCAATGAGAATGCTAGAAATGATTGATAGTATGGTGGAGCAGGGTGGAGACTAATAAAAAAGAGTTGTGTTGCTAACAATGTGCGCACTCCCAAATTCCACCTCATAATGAACTTGCAGAACGGCCCTAGGCAAAATATTGCAAGATGGAAATAATAATATCGACTATGTTACAGGGTATTTTTGACCACTTGAAAAGTAATGTAATGTTTGTTGGGAAATAACTGGGGAATACCTGTGTGGGAAATACAGGGGGGGAAAGTCTGACTGCCTGAATTCAAAAAGTGTGAGGGACTTGACTTACTCTCTAGCCCAAATGGCCCCTGGCAGAGTTTTAAACAGAAATACGTGCAGCATTTGTAAAGCATAGGAAATACAGGTTGTTAGACCTTTAAATGTCCCAGTATTAAGCACTCACAATTGTGCTCCCCCACCTCTACCCCTCTCAGAGTGGATAAATTACAACCATAAGTAAGTTTAAATGCTTTACTTACAGCAATCAAAGTTCTCATTCATGCCTCATTCAAGGCTATAGCAGAAACAACACAGGCAAGGTGTTCTTTGTTAGAAAATACAAATGTTAGTCTCAAACATGCGGTCAGAGTCTGGAAGCTCAACCACAGACGTCAGCTGCATGGTTCAAAGAGAAGAGAGAGGAAAAGAACAGGAAAATGATTTTTTTCTTCCTTCCTCTCTGCAGCTGAGGGGTCTTGACAAATCCAAGCCTTCTTTAGCAATTAAGAACTCTGTGATCCTTAACCCCTTATTGACTAGCAATTATGCAGAGTCATGTTTGGTTGCATGAATCTCCCACAATATCCACATTCTATCGCAGTGGATACAGATGTTGACCCCACCCCTGCTGCTGACTCACCCTTGCTTCCACCCCACCACAACTGCATCAAGGTAAGTTGCAGCAGTCTCTGTGCCAGGGGGGCGGCTCCACCCCACCCCACACACTGCTACTGTCAGGGCAGAGCTTCGTTTATAACAGTTTTTAACCCAGTCACTCCTCTAAAGAGCTCAAGGCAGCATATTTTGTGCCCTTCCATTTTATTCTCATAACAACTATAGGAAGTAGGTTGAATGGAGAGGATAACCCAAGGTCACTGACTGAGTTTCACAGTTGAGTAGGGAATAGAACCCAGTTTCCCCCAGGATGCATCTAACAGCAAGCCCAGTAGGACCAGCACTCAGCCACAAATTTGTTTTTCATGCTAGGGCTCAGCCCAGGCACAGGTACGGTGTCAATGTGTGCCAACTGCTTTTCATCTCACTACGCCAAGTACCAAAACATCTAGAAGGTGGTGGCGGTGGCTGGGTTAGTGGCCAATGGCCATGGATTTTTATCATAGGCCAGAACTTGTGCAATCCTTCCAAAATTAACCGTTCTTCATTTCAATTGCCATTTTTTAAGAACCTGGAGGTTTTACCACCTACACTTACCACAGAAAGCCTCTGAGAAGGAAAATAAATTCCACTGAGATCCCTTAAAAAGAAAAACCCAAGCCCAAATTGTTTTTACTACCTCCATGCAGCCTCGAGTCAGTATAATTTCATCCTGCTGCCAATCTGTCTGGCTGCAGAGAAAAGCTTTCCAAATGGGATTGGACGTGAAGGGGGTGCATGGCTTTACTTACTTTGTTTAAAGAGCAGCCTGGCTCAAAGAAAGGCAAAGGCAAGATTAGCACCTGCACACTTGTACAGGTGCACAATGCAGAGGAGCTGCACCATTGATGCAATTCCAACTGATCTCATTCATCTGATTCCCAAAAGGGAATGCATGCCTAAATCACTCCCCTGTAGCCATTTTGGAAACTATTTTTAGTGGCAGATAAATATTTGAAATCACTACAAACTTCTGGATTGGATGGCCCAAGCATTTCCCAGCACTCTGGCAGAAGGAAGGTTAGGTACCCTAGAATCTCCTGAATTCCTGATAAACCTGCTTGGACCTTCAGAACCCTTCACACCCTCCTCTCCTCACCTGAAATGTGGATGCAGGTTTGTCCAAGTCCCTGAGGTTGCCTTCTTTCCTTCTGAATCATGAACCAAACCCAGACCCATGGCTGGTGTATGCGCACATGTGCACAGGCATGAGGCTCATGTCACAATCAGAATTCTATTAGCGAGTTTGTTTTGGAAGAACAGTGTTGTTTGTTTTTAAGGCACCGACATCTGAGCAACAAACCAACCCCTTGCCATGGTTTCAATCACATACCAGAAAGAGATGAATTGTGAAGAAAAGAAATGTTTTCCCTGAACAAACTCCTCCAAAAAGTGTTTTGCCTTTGCATGCAAGCAAGAAAATGCCCTGGATAAAACAAAGTTTGCTTATTTTAGTTTCTACTCAATTACCTGTTAATGGAAAAAATCTGGCCCTACTAATAATGAGGGAGAAATGAGATCACTGTTCTTGAGGCCTGGTTTGTCAGGGACGCTTGCAACAAGAAGTGCATTTATCTGCCTTTCTATAACCCTTTTCAAGCCCCCTGGTAAAGAGCCGAAATTGAACAGCCAGTTGAGGAGGAACTTGGAACCTGCTGCAGGCTTTGTAGGCCCTCTGGGACGAGGAAAATTATTGTTGGCAAGCCTGCCTGGCTCCAAAAGTCAATCCAGTACCCCCCACTTGCCCATGCAGAAGCTATAGCAGCAGCAGCAGCAGACACAGCTAAGAATTTTGTTATAATTAAATAACAGAGTGCTGATTGGCTGACTGAAGGTGGTCTTGAAACCGGTGCTTAAGGCCTGAGAGAACAACAGCAGCTATTCATAGGAAGAGGGAGAGAGGCTCAAAAGCTGCGTGTTTCCATTCCAAACTTAGTCCCCACCTACCTAAAATGCCAACTCACTGTGTTTTAAAACTACCACCTGCCTGGATCTTTTGTACTTGACGCGTTTGAAAGTGGAGAGAGCATCTTTAAAACGTACAATTGGGACTTGAGTGGGAAACAGCAGCCTGTTGACAAGGGAAGATAACAAAGTTATCTGGCAAAACCTGGCATCCAGCAGCAATAAATGGGATTGTTTTGCAAATAAGATAGCAATGTTTTCTCAGTGCTTTCCTGCCTTGCTCATCGACCAGAAAATATATATATATTTATAGGGGGAAAGGTTTGCAGCCAAACAAGACATAACGCACACAGAGCCACATCTTGTAAATGCTCCACAAATATGAATAGGCTCACTAATGTTACACCACACAGCAGAGTGTGTATTTTAATCCAATTGGTTCTTGCCTGCATGGATGACACCAAGCGGCGTTATTGACTTTGCTACAGAACCATGAAGAGTCCTGGGGCTTCGCTGCACAGAAAGCTGAATTTCCTCCAAATGAAGAAGTCTAAAGAATTTCATAATTTACTATCCCACAGATATATATAAACACACACACACACACACACACACACACACACACACAAGCTGAGGTTCAAGCATAGTCAAATACTGTTGTCCCTTCTTCCAAAACACATAGGTCACAGAATATATATATATATATATATATATGCACATACACACGCAGTAGATTGATGTTTTTTTAAACAAAAAGTTGATCATGGGCAAAGCATTCACCTGGATGTCCTGCACAGGTTCTGTCTCATTTAAATGCTTTTGCCAACTTAAATTCACACTTTGGTGTGCCAGGCCACTGTACTGAAGTTACCAAGCTAAGTGAGGCAAAAGGAACCAACTTGTTAAGACCAGCAGCTTCGCATCCAATAGCAATTGTTCTCTTTGGCTTGCTGGAGGAGGAAAGAAAGAGGGTGGCTTTCAATTTAGAAGTAGGACCTTCATCCTCCATCAGTTTGCAGGCCAGCAGTGGTCCACAGGTCAATTGCTGGGATTGGGGTGCAGGAAAGCTATATATAATTGATATAATAGCTCCACAGGATCCCTTATTTTTGTGGCAAGGCTGCAGAAAAAGCTCCTATGAATTCCTTTTTATTGTCAATGCCAATTAGCATAGTCAAAGAGCAAACTTTATTGCACAAACTGGGATAATTTAAATGTACAAAATGATATAATTACATGAGATGGTATTTTATTTCTTCTCTGTGTAAACACAAACACAAAGTAAGGTACCAGCCTCCTGCTCTGGGGAGAATGAAATCAGACAAAATAGACTCTCGGTTTGTAGTAATGATTGTGAGAGGTCATGGTGTAACACAACTACACTCTGCAGCATTTAAGACACTGTGGGATCACACAATAGAGATAGATTGGCATCGATCTGAGACACAGGCAATCCAAACCTGTCAATATGTTTACATTTTATTGTATTTGTGTATTTTAGGGTTGGAAGGGAGAAAGTAAGGCAAAATATAGATGAAAAAATAGCACTGCATTCTTTCTCTAAGTCAGTGGGATCTAATGGGTGCAATGCTGTTGGTTCAAACTGCCCTCTGAGATTCTTTCCATATGGCAAAAAAGTGAGACTATAATAGCTACAGAAGACTATCTCAAAGCAAATCTAAAAAAAACCTGTAGTATAAACACCGACAATTGGGAATCACTGGCCTGTGAGCATTCCAATTGGAGAACAGCCTTTACCAAAGGTGTCATGGACTTTGAAGACACTCAAACTCAGGACGAAAGGGAGAAACATGCTAAGAGGAAGGCACGCTTGGCAAATCCACACCGTGATCAACTCCCACCTGGAAACTTAAGTCCCCACCGTGGAAGGACGTGTGGATCCAGAATTGGCCTCCACACTCACTTGCGGACTCACTGTTAAGACTGTGTTCATGGAAGATAATCTAACTAACCTATGAGTGATCGCCAAAGAAAAAAGAAGAATAAGTCTCCTTTGTAGTTTCTGATCATGCTCTTCCAGGGTCTTACACCAGATGAAGATATCAGTTTTGTCTTTTCTGTGACCTCAAGCAATTGCATTTTTCTATGGAATGATTGGGGGGGGGGACTTTAAATCAAATAGTAATATGAAAAAAAAGTACCTTTCAATGGTGTGTGAAGGATGTAATACCCCAGTGGGCCATATACTCAAACTTATTTGATGAGCAATAGGAAGTCTAGAGCCAGTGTATCATCTTGCAAATCTGGGAATCAAAGTTCATCCTAAGAATGGATACTTGCATCTATTAGCAGCCCACAAAAATATGCGCTATTTCAAACTTTAAAAATAGGGTGCGGTGGGGTGTGTGTGGAATCAGACACCTTGGCACAGCATGTGTAATAAAACAATATTGACTTCCTTCTTCCTCTTTTCTTCCTTTTCATTCTCTTTCATCTCTTTTACCTTTTTTCTTTCTTCCCATCTCACTTTCTCTTTTCTCTTTCCCCCACTTTCTAAAAAAAGCCCAAATTGTACGCAAGCAATTTCCACTAAGCAAAAATGCTTAATACAAAACTGTAATAACTGGAGATAAGAGAGGTAGTTGTGGGACAAGAAAACAGAAGTTTGTAATCAACACCTACTGTTAAAAAACTGAAATAAAATATGAATAAAAAAGCATTTTAAAGTGCATAATCATGAGCTGCAGTCTGTGAGAGGAGCTGCCAAAATCCACATGAGAAATCCAAAGTAGTGAAATAGTTTGCACCTGCCAGCGCACTCAAGATTTCTTCTCTGCTGGGAAATGGAAAAATGTTCTCTCTCCGTATAGTTTTAACTATTTGAGATATAGACACAGAACCTTTTTCCTCCTTAGTTTTATTACCAAAGCGTGATAAAGTAATTTCCAGTAATTGGAAAGTCCACCAATTTATCCAGTTTGCTTTGAAAGATTTGTCAATACTAGAGTAACATGTATGGGGGTATGTATGTTTGGTCTATTTGGTGTAGTCAGTTGTATATCATATTCCATTTTTAGTTTACCAACTCCCCTGCGAAATCAATGAAACAATTTCATGTTACCAGGTGCTTCCTCCTCCACTGACTACGTTCTTTTGATTAAGCCAAGCACTCAAATTCTAATATAGGTGGTCCATTATCCGACACAACAACCCAAATGAGCATGTTGCTTTGTAACCCATTCTAACTGAGCTACCACCCTTTCAGTAATCACATTTGGTTGTGCTGCCATGTTCAGTTTGAAATTCCCTGCAAAACTATGCACCTCTAACAAAATATTCCAGTCCTTTGTCAAAATGTAAAGCCGAGTTTCTCAAATTTTCTATTGCCAGGACCCAGTTGAAAGGGTTGGAAAATACTGAAGCCCACCAGTCACAAAATGACAGCAGGTGGAGGTAGAACACGTGGAAATTGCTGACATCATTATCTAGAATTACCTATTACAGTGGTGCCTCGCTAGACGAATTTAATTCGTTCCACTGGTCTATTCTTATAACGAAAAATTCGTCTAGCGAATCCCATAGGAATGCATTGATTATATATATATATATATATATATATATATATATATATATATATATATGCCCATAGGAACACATTAATTGATTTTCAATGTATTCCTATGGGAAACCATGATTCGCTAGACGAATTTTTTGTAAAACGAATTCGTCTAGCGAGGCAACCTCCGCTAGAAAAATCCTTTCTTTAAGCGAAAATTTCGTCTTACAGGGCGTTCGTTAAGCGAGGCACCACTGTATTATTTCTTCTCCTCTGAAAGGAGACCTATCCCCACCGTAATTCCAACTTCTTAAGGCTGCAATCCCATGGTCCCTGTCAGCGCCAGATTTAGGGTGGTGGGGGACAGTCCCCTACATAAGGCACTGAGCCAAAGGGGCACATGGCAACAACAGCAATAACCTATATTTATGTGGGTGAATATACAAGTAAACTGCACCAGAAGGAATTATTGCTGCAGGCGCCATATTACCAAAGTCCACCCATGTCCCTGTCACAGCTCTCCACAGGCCATAGAATAGTATGGACCTCCCTCTCTAAGGGCTGACCAGGACACTCATTCACCAAGGCATCCTTCTTGGCGGCTGTGGGAACTTCTGTAGCTCCTCCTCCTCCACTGTAAGTGCCCAGGTGGTGGAGTGGGGGGAAAGGAGGCAATCTAGGGTGGAACAGGGGATACTTCGGATCCATTGGAATCCAAGCCTTCCCATTCTGCTGACACAGCTCCAGAACAGGACAAGAAAGTATGCCAGCCATGGAACTTCCCAGTGGACTCAATGGGAAGACATTCTGACTTGGCTACAAGTGATCGCCAAAGGCCTGGAAATGATGGCTTATGAGGAACGGCTTAGGGAGCTGGGCATGTTTAGCCTGGAGAAGAGAAGGTTGAGGGGTGATATGATAGCCATGTTCAAATCATAGCTGCCAAGTTTTCCCTTTTCTCGCGAGGAAGCCTATTCAGCATAAGGGAAAATCCCTTAAAAAAAAGGGATAACTTGGCAGCTATGGTTCAAATATATAAAAGGATGTCATATAGAGGAGGGAGAAAGGTTGATTTCTGCTGCTCCAGAGAAGCAGACACGGAGCAATGGATTCAAGCTACAAGAAAGAAGATTCCACTTAAACATTAGGAAGAACTTCTTGACACTAAGAGCTGTTCGACAGTGGAATTTGTTGCCAAGGAGTGTGTTGGAGTCTCCTACTTTGGAGGTCTTTAAGCGGAGCCTTGACAGCCTGTCAGGAATGCTTTGATGGTGTTTCCTGCTTGGCAGGGGGTTAGACTGGATGACCCTTGTGGTCTCTTCCAACTCTATGATTCTATGATCGCCAAAGGAAAGGCATTGGAACCCTTTTTGCAGTTTAATTTGTCTACAGAAGTGATGTCAATAGATTGCCTGTTATTTTCAACACATGCTTAGGAGATATGAAGCATAACTGCTGGGGTTTTCTTTGTGAACACTATTTTTGGAACCAATTTTTTCCTTCTCTAAAAAGTCTTTGAAAACAACCCCCAGATGTTATTAAACCTCTCCACTCTGAAACAAATGGCTGGGTAGAACCCAAATCACTACCATAAAAAGGATACGTGATTTATTTATTTATTTATTTTTAAGCCAGATACTGTGTTTAATTTACTTTTGCTGGAATTCTACAATTGCCTTTTTATTAAATAAAAGTGTTTCTTGAGAGTACGCACTCTTATGGTTTTAAGGCAAGCTGTCTTTTGTTCATCTGATGCTTCGTCAATGCATATTTTTTAGCTTGTTTCAAAGGGTTTGTCTGGTTTTCTTGGTGTATATGGTTTCGTTACTGCTCCCTTAATAAACCGAGAATGAATCACAAGTACACATTTTAAGTGATTATAAGAAAATAGAACTTTCTTGAGGTACCAAGTTTTTTAATGGGTTCTATCTTTACAACTATGGACTTTCCACCACTACTTGGTTGTTTTAAAGTGGCAAAGGAAGAGGGATATTTGCAAGGAGGTGGAAAGTTAGGGAGAGTCAATGGCAGATAGACTAAATTTTAAAAAGTCAGAGTCATATCCTAATTCCATAAGAAATGGAAAGAGCTATAGTTTTTTTCCCCCACCCCCCATATCTTTCTCTCTCTCTCATCAGACAAGGACCTCGTTTTATTTTAAGCATTAGAGAAATTTCAGAAGTAGTTCCTCTTTTCTTTCTTTGTCCTGGTGATAGCGGCTTATTTATATTGTCTCTGGCCCTGTCCTAGCCAATGAACCAGTGTGTGCAACTGAACTCATTGCCAGAAAATGTGACTAAGCAATTAACTGATTGTTCCCCAGTGCTTATATTTTGGATGTCTATAAATGAACAGTTTAAACAGAAGTTTAAACTAATAGTCTGGACCAGAGCACTTTGTAACTGGGGCAGAAGTAATGAATTTAAAATTCCCATTCACTCGTTGCAAAATTGCATCTGTTTATTTTATTTTAAAAGCCTTTATATTAAAAATGTGATTCATAAGTAATGTTTTGCATTTTATTTTATTTTGATATTTTAGGTTTGTTGTGGTTTATGTCAGAACAAAATTTCCATTACGTGGCATAAATCAGATGTGGAGATAAAATTTGTATATAAAGGGAAAAAATACTCCTGGTGTAAGAAACTTCTTCTTGTTTGTTGCAAACTTTGCATGGCTCATGAAACAGAAACATGAGCGCATAAGGAGAGCAGCGTGCCGTCATGTTCGTTTTCATTCCTCCAATTCTCTTGCAACGACTTGACTCCACTGCAACGTTTACTCTGGTAAATTATGCCACAGGAGTAAGGCCTATCATTCAAGGATCCTATTTCCCAGAGTGGCCAACCAGATGCCTCTGGGAAGCCCTCAAGCAGATGTCAGTGCCACAGGAGATGTGAATGGCACAAACTTCACCTGACACCTAAACTACAGGTGATCTCAAAATGGCTCCTGTGCTAGATTCCAATTCTCTGCTGGTATGCCCCCAATATGCTTTCATTAAGACACTCGTAAGTAGGAAACTTTTGCTTCCCACTAACCATTCGATCTCCCTTTTATTATTCTCTGTATCTGATTGCCTCCCCATTGATGTCAGCTCAGTGCCAAAGCACTTCTCTAAAGCCCTACTGACATTTGGTACCAGTGCTTTTTTTTTCTAAAAAAAAATGTTTAGGAGCACTCTCATTTTCCTACTCATATTGAAATACTGCCCCTCAATGAGGCCAAACTTAGATTCACAAAATGTTTAGGGGTATGCGTACCCCTGCATACCCCCCAGGAAAAAACCCACTCTTTGGTACTACAACCATTTCAGTTTCTCAGGCCTGATACGGGAACATCTCCAATCTCACTTGCTTTGTCCATTGTGGGTTTGTGACTTTTATAATACTAATACTTATAATGCTGATAACTAACTATAGTGTTCTCCATATTTCCTGTGTTGACTACTGCATCATCAACCTGAACCAAATATGATATTGATTAATATGCATTTCTTTAGTTATTTAACATTTTACAACTTTTCTTTAATCTCAAAGCACCTTTCAACTCAAAGCTTCATTAAAATGACAACTGTCCTAGCTTATCCATCTTTTGCTTCAGTGTTTTATTTTCAGTTTCCCGTCTGATAGGAATATTGCTGCTGACAAGTTTATGAAACAAACCTACAGGAGTAAAGTAGAAGAAACTTTTCCTTACTAAGCAACTCAAAGGACCGCTGAGCCCTGTTGGCCCACAGGAAGAAGAGAGACCTGCAGAAAATAAGAGTTAGCTGTAGGTGCTTGCAGAGCTACGAAAGTGGCTTCAAAACTCTAAATAATGAACAAGCCAAGTTTCGAAACCAGTTTGCTTCTGGCTTGTCCTCACAAAGTAGTTTAAACAAACAATGGTTTCCAAGTTCATATATAGAAGTCAACTTGCCAAACCTGAGAGATCAATTAACTCTGGCATCAATATCTTCTGATTGACACAGATCCTCATTGGATCTTATGGGTTAGAAGCCGCCTGTGAGTTTATTTTCTGAAACAACATTGTTTTCCCAGATTCCATTCTAAACCCCACTACAAAATCACTGACCACTGTTGGGGGGGGAAATCACTCTTTCCCCCAGTGAACATTAGACAGGAATTTAGTCCGTTGAATGAACTGGGGGGGGGGGGAAACCCCCACTAAATGTAAACTATTGGGTTGGCAAAATTTGCATTCCTGCCACACTCCTGGAATCAAGACATGAGAGAGACTGTGAGTAGGTCAGATATGGGTCATATAACTATTAATTTACATGCACCATTCTTAACTTAAAAACAACTCTGGTGCAAATATGAGAGTGAGGAGACTTTAAGTTGGTCAGAGAGCCAGGGCGTGTGGGTGGTATATACATTTAACAAATGAGTAAAATGTATTTTGCTGTTTGACTTGTACAGGTGACTCTACGCTAGGTTCCAACCTGTGACTGATCTTTGCTCTGAAAGGCATGGACATTCGACATCAGGAAGCTTCTAGAAGGGCTGGGAGACTGCTTTGGGATGGATGAGGGGGAAATAAGATGCAGCTTAATCCAAGATACTTTGGGTGGGAGATCTGGTAAATCTGGATAGATTTCAATTTGCCCTTGATGGGGTTGTATTCCCCTTGAAGGATTAAGCTGAACATTTGGCGGTGCTACTAAACACCTTGCTGGCTGGTAAACCTCAGGTGACAATGGAAGCCAGGAGTGCCTTTTACCAACTTAGCTTGGTATGCTACTTGGGAGTCCTGACTGAAGAATTCAAATCTCACCTCAGCTTCAAACCACACCAAGCCAACTGTAATGTGCTCTGTGTAGGGCTGCCATGGAAGATGTTTCAGAAGCTTCAACAAAAGATCGCTCTCAGGCTATTGGTGAGAAGCAGGCAGTCAAAATATGCCACACCAACTGCATTTCTGGGCCCCATTCAAAATGCCGATTTTTACCCTTAAAGCCCCAAACACTTGCAATCCCTACAAAGATAAGGCGGGCTCTGTGTCTCGGGTCTTTTTAAGAAGGCAGCTTTTAAAGCCTGTTAGTTCTCGAAAGCTTTTAATTTGGGGTTATAAATGAGAGTAGGAATATAGCTCAGTTATTATTGTTTTGTGCTAGCCACCCCCACCCCACCCCCAATTATTATTGATGATGACTAGGGGCTTTAAATGGTTTTATGAAAGTAGATTTGCATTTCAAAATGTTGTAAGGTGTCTTGTGGAGGGTTTTCTCAGAAAGCGGAGAATAAATCTCATAAATAAAATACCTTGTGGACTCCCTACTCAAGCCCCTCCCCCCATGTTGGTTATATTGGTTGCAACCTATGGAACAAACCAGTCCCTCCCCCCTAAAAAAAAATTGCTCCTTAGACCCACTATCATCAATTGACTTAATTCCGCACTGCCAGAAGTTAGGGTGAGCAATTGGGCTGTGACCAGGGCTAGGAAATGCAGTTTGGAGGCGGCTGGTGTAACAATCTGTAACCGAGGCAGGAGACACCTCAATATTCCAACCTGATCTTCATGTGCAAGGGGTGGAAGAAATCCAGTGAGCAATGAGAGGGGAAAGAGGCGTCTAATTATTATTATTATTTAACTAAAACCCCAACCTGTCAAGTGTCTGTTAATGCCCTTTTTAGATTTCCCCTTTCCCATTATATTTTAAATTTATATTTTAAATGACACCACACCTCCTCCAACTGGTGCAGAAAAACCACTCCTTTACTAGCCTTTGCTGAAGAATGACTTGTATTGCTCTGCTTCGGGTAAGAGTGCATATATTCATAGCTGAAACAAGAATCCGGGAAAGTTGAAATGCACACATCTGCTTCTTCAATTGGCAGTAAGTGACAGAAGAGCCTAACACTACTGCAGTTAAGACTGAATGACTTTTTACAACACACATACAGTACCAGAATCAGGAGAGTGGCTCAAAAGTAGGGCTGCGACCGGATTACGTTTCAACTCATCTTATGAATTTCAGCTGAGCAATTACATATGCATAAATGCAGATGCAGTATACTTAAATTGAGGAGCATACTTTTGTTGTTCTTAGATAAATTGTTGCATTTATCATCTTAGGAGAGGCAGCACCTCCAATGAAAGACAGGGTGCCTCTTTTGAGGTGAGGTTTGCCCTCTGCAGTTTTTAGAAGTACTTGGATTAAAAATATTTTTCCATTTGTAAAAATCTACTGTCTGGTTAATTCGGGGAATCATTTAGTCGATTAAAAGGTGTGTATTGATTAATCACAGGTAGGTAGCCATGTTGGTCTGACGTAGTCGAAACAAAATAAAAAAAATTCTTAATCAATTAAACACTGCAGCCCGACTGAGGTGGCATGTGCAAGCTCAGCCTTAGAGATGTGGGTGAGGGCAGCCCTAGTCCTTTGCATCTTAACATGATAAAATTACTCCACTGGGCAAGGAACAAAAGGCAAGGTAGTGGAAGAGTGCAGGGTAAGCAATAAACAAGTTCTTTGTGCCCTGTCGGAGAAAAAAAATGTCACTGGAGAGATGACCTTGGACCAGTGTGATCCTCTGCCTGCAAAAGCTTAGCCACCTGGGTAATAAAGTGACAAAAGAGGAACCCAGGAGCAGGGTTGGGGGATAGAGCTAGGAAGCAAGTAGAAAAAGGATGTTGGGAAAGGATTTGGGCTGTGAGCCAGCAGATAACAGGGTGGCTTTAGCTGTTTTTTTGCAACCTAACAATCTTAGGGGGCCGAATTTCACATAACTAGTTGCACTGTGCTTTTAAAAACTATGTGGAGCAGAGGTTTATCAAGTAAAGGGTTTCCCACTTAAGAGATATAACAAAAGTTGTGCCTGCTACATTTTTGCCAGGCATACCACTATGGAAATTTAATCAAGGCACTCTAAAATCTATGTACTTTTTTGTATAAAACGATTGATAAAAGAGCAGCAGCAGCAACAATAGGCATGGCATCCCTGCCAAGAAAAATGAGATAATCTGAAACAAACTATACAACATAGCACAAACAGAAGAATAATATTTGTAAAAGTGTGTGTGTGTCCAGTTTATATAGGTTTGTCTGATTTAGTTTAGAGGTGATTTTTTTAAAAAAATATATATACTTTATGTAGCATATTTCATTTTGTTTCATATCCTTACTTGTTTCAAGCTTTCAGTATAGGGCAGTAAGAAATATGGGATGGAATTCATTCTTCCTTGTATGTTTTAATAGTTTCTGATTTGGAGGAAAAACATATGATCAATACTTCCCCCCCCCCCACCATTCCTCTACCATTTAATCTATTGTTGATCTGCAAAAAAGGTGCAAGACTAAGAAATTCAGAGAAAGAAATATCCAGTACAAGACGTTCCAGTGTTTCCCTCAGTACATTTTTTTCGCCTTCAAACAATATGGCAATCCTAATGTCTGAAATACATCTTCTCAGAGCTACATGAGTTATTGGTGTTCACAGATTGCTACAAGTTGCAAAAAAGATACAGTAATCCTTTTTATTGAGAAAATAATGTCATGCAGATAATGCAACATTAAGAAAACACAACATACTGCCAAGTAAAGGATATGTACATTATTCAAATGTGTGCTGTTCTCCAAACAACAGTGTCCAAAGTTGGGGAGCTCTTAGAACTGAGGAGCCACATGAGTTTTAGTTGATGGGAAAGCATGTGTCAGAAGAATTGAAATACACAAAATGTAAGCTGAATTTAGCCTACTAAGTATCTACAAATTCCTGGCTGCAATAATTCTTAGCACTGTATGTGCTTCAAATGCATTCTGTCCTTGCAGAGAAGGGAAGCTGGAGATTCCATTCAACAGGCATAGGAAGACGTATGGTTGTACCAATAATTAAAATCCTCAAATGAATGGCAGCGGAATTCTAGAGATGATCTTGTCTGCAAAGATGGGAGAAAAATATTTGCTCCAAGTTTTTGACAACAGAATTTACTGCAGTGGGGAAGAACTGTGGGTGAAAAGGGTGTCCAAATTTCAAAAAGAGAGAGACAGGATTCCTGATGAACTTCTTCTCAAGAGCTGTATGGAGGAGTAGAATGGCGTTATCATTTTTTCCATACCCTTGCAACATTGTGGGATATTATGTACATTTCAAGAAGCACTGAAGAGCATCTCAGCATGTTTTCTCTCATTTAGTTTCTGCTACTCCTTGTAATATAAGAAAAGGGAACTCTACTCCATCTAAGAAATATGTAAGCTCCGTGTTCATCTGAAGCTTACATGTCTCCCTTTTTTGTTCTTTTGCTTGCATACTGCAAGGAACCGTGGAAAGCGGGATCCTAAGTGTGGTTGTGCTTTCCCTCAAAGATGCTTCTTGAAACCTGCCAAGAGGCATCTGGGTTCTCTTCAGACCTCTTACAGCAACAGAAGCTCTACCCCCTTTTCAAATTATGGTTGCCCGATGCCAGGCATAGGCAAAGTCCTGCCCTCCAGATGTTTGTGACTACAATGCCCATCATACCTAACCACTGGTCCTGTTAGCTAGGGATGATGGGAATTGTAGTTCCAAACATCTGGAGGGCCGGGTTTGCCTATGCCTGCCCTTATGCATAGTCTAGAGCAGAGAGAACCACCATGGATGCCCTCCAGAGGTTGTTGCATGGCCAGTGGCTAAGATGGGGAGCTAAGTTGGCCGCTTCTGGCCTAGAGGCTAAAGTATCCAAATTTAGTTCAGATTGTGTATTTTGGGTGAGACACAATCTCTCAGTGAATATTACCTATCTGTGTTTGGTGAATAAACAGTGTCCAAATGGTCTTGCGCCAAATCCTATGCTGCTCTGATCTGAAACATTATAAAATAACCTCAAGCCTAGGCAGTCGCAAAATACTTAGCAACCTGCCCAAACTCTATGTTGGTTTATTCAGCATTTTTTAAAGCTGCTTTTCCTGAAACAGATAAAAACCACATCCTGTTGAAAGCCTTCTTGGCGGAGGTGCTGGGGGTTAAATAAAACCTCTATGTAAATGAGCTGCAAGTCCATCTGCACGTACTAAGTTGCTTTTATTAATCCAGAACTGCATGCTACAGATACTGTACAGCATGGACATTTATTCATTACAAAAATGGCTTCCAAACCATTAGAAATGAAAAATCGGAATAAGAGCAATAAAACGGAACAGTAACATCACAACTGTTAGGAAACATTCAAAGGATTCACAAAAAAATGTCATAGTTAGCATCTTAATAAACCAGAGAAGAAAACTGGAGACAGTTTTACAATCGCTTCATGTCAACTACAATGGCACTGGATGAACAGATGAACATTTTTTTCAGCTTTATACAGCATTTATCTTCTTTAAAAAAATTTGCAACATCAACATGCCTAGTTTGCTACCTACCTGTATGTAGTAAGTGTACATAAAAGTGGCAGTCTGATTTTTCATTTTATGAATAATCTAATATACAGAATTTGGCCCTTTAGGGTTTATACCTCTTCATTTTAAAATGCTTTCTGGACAATCTGCTACCAAACACGTCTGTAATAGGTGACATTAAAAACTACATACATATCTACCTATGTAACATCACAGCAAAACAGGATGAACAAAAAAAAAAGTACAGCATAAAAATTGTTGGGAAAGGAGAAAATCACTGAGAATTTTGGCACATAAACTTTTTTGCTCACAGCCTACAAGTGGCAGGGAAGTCATCTGCAGTTCTGAATGGGAAACTCTGCTGTTTTTTCCAACAGCACTGATAAAAAGTCCCGTGCTAAATTTTCAAGTCTTATTTCATGTAATGGCTTTTAAAGCTTTTTTTTTGTTTTTTACACTATTGATCCATCTGCAAATGTCCATTTGGTGGCAACTGTGTGACAGAAAAAAGGCAGAAATTAAAACAAAATAAAAAAGAAGCCAACAAAAATATATATATACACATTTATATATAAACTTAAAAACCTTGTACAAATGAGTTGTTATATATATGTTGCTTACACTAAGGGGGGGAAAAACCCTTTACACAATGTTTCAAGGGGAAAAAAAAGAAAGGAAAGCATTTCTTTTAAAAAATGGACAAACATACAGATACAACAAGCAATCTCTAAAGCAATAAATACTACTGGTCCAATAGCGTTGTGATACTTTTTAATTGTTGAGTAGCGTTCCCTCCCCCAAAAAAGAACAACACCATGGAACAAGGTATATTAACACATTTTAACCCTTTGTTTCTGTACATTTAAACAATAACAAGTAACATCACAAGAAAAGTTATATCACACAAAGGAAAAAGAAAACGGGGAAAAAATAGCGGCACTGCATTCATTGTGCCCTTAAAAAGTTTTAAAAACCAGATGTAAAATGATTGGTTCGCAAGCTCGTATTTAATACAAATAATAAAGAACCAACGCCTTCGGCAAGGGCTGCTTCAAAATTGCTTCTTTTTTTCATTTTTAAAATCAGTCTTTGAAACTAAGCTATTGGAACTACATAACAGTTATGTATATATATATTTATATATATATATATTTTAAACGCTACAAAGACTTTAAACAGCTGTTGATAAAAATTTTGGCAGAATCATGAGGCTTTTTTTTCTCTCCATCTACATATTTAAAAAGGGAAAAAAACTGAAATAAGGATGGGTCAAATATTGACCAATGAACTCGATACACATCAACTAATGTAGCCAGCCGTATGGCACAAATTTTTTAAAAAATATATAAACGAAAAAGGGGGGAGGGGAGAAATCTTGACACGAAAAGAAATGAAACAAAATTTAAAAACGGCTACAAGAGGCTAAAGCTATTCTAAAGACTTGGTGACGAGTGACAGCGGCTGAGGGTGTGTCCCAGCCAAAGAATTATGGGAATGCAAGGAGGATGTCGAGGGTTGCGCTAGCGAAGAGGAGGACGGGGCGGACTGCGGTAAAGTGGCAGACTGATGGTCCAGTGCCCCGTTCTGACAATTACTAGCAGGCAGACCGCTGGATTTGCTAGTGGAGCTTTCAGACGGCGGGGGCGGCATCATCGAGAGGTGTGAGAGTGGGTCGGGTTTCAATGTGAGCGAGAGAGGTTGGGTTTGTTCAGTCTGTGGTTTTGAGTCTCTTGTGGGGGAGGCTAGCATGTTGGGAGAAGACGGTGGCGAGTCTAGTAGGCTTCCATCTGAAGAGGGTGGGCTGACGCAGCTGCCTTCACCTTGTATGTAGCGAACGCACTTTTTTTTTCTCCTAGAAATAGGGAGAGAGCAATCTGTGAATGAAGGGCAAAGACGCTATTTGGAGGGGAAAATAATAACCCTAAAGCAAAGAGCCATCAACCAACTATGCCGGGCTCTGTTTAGCTATACCCAATTATTATAATGGTGCTGGCTACCTCTGGATAACAATTCAGGAATCCTTCTTTCTGCTAACTAGAGGAATTTGCTCTTTGTCCCATTTGGGCATTTATTTATTTATTTTAAAAGCAATCGGTTTTATGTTCTTTTAGCACCATGTGAATTTATTCTTAGCTGTTTACATTCTCGTTCCCCTACAAACGAAAATATGGCAGATACTTCCTCTCAGTTGGCACCCAGCATTCTGAAAGACTGACTCTGGAGTCTCGCTTCTGGAGTATCTCCCTGCCTGCCTTGGAAGAAACCCCACCTTTGCGACAACCTGTAGCCGAGGATCTACCACTCCTGCTTGTTTCTGTTTAGAACCACACCGTGTGAAAACAAAAACAAACAAAAAAATCAACGTCACACAGAAACAAAAAAGAGGAAAGAGTAACAGGAAGAATAAAAGTGGGAAATGAAGGAAAAGGAAGATGAACAGAAATACCGTCCGAATTCACAAGAATAACTGGTTGTATAACCTGCAGGTTGTGGATTATCACACATTCATTTATTTTATTTTATTTTGTAAAGGGTGGGGTGGGAGAAGGAATGGTTTGGCTTCTACTTTAATTTATAGAAATTAAAAGAACTTCAAAAGAAAACTTAAATCTTGGTTAGGTGTGGGGTGCACAAACGAAGCAACAATAGGTATCATTGTAAAGAGAAACAATCAGAAAACGGTTAAGAATTTCACAAAAATTATCAATGCTATTAAATCAGGCCACTATGCACCCTGGCTTATCCAGCTTACATAAAGAATGACATCTATGCATTGCACCTACTGCCTAATATTCAGAAGACATGTCTAGTGGCAGAACAAAAATATTAGGCATACAATGAATGCGTCCTCTGGAGCAGATTCTCATAGGGCAAACGGATTCTAGAAACCGGTCACAGCAAAAACAACGTTTTGATCTTTTTCTCTTTTTTTGCCCAAAGCACTCGTGTTGGAGCAAATACAAGGCACCTTTCTCAACTGATGTTCCCTTGCACATCTGTTAGCATGAGACTCTCATTTGAGGCCGAGAGGCAAGTATGTGGCCAGTTGAAGTTGACCCTGTATTGAAATTGACCAATACCTCCAACAGGTGCCAGGGCTTAAGTGAATGATTCCAAGCCGACCCATATGTAGAATTATAAAGGTCAGCTGGCACAATTATAAAAGCCCAGTAAAAAGTAACGCTATCACCCAGTCATCTGTAATCTGAGAGCTAACACTTTCAAATCCAAGTGAGTGGACTATGTCCACTTCAGAGAGCATTCCACCCAGCATTAGTCTCATGTCACAATCTCCATTTCACTCCACTGATGCTCTGTCACTGCACCTTTAATGATACATTTGCACTTTCTTCTATGAGGTCCCAGGTTCAATCCCTGGCATCTCCTGGTAGGACTAGGAGAGACCCCTGTCTGAAAGCTGCTGCCAGGCAGTGTAAACAATACTGGTCAAAATGGAGCAAATTGTGTAAGGCAGCTTCCAAATTTAGCTCTTATTCCTCCCCCGCCCTTTTGAATCGTTTTTAATTATGCTTTTATGGTATGGATTTTTTAAAAATCATTTTAATGTCGTAAACTGCTTTGATATTTTTTTTAGGATTTAGTGGGATATAAATATTTTTATAATAAATTAATAAAATGGGTCACATTTTAGAAAAGATTAGCTAGGAAACCCAAAGAACTTGCTCTTGTCAGTTCCTAAAGGTTTCTGGAATAGAACAGATTAACAACTTTTCCCTCTCCCCCCCCCAAAAAAAGAGATTAAGGTTCTGCCCAAAGTTCCACACAGCAAAGTCAATTGTTAGGGCAGTGGAGAATTTTAACCATATTAGCCTGCTGATCAATACATGCTAGAAACTAAGACAGCCATGCATGTAAAACCTTATGAATGAAAGCAACAAAGCACAGAGCAGAAAATAAAAGGAAAGAGAAAGTGCAAGATGGCAAGCAACAGCAAACCATGCTTTATTAAGGCAAGTTAAAAGATAAAAAGAGTAATTGGTGGGCTCTAAACAGAACCTTGCTAGAAGCCTCCTACCTAAAGTAATAAAAACTGGAAATCTATTAGCAAGAAATTGATGTAGTCCACTGGCCTGAACTATTTCATGTTCTTTATGTCTTACTCTTTAATTAGTCCCTTCAGGCAGAAAGGAGGCAATGTTACCATATCAACAGTTCAAAGCAGCATTTTTATTTTTTTTAACCAACCCATGGGAAATAAGCAAGATTATATTAACAGAGTGGTGCTAATATTTAGGAGATCCCATTATATGTTCCGCATTGGCATGCAAGGTACTATTCTCTTGCTTTGCAGATCAGCATTTTCCAAATAGCACACAGAGCTCTACCTGTCAATGCCATGGGGACCTTCTAGATCAAGTCACCATGCTGTTGGTGGGAGGCAGTGGGAGGCTCTGGCAGGCCATGCAGGACGAAGGGTAGAGGAGCATGTGTGTGCATGCATGCACTACATGGATCAATGGGTAGGATCTCTAGATGCTAACCCCTCCCACCAAACTCAACTTCACAGGTGCACCTCCTTGCTCAAAGATTTGGTCATTACAGACATAGCCTGCAATGGTATGCCCATAAAGAAGCCAACCAAGGTTCAAGATGGGTTCTTGTTCTGGGGTGCTGAAGAGAACTACGGTATACATGTCTGCATTACCAACGTTGTTCCTAATAGGATTGGGATCAGTGCCCAAATTCAGTTTCCTCCACCTCCCTGGCACCCACTCTTCTTTACAACTGAAGCATTTCCCTGCAGCATCGGGCCAAGAAAACCCAGAAAAACGCTATGGCAAAATGTAGCGTCCTTACTGAAAGTGGTGTTTCGGTTGTTACTATTTGCTGCCGTTCATTTACAGAAATCACTTCAAAATCAGAATCAGTCTCGTATGGTTCAGGCAAATCAGTTTTATATAAAGGACAAGAGAAACGGCTGTTTCTTAGGATGTGTGTGATTAGTGTTGCATCAGGTGTAGGTCATCAGCATGAGGCTTGTAGAAAACAAGTTGTAAGCCCAGGGTAGTATGTAAAAAAAAAAAAATCAGTGCTGAGAAAAGCTGAATTCTATAATAACTCATAAATGCAGACCTAGTTTCTTATCCTGAACAATTTATTTTGTGAGTTATGGCAAGGGACAAAGTGCTATGCAAGCCATAAATCTATTTTTCTTCTCTGGTCAACATTTGGAAATTCAAAATGTTGCCAGTGATTTTCCTGACCAAAAGGTACAGGAACTTGCTTTAAAAAATAATAATCTTGCAACTTTTTAATTCAGCACTCAACAAAAGTTTCTGTGCTTACACAGAGCAGCCACAGAACTGTGAAATATAAACACAGCACTAAGAAGCCATGGAACATGCAAAGCTCTCTCTCTCTCTCTCTCTCTCTCTCCACTTTAGACCTAGTGGATTATGGGCAAATTTTTTAGCTCCAAAGCATGTGTAGATTAATTAATTGAATAATTAAGGTGTTCCTGAGCCCAGTGGTAAATGTCTCGTACATATATGCTGTAGATGACATACCATGAAGCAAATACTGGAATCGAAACCCAAAAGCACTTTATTGTTCAGCTAGTTATGATGCCACTGGTAACAGCTATAGAAAACCAAATTTCTATCTAAAAGCATTATACCTAATTTAACTGACCTTTAAAGTATTTAATTGTATGTTCTAGACTGTACTGACCTAGGTATGATACACACATGAAGTGTGGGCCATGACACTTACCTATCCTCACAGACTAATGCATATTTGGGATATTAAGTACTAATTCATACTAATATTGTCCCAACTGTCCTCATTTTACTCTCAGTAAAATTTTGCTATCATAAATCAAAAACTGTCTTGGTTTGTGGGATGCCCCCACCCAAAAAGGTCCAGTATTTGCTCCTTTACTGAACTCTGCAATGTATCATCTATCCCCAGAGGGGGGAAAAAACCTCTGGAGTCAAGTAGAAAGAGGGAGGGAGAGAAAGAAAGAGAGAAAGTGATTACCTACAGTTTCAACTGTGTACTCTATTAAAGTTTATTGTAACAGTTTGTTTAAAAATTTTTTTGCAGTGTTAATATGCATGCTCTGTAGCTTCAAGAATGGCATTTTAATGATCCTACCGCAAAGCTTTTAGAACTAAACTGAAATTATGTTAAGCTGAAAATGCTATTTTGTATAAAAAAAGAGTTTGTTTCTCTCCACACACAATTCAATGATCACTTGACTGAAAATACTACAGATCATGTAGCAGATCCTCTTTAAATATGACTTGAAAAACAGTTAAATGTAGTTTTAAAGCAATAAAATACTGGTTGCAGTAAAAAGGTAATAAAAGAGGCAGATGCCGGAAACAGGCATCTGCAGCCAAATCTGATCCTCAAAAGTCATCCTAGTGGGCTCCCTTGATCCCAACCTCCTTCCCATGCACAATTATGCACCTTGGCCACTGTCAACCAAACCAAGACACATACATACAAATACGGTCTTTAATCTCATTTTCCTCCCAGGGCAAAGAGAATTTCAGAACTGTGCACAAACCAAGACACAGGTGAATATGGCAGTGAGCACCTGAGGTGCCCCAAACGAAGCCTTTTCCGATGTATTTATTACTGTATATCCTGCAAGATAGATGGCTAGGGATGCCTTTGCTTATGTTGCAGTGACCAGATGTGTGGAGCCAACATTACTGGCCTCTATCTCAGTTCAAAACAGTCCCTTTACTGATAAGGGATTTAGAGCATAATTCCTACCTTCCATCAGCATTCTAGTTTTGACAGATATAAAAATGGCCGCCTATGTCTCTATGTACTAGAATAACTGCCAGATAAGCTTAGTAGTGTTAAGAGGAATTTCTCTCTCTTAATGAGTTGTCTCATATTTTTTTTCAAAGCTAAAGTTGTAATCTGGCTGTTCAAATGTTTCTTGAACTTGTAATTTTCAAAAGGTATTCAGTAATCTGCATTGACAATGACCTGTGCTATTTGCTGCTTCTGTCACACAATCACAGTGTTTACGCATGCATCTGATGGGAAGTTACAGAGTTTAGGTGGAATGCCGTCCTTAAAGGACAATGCATGAACTTTATCTAACAATTAGATGTACAGTACGTTTTCAATCCATGTGTATAGCTTGGCATCACAAAACTAACAGAATTGGCATGCATATCATATGAATAACTGCTCTACTGTCTAAAAAAAACAGAATGAAGCACATGGTATGGGTGTGAATCAGAGGGAAAGGTGGGGAGGGGAAGCACTACATACAGAAAAGAGTGTGTGTTGGACTGAGATACCTACCATCATAATATTCCAAATTCAAAGACTGCTTGGATCAGAACAGAGAAATAACAAATTTAACCATATTAAGGGGAAAAAAAGAATGCAACAAGAGATAGTTTGCTTCCCTTCACCAAGAAACAAGTGCATACTGAATTTATCCTGCAGTAGAACATGGGTTGTTTCAAATGTTTTGGTCTTCTGTGCCATTAAGCTGAACAATGCAGAACAATGTCCTGTAATTTGATTAAAATCCCAAAACAACTTGCCAAGCAAATGTCAACTTAACAAGCCAGCGACAGATGGACTACTGCAAATATTTTTTTTGCCAGGCACCTTATGAATGTGCCGAATATGAATTTTAGTTGAGCTTTCAGAAGCACACAAGATTGATTCAAAAACATACAGAAGAATTTGTTATATAGACTCCCAATATATTATAAGCTTAGATCCAAGCAGAAGTTCTAATTTGTATCCTCTTTCATCACAGTGAAAATACCAGTGCTGCAAATATCCTTTGGAGACTGAGAGCATACACATAGACACTTGTATGGATGTCCACTTAACACACTTGTTTGACCAAGAAAATGTTAGTTTCTGCATCTTGGGGATGTGTGCACCAAGTCCCAGTTCTACTACCAAAAGAGAGGTTATTGGTCAAGAAGGAAAAGAAATTTGCACTGAATTAGCAAGGAATTCTGAAGATCAAAATTTATTAGCAATCAATGTCGTAGAAGCAAGGAAGGCGAGAAGTGGAAGGGGAGGGGTTAAAAATAAACCACACATTTAATACTAAGATGACAGAATGCTTTTAGTTCCCAAAGGCCTAATGGGTAGTATACCTGCATGGTTTGCACCATAAACTCTGTCGGTCAAGCCCGAACAATGCCCGACACTTCTTTGGAGTATTTGCATCTGTTAGCACAAGGTAAACACAAAAAAATACAACACAATGGTGGATAGAGCTCAGTTGGATGTGAAATCTTAGCTACAGCTAACATTTCTCCCAGTTCATTTGGCAATCTCGCAGACCAAAGGGCAAGAAAGAAAGAGGATCTCCACAAGGTGACACACAATGCCTAAGCCTGCTGTGCATTGTCTTCACTTAGCCCTGTGTCTTCTCTGTTGAACTCTGCACTGTGGTATCAAAGGATGTTTAGCAATGTTATATATATGGGGTATGGAACTTTCCAGAGAGGAGGGTGCGATTGTGTGTGCAAGCCTAGGCTGATGCTGTCTTACAGTGGGAATTTTCCAGCTAGCGGCAGTGAGCAGGTGGGTGGAGGAAACAAAAATGAGGGGGGCGGGGGGGGGGCGGAAGAGAGCGAAATCCTTTAAACAGAAAGAGATGATCATTCACGGCAGCGTCCCACTCCCTTGTGTCTTCTAGATCACAACACAGAGCTACAAAGCAACAAAGCAGGAGAAAAGGGAGGGGAAGGGGGAAGTACCAAATAAACCAGCTGCAAAACCAGCCATAGCAAGTCGGGGTGGGTGGGTGGGGGGAGACTATACACACCTGCAGGGGCCGCACCAGTTATTCTGTTGATCAAGGCCAAAGCGCGCTCGGCATTTCTTAGGAGCGCTCAGGTCTGAATGAGGTCAAGAAAGAAGCGAGCAGGAAAAGAGAAAGAAAGAAAGAAAGAGAGAGAGAAAGAGAGAGAGAGAGAGAAGGAGAATAAAAAATAAAAATAAGAAAAATAAATAAAAATAAAAGGAAATAAAATCACCTCATTATTAACTGCAAAATATCAACTTTTGATTGTTTTTATTTTCTTTAAATAGTGATTGTCACATCTATCAAACTTTTGAAATTAGCTGTTGCAATTAAAGCTGCAGTATCCCTTTTTGAAAGGACTGACTTCAATAATAATAATAATAATAATAATAGGAAGAATTTCAATTGATTCAAGAGGCATTGGAGGCACAACCCGTCTACTGTTTCTGCACAAGCCCCCAAGAAATGCAGCGGGTTTGTGAGGAACACTATTTGGTGGACTGCTCTGTTGATATAGAAATACTTCTTTTTATAGGGAAAAAAGATGTGGGGGTGGGGTGGGGTGGGGTGTGGAGAGACAAGGAACTTAGTATAGAAAGATCTAACATGCTTTCTTCTTGGAGGGGGGGATAATGCAGCTTTGGGAATAAACATTCAATTTGTATTTTTTTAAAAATAATTTTAAAAAGAAAAAAGAAATGGCTCAGAATAAGCAGATAGCAAAATGGATATGTTAGTTTCAGCCAGAAATAAAATGATCAGAAGCATGGAAGCAAGTGGTATGCAGGTAAAGCAGGTGAATAGCAATGGATATTGTGAGGGACAGGGGATATCGCGAAGTCCCTCCCCTCCTGAGTTCAAGCCCGTCCCCGAGCAAAGGGGAAAGCAGGGAGAGTTCCGATTCCAGTGGGGAAGCAGGAAGTCGTGTCCGAGGCTCAGGCAAGGTAGAGGAGCCAGGGTCCCAGGTGGGACAGGAAGGGGCAAGCAAGGGGGGAAGACCCATCCCTCCAACTCCAGAATTACGCAGGAAGAGGAGGGGCAAGAGGATGGGTCTGCCAAAGCTTTTGTGTTGGAGAAAGACGCGCCAAAAGCCATTAGGAGGTTCTGAAACCGACTGACAACATCGCTCCGTGTAAATAGCAATGACTTGAGCACTGTAAATACGCAGCACCAATAAAAGAATAAAATGCAGAGCTGCGTAGCGTCGTTACTCTGAAGTAGTCCACTCCGGCCACTGTGACAGCAACCTCCTAATCATTTTTGGGCTACTTCGGAGTTGCCGGGATGAGCGTGTCCGAGGCGGAGAAGTGGCGGCAGATCGCTGAGCAAGCCCAGCTAGAACTGCAACAGCTGTCGCTGCAGGCGCAGGGAGAATTGAAGGCAGCTAAAGAGGAGACTAAGAAGGTCCAGGACGACCGGCTACAACTTGCGGAACAGGTGAGAGAGCTCCAGGAAAAAGAGCAGCATTTAAGGGCGGTGGCGGTAGACCTCCAAAACAAGCTGGATGCAGAGAAAAACAAGGCGGGAGGGGCTCCCCAAGTCCAAGTGCTGCCAGGAAGGAGAGCAGGGACCCTTGTAAGCAAGTTCAATGGAGACCCGAAGGAGTTTCAGGGCTTTGAGACTGAGATCGTGTATGCTCTTGAGCTGCACCAGAATGAGTTCCCCGATGATGAGCACAGAGTAGCGTTTATTGTGGAACATCTCACCGGAGCAGCCAGGGAGTGGCTAAGACCATTAATCGCAACCAAGAATCCTTGCATGAAAAATGTCCAACAATTTCTAGAAGGTTTGAGGACGATGTATTCGTCCGATAGTCATTTGGACCAGACTAAGGAGGAACTGCATAATTTACGCCAAGGAAATATGACAGTTCGCGCATATTGGGCGAAATTCACCATGCTGGTGCACAGACTGGGGTGGGTTTTGGATTCGCCTCCCATGCAAGCTGCGTTTTACTTGGGTTTGAGCGAGGAGGTGAAGGATGAACTCTCGAGAGGTCCAAAGCCCAGTACTATGGATCAGCTGAGCAAAGCAGCTCTGGCGGTGGGGGTGAGGCAGGAATCCCGGTGGAACGACAAGCAAGCGACGCGCGCAAAGCGGGCTTGGTTCCCACGGTCGCAGGAGAAGCCACTCCCTCAACAACCCTTTCAGGCCACGCCTGGAGCCAGCCAGGACCAGGAGCCCATGCAGATTGATAGCGCGCGCGCGCGGGCTTTTCAAACCCCAGCGGCGCCAAGACGCAAGGCGGGAAGGGGCGGGAATTGCTTTCTCTGCAACTCACCCCAGCATCTCGTCAGAGACTGCCCACATCGCAGGGAGTGGCAAGGAAAGGCGGGAACGGTGGTGCCCTCCCCCACTGACGCAGCACCACAGCAGGGAAACGGGAAAGCCTGGCTGCAGGAGACAAGGGGCAGCAGCCAGGCACAGTCAGCAGACAACAGCCCCAGCCCGCCCACCCGCACAGAGAGGTGCAGAGCCAGCCCACCCCTCCCAGAGCAGGAGTGGTTCTAGAAGTGACGCTAACGCTCCCAAATGGCTATCCCCTGAAGGTCCTCGCCTTAATTGACAGTGGGGCGTCCGCCAACTTCTTCTCGAGAAGCTTTGCAGAAGAGCACCAAATCCAGCTTTTGCAGTTGGATTTTCCTCTGCACGTAGCAACCATTGACGGCAGGGAGCTGCTGGGAGGGGCCATCACACATCAAACCCCCCCCATGAGAATGACGGTGGGAAGGCACTCAGAGACACTGGCGTTCAACGTCACCACCATCTCAGACCCCCCCATCGTCTTGGGCATGAGCTGGCTGGCGCGCCACGACCCCTCCATCAGTTGGCACCAGAGGTGCATCACGTTTGGGTCAGACTTTTGTCTGGAACATTGCATGCAGCACCAACCAGGGGAGGGGCCTCCGATAGCCACGGTGGCCACCATGCATATCAAAGGGGGTGAGGCAATACCCAAGCAGTACTGGGACCTGCAGGAGGTCTTCAGCGAAGCGGAGTCCGACCACCTACCCCCGCACAGGCCTTTTGACTGCCAGATCAACCTGGTGCCAGGGGCGACGATACCCCCAGCCAAGCTGTACGCCATGTCAGACCAGGAGCTGGAGGATCTGCGCGCTTTCATCGACAAGAACCTCAAGCGGGGGTTCATAAGGGAAAGCAAGGCAGCAGGGGGCAGCCCGGTCTTCTGGGTGGACAAGAAAGACACGCAACAGCGCCGTCTTGTGGTGGACTTTAGACGGCTGAATTCGGTGACAGAGCCCGTGGCTTTCCCCATGCCCAGAGTGGATGATCTCCTGACAGCGGCACGCAGGGGCAAGATTTTCACCAAGCTGGACCTAAGGGGGGCGTACAACTTGATCAGGATCCGGGAAGGAGATGAATGGAAAACCACGATGTTCACGCCTCTGGGCTCTTTTGAATATCTGGTGATGCCCTTCGGTTTGCAAGGGGGCTCAGCATGCTTCCAGGCCTTCATGCACCACGTCCTGGGGTCCCTCCTCTTCAGGAAATGCTTGGTCTTCCTAGATGACATCCTTATCTACTCGAATGACCCAGTGCAGCATGTGAAAGATGTCAGAGAGGTGTTGCAACGCCTGAAGGAGAACCACCTGTATGTGAAGCTGGAGAAGTGCAAGTTCCACACCAAAGAGGTGGACTTCCTGGGCTACAAGCTGTCAGACAAGGGGCTGGCGATGGACAAGGACAAGGTGCAGGCCATCCTGGACTGGCACAGCCCCAGGACGCGCAAAGATGCCCAACGCCTACTAGGCTTCGCTAACTTCTACAGGAAGTTCATCAAGAACTTCTCTCGCGTTACGGCTCCCATCACGGACTGCCTGAGAGGCAAGCAGAAGTTCAAGTGGACACCAGAGGCGCAAGCAGCGTTCGAAAGCCTCAAGAGAGTGTTCGCCTCAGACCAAAACCTGTTCCATGTGGTGCAGGACGCGCCCCTACGCATTGAGACAGATGCTTCTGAAAAAGCTGTGGGCGCAATTTTGTTGCAACTGGACGCCAACAGGGAGTGGAGACCCTGTGCCTTCTTCTCCAGGAAGCTGACACAGCCAGAACGCAACTACACAGTGTTTGATAGGGAACTTCTTGCGATCTACGCTGCGTTCCAGCACTGGCGACACTTCCTGGTGGGCGCGAAGCACCCCATCCAGGTGTGCACAGACCACAAGAACCTGGAGTTCTGGAGAACTGCCAGGGTGCTCAACCAGCGGCAGATACGGTGGGCAGAGTTCTTCTCGAACTTCAACTTCTCCATCCACTACATCCCGGGGGAGCAGAATGTCAGGGCGGATGCCCTCTCCCGCAAGCCAGAGTACATGGAGGAGGAGGCGCCACCAGCCCCAAGGCACATTTTCCCCCCGTCGGCATGGTCCTGCGGAGCAGCTGTGGTGAGCGAGGCAGAACTCACAGCACTGACGGCAGCGGATGACTTTGCCAACCGCATCTTCAGAGAACTGAGAGGGGGGAGGGAGCAGGCAAAAGACTTTGCAGAACGCAGAGGGCTGCTTTTCTACAAGGGTGCGCTGTACCTACCCACCACCCAGCTTCGACGTACGGTCCTCAAGCAGATGCACGACAACCCTACAGCGGGGCATTTTGGAAGGGACAAAACCGCTCACCTAGTCATGAGACACTTCTGGTGGCCAGGGGTGCGGGAAGATGTTCGAGACTATGTAAGGGGCTGTACCACCTGCCAGCGGGCGAAGGTGGTCAGAGCAGCGCCACCAGGGTTGCTGGAGCCCTTAGCCACACCACACAGGCCGTGGGAAGTGGTGTCCATGGACTTCATCACAGATCTGCCTTCTTCCAGGGGCAAGACCGCAGTGTTGGTGGTGGTGGACCTTATGTCCAAAATGTGTCACTTTATACCGTGTGCCAGGGCAGTCTCGGCAGAAGAGACAGCCAAACTGTTTGTTGATCACATTTTCAGACTGCATGGATTACCTTTAAGGGTTATTTCGGATCGTGGCCGCCAATTTGTTTCCAGGTTCTGGCGGCGGCTCATGAACCTCCTGCAGGTGGAGGTCAGCTTGTCGACGGCTAGACACCCGCAGACCAACGGACAAGCGGAGAGGGTCAACGCCATTCTGCAGCAGTACCTGAGATGCTACGTCAGCCAGCGGCAAACGGACTGGGTGGATCGCTTGCCACTAGCAGAATTTGCCTACAACAATGCAGTGCACGTCTCCACAGGGGTGTCGCCCTTTAAGGCCAATTACGGGCGCGACCTCAGATCTTTCCCAGAGAGGGAGAGGGAGGAGGAGGAGGAGGAGGGCCCACAGGCTGAGGATTGGGCAGAGGAACTGGAGACGGTGCACCAGCAGCTCAGAGAACACTTGGAGAGGGCCAAGGAAGCGTACAAAAAGGGGGCAGATCGCCACAGGCGACAAGGGGAGGTCATCAGGGTGGGGGACAAGGTGTGGTTGTCCTCGGAGGGCCTTCCCACCAGAGGGAGGTGCAAAAAGCTGGCACCCAAAAGGCTGGGCCCCTTCACGGTCACGCAACAGGTAAACCCGGTGGCATACAGGCTGGCACTGCCAGAGGACATGAGGGTGCATCCAGTGTTTCATAGATCGCTGCTGTCGCCGTACAGGGAAAGCAGCAGGCTCCGAGACAGAGAACAAACCCCCGAGGGAGGGGGGGAGAGGGAAGGCAGGGAGCAACTCAATGAGGCCACGGCCATCCTGGATTCAAGGTGGGGGGTGGGGGGACTGGAGTACCTCATGGCATGGGAGGATGCTCCACCGTCCCAGAATGAATGGGTCCCAGCCACTCAGATACAGGAGGAATTCTTGGTGGAAGAATTTCACGCCCTCTTTCCCCACAGACCCAAGCCCTGGCACATGGAAAGGGAGGGGGAGGAGGAGGAGGCACGGGAGAGCAGCTCACCATGGCGCTGGGAAGCGGAGTTTGAGGAACCAGAGGATGAGGTATGGGTGTCACCGAGATCCACCCAGTCAGAGGAAGGAGCAGATTGGCAGAACGTTTTTACCCCCACCAGCTCTGACGCCACGGACTTTTTGGGATTCCCGTCCGCCCAGGCGGAAGGGGGGGGCTCGCAGGACTGGGGGGAGGTATTCACACCAACGGGCTCGGAGAGCACTGAGTTCTTAGGCTTCCAGTCGTCACCGACACATGGGGGGGGCCTGGGGAGGGGTGAAGGAGAGCTTGGGAGGGGGGTGGATGTGAGGGACAGGGGATATCGCGAAGTCCCTCCCCTCCTGAGTTCAAGCCCGTCCCCGAGCAAAGGGGAAAGCAGGGAGAGTTCCGATTCCAGTGGGGAAGCAGGAAGTCGTGTCCGAGGCTCAGGCAAGGTAGAGGAGCCAGGGTCCCAGGTGGGACAGGAAGGGGCAAGCAAGGGGGGAAGACCCATCCCTCCAACTCCAGAATTACGCAGGAAGAGGAGGGGCAAGAGGATGGGTCTGCCAAAGCTTTTGTGTTGGAGAAAGACGCGCCAAAAGCCATTAGGAGGTTCTGAAACCGACTGACAACATCGCTCCGTGTAAATAGCAATGACTTGAGCACTGTAAATACGCAGCACCAATAAAAGAATAAAATGCAGAGCTGCGTAGCGTCGTTACTCTGAAGTAGTCCACTCCGGCCACTGTGACAGATATGTTTGAGTAGAAAGGCATATGTCTATATATATCTCTATATAGATATATATATATCGCATGCAGGCATGAGAAGGCTTAGTGGGTGCCGCATAAAATGCCATTAGATTAAGGAGGTTCATTATTAAGCTTTTTATATCAGTCTCTTTAAAGAAATACTGCATATTCAATTTGCACAGTTAGTACAAATGAGTTATTTTTTTACTGCATTACTGTTTAATAGCAACTGTAATGAATAACAAATCAGAAACAAAGAAAAAACTAACCATAGCACATTATAAATATATATATACGCTACAAACGTGTGAATGATAAATTTATTTTTAATGTCAGTGTTTAAATGTTAATAAAATCTAAAATGGCAGGATAAAAAAAAAGAGAGAGCAATTTACAAAACTATTTTAAATGGCTGAAAATGACATTAGCACCTGTAATCGGAGGAAGTGAAAGGCAAGGATTTAGGAAACATTCGCTGTGTTCTGAAAAAAAAGAACAAATTATACAAAGGCTTCAAAGAAAAAAATTAATCAGGGCTTTTTCAAAATTGTCTATGAGATTGCCTATGCAGTATTTCTAATTTTCTAGAAAGAATGGCAAACCTCCTTAATTTATAAAAAAATTGCTGCAATTTACCACTGTAAAGGCATGCATCAGATCACACAGAAACAGCCCAGATTAATACCAAACTCTCTCTCACACACACACCTTTGGTAATAATGGCACAGGCATTAACAAACTATGGCTCTACAGGGAGTAGCTCTGCAGTTATTAAGGACAAACATAACTACCATTATAATATGCTAGTCATGCATTTACATGGCTACTAGTTTTAAAAGGCGAGCAATAAGAATTTAACTGTACTTAAAAATCCAACAGGAAAAAGCTGGATGTAGTAATGGCCCTGTGGCAAGAAGGCTGGGAGATTTCAAACTTTTTATGCACAGTATTAGTAACTTATGGCCTTCATTGTTCCACTAAGGAATATGTAAAACATTCCATTTTACTTACCATTGGTCTCTCCTGGCTGTTTGTCCCTTTTCCTTTTCTTCTTTTTGCCCTGAATGAAACACAAATACATGAAAGGGTTGTTACAGAACCTACTTTCAAAAAGAGGCAAGAGGAAAGGAATGTTCTGCAAAGCTTGCTAGAATTGTACATATTTGAAAACATTTCAATGTGTGTGGCAACACAGCGCTTTTCAGCATCTCAAATTGCTTTCTACTTAACATTTCATTCTAGTCATAGCGACACTTCAGAACTCCTAGGAGTATAACTTACACCATGTACAAAGAGCAGCACATAAATGTATGATAGAATAAATCAGCTGCCAAATGCGTGTTTGGGTTAAAGGTGGGTCTTGGATCTGAAGCGCTGAAGACTACTGATATAGACTACTATTGGATAAAATAGTGTCAGAGCAGTTAATGTCAACACTTCCCATAAAGAATCCAAAACTGGCCAGCAATCAGGACTCTGTCTGTGTTACATAAATTACCATTACATACTTCTCCTTTTCATCCAGTCAGAACAATGGGACTGGGGATGGGTGGGAAAATATTGTACCCGAAATATGCTCTACAATGTCTGACAAAATCTCATGAACAAATAAAGTTAAAAATGGATTGCAAACTTGCTTTGAGCAGGAAACCTTTCCCAAGCAATCTTCCAACAGTTTTGTTTTAATTATTTACTTGTGTTTATATCTTGTATTTTATTTTGTAAACCACCTTGAGATCTTATGATGAAGGGGGCTTTATAAATTTAAACAAGCAAACAAACAAATACTGTGCGTAAGTATAAGAAATAAGGCTCAACATACATATTGTCAACCCAAGCCAGTATTGGCTCATAGTCAGGGATGAAGGGTGCTGCAGTCCAGCAACATGTGGTGGGCCATAGGTTCTTCATCATTGGTGTTAATAAGAATTAAATTTATACATCGCCCTTCATGTGAGTATTGCAGGGAGTTTTATAGTATAAAAACACATAACCTAATATTAGTATATGTTACACAGACAGGTCCATTCAGCATGAGAACATAGGATATCATGTTATATGACATATTGGCAATGCATGGAAAATATGTAGCTGGGTTAAACCACAGAGCCTAGAGCTTGCCGATCAGAAGGTCGGCAGTTCGAATCCCTGCGACGGGGTGAGCTCCCATTGCTCGGTCCCAGCTCCTGCCAACCTAGCAGTTCGAAAGCACCTCAAAGTGCAAGTAGATAAATAGGTACCGCTACAGCGGGAAGGTAAACAGCGTTTCCGTGTGCTGCTCTGGTTCGCCAGAAGCGGCTTTGTCATGCTGGCCACATGACCTGGAAGATGTACGCTGGCTCCCTCGGCCAATAATGCGAGATGAGCGCCGCAACCCCAGAGTTGGTCACGACTGGACCTAATGGTCAGGCGTACCTTTACCTTTACCTCTCAAAATTGCTACATTTTACAGTATTCAAAAGCATTGTCTTACTGGATCAGCCCAATATCCACCTACCCTGGTATTCATTCCCCAATAACAGAGAGTTAGATGCTTTTAGGTAGCTTAAAACCAAGAAACTCTGTTCCACTGCTAGTCCTCAGCGTTTGGCCACCAGAGACCTAGAGCCTCTGAAGATGGAGATGCTATATCATGGCTAATAGCCATTGACTAATTATTGATTAATTAAAAGCAATCTAAGCTAAGAGACATTATATCTCGCCATAATAAATGTTAATAAGGCATTGCATGTTTAAGTGCTTCCTTTTTTTACTTCTAAACCTTATGCTAATAAGCTCTACGCTATTGTTCTCCCTCACCATTCACTTGATATAAATGCATGGTTTTATAAATCCTTATTATAGCCCTCCTTAGTTTTATATTTTTCAAACTAAGAATCCCCAAAGACTGTTGCTCTTTCAGCAAACTGGCATACTCTTTGAGACAGAAGAACAGAAATGTACATAGTATTCAGAGTGACCATACTTTTATTTGATAATTTCAGTCGTCCTTTAGTATTTCCTAACACTGAATTTTTATTTTTCACTGATGAAGCAGGCACTTTTAGTGAGCTCTCCACTCTGAACCCATAGCTCTCTAGGTATTTTTGGGATTTTTGTAAGTAGCTTTAGTAATCATTCTACTCTGCTGTTTTACTGATTTATTTATTTATTTAACCTTATACATTTTAATTTAAAATTACAAGTAACGTTAGCTGGGCCATCTTCATGTGATGTCACAGTGAACTGATGCTTCTATGTGGATGTGGCATATGAAACGGCTACAATTTCCATAGTGGTTCAAGCTCAAAAACCTTAGACCTCTGATATATACGCATCCTGCAGAGGATGCGCCAGCTCCCACAAACAAGAAAATTTACATAAGCATAGATTAGTTGTGAGCTGGTGGTAAGACCTTGTGTGATCTAAGTGATCTTGGGGTAGGGGCATTGTCATGTGTGAGCCAGCTGTCAATTTATTAGTACTGTACATTTGTGTCTTGCTCGTCAAAATAAAATTTTGTAGTCCGACAGAGACTGAATAGCAAGGGTATTGTAAACTGAATCCATCCATCCTGGGACTGAAATTGAACTTCTGAGATTATTTTTAAAATGAAAATTCATGTTTTTGTGTAACAACTTTTAATCTATCTTCAGGGAGCAGAACATCGTTGTTGTTGGGTTTTTTTTAATCGTTCCAGTTTACAAAATTCTTATCCCGGTTGACATGCTGCTTAAATAAAAATAAAAATATGAACCCTAAATTTATTACTTATTTTTTGACCGGACAGTTGGAATCAAGGACTTCGTTTCTAATGTTTAATTTCGCTTAAAGTTGTGAAAAAAATAAGATATGTACACAGAGGCCTCCAAAACTTCATTAGGTATGGCAGACACTATCATCATAGCTGTCAAGTTCTACCTTTTATTTAAGGGAAATTCCCTTATGCTGAATAGGCTTCCTCGCGAGAAAAGGGAAAACTTGACAGCTATGGCTATCATGTGTGTGACACCTAAATACAAGATGAAAATGATACAGGGGGTCATCTAGTCACTACACACAGTGCAGTCCCCATTTCCTTTCTCTATCTGTAGAAAGACTGTTGTCCAAAGAAAGCACGTGGAAGAGGATAGACTCCAAGAATTCTGTGTTATGCAGAAAAAAGTAAAACCCTTGTAGATCATGTGCTTGATCCAAAGCTATTGAGTTCTCCTACTGTAGTAAGGTTCCCCCTGAAGGTCAGGTGGGGATAGAGCCTCAAGCTGCTGGGGACGTATCAGCTTTCTTATCCTGTCCTTTTTAGCTTGAGAAGAAAGGGATTTTCAGTGCTCTCACGCTGAGGACAAATGTAAAGGTCCTAAACATTTAAGACACAGAACATGCCCATCTGTCAGTGACACTGTCACTAAAGCAGAGGAAATGTTTCCTGAAAATCTTTCAAGCATTATAGCACATCCCAACGTTACTCCCCCAGGAACTCCCAAGAGGAATCAGACTGCAGAGTACCAGGAATGAATCGGCCCTGTGGTCTGACAGCTTCATTCCACTCCATTCATGGCACAAAATGTGGGCTATGAATTTGGTGGTGGCAAAAATGGTCGGAGACAGCTCCTCGGTTGTAAGGGAAATCACCTCAAAAGTGGGTATACAGATACTCTCTTATGCATGTGAAGAGATAAGAACTAGGGAAGGATTTTGATACCACAGATGTTGATTATAAGTTTTAAACAACACTTCATCTTTAGGAACCAAAATACTAAACTAAGATGCTGTCTTTGTTTTCTCTCAATAAATGGAATTAATAAAATGTTGCTTGGTAGCATATTAATGCGCCTCTCCTCTCCATGTAGGGCTATAGGCTTATGCTGCATAAGAACATACGTTACCTAATTTACAGAAGAACAAATTCCTGCCTTTGCAAAACAAAACAAACACACCCACACACTTAGATCTAAGCCTCACTGAGTTCTATGGAGCTTACTCCCAGGAAAGTGTGCATACAACTGCAGTCTAAAGAAATAATAGAGACAGCAGATTCAACAAAATTGCTAAATATAATGCATATCAGAGTGTCTGCAATAAGAGAGGTTAAGATTGGCAGGAACAATACAATGACCAGAGGCAAAGGAGGTCAGGGATGCTGTACCTATTATACCTGTATGAAGAAGGAATTTCAGAGGTCCAGCTTCTCATGTTAAGGTGAAACCTCTCCAATATCCTACCAGATATAAAGCACACCCTTCTCAATTATAGGCCTTTATAGAACCAGCTGCTCAGGAGGTCTGTCAAAGCCTACTTGTATTAACTTTTCCATAGTGCTTGCAATATTTGGTTTAAACATCTGCTTGGTAGGGTCTAATATGTTGGGGCTGTGTATTTCAGCTTTTATGTCATCTTGTTTATTATTATAATTCTGCGAAACAGCTCAAAAGTATCTGTGGCAGAAGCAGAGGAGCAATGTTTTTAAATGAAATAAATTGATCACACCCCTTCCACTTGTGATCTTGCAATAATGTCTTGCTACTGATGACATCTGGCCTCTATTTAAAGTTTCCCTTACATGATTGGTGCCTTTCAGTGATTGATTGACTGATTATGTCTGGGAAGCTTTACAGATTTTACCAATTTCTATCAGGTACAATCTTTAAACTTGGAAATACTTATCAGTGAGCTATTACTTCCTTCTGAATGTACATGCTATGCTTATTTCCTGTCTATGGGACTTTGGTTGCAATTCAGCCATAGCTGTGACCAAACAGTCATGCGTATTAATTGGTAGATTTATGCCGGTTTGCATCCCCTTCCCATCTAAAGATGAAGCCAGCCACTTCAACAGGGTTTGAATGAACATTTCAGTGTCCAATGCTCATTCACAATGCATCTGCATTGCCAGCACAAAGGCAGGGTTTGCCATGCATGCGAAAGGCAGGTTCCATGCACATATCTCTCTTGTTAAATTGAGACACTGATCTCTGAAACCAAGCAGCCACGGTTAGAAAAACTCAATGGAAGAAAGTGTGGCAAATGAGAATTGCACAGGAATAGTTCACCAATAGCTAGCACCAAGATGTTTGGTAAAGACATCATGAATTGAAAGCATTTATGAAAAAGATTGTGACCATGACAGACAACAGTACAATAATATAAAACAGTAGAGGGTGGAATAATTTATTTAGCCCCACTTGAGAGCAAGACCTCCAACAAGTCTTTGCCAGTCCTTCTCTGAAGCTAGGGTAAGCCATTCTTCCACTTTCCACTATACTCTCACACAGGTATGCAACAAGGCACTAATTTGGGGGGTAAGGGAAGGAGATGAGGGTGATAATAGAGAGGGAGCTCTTTCTTATTTTCTTTTTTTGTAAGCTGCACAAAAGCTGGTGCCCTGATGGAAGACACATGGCCAGATTCCTCCCCCCCTCAGAGCTCTACTGACACACCTCAGTTGAATGGGTGCCAATTGTATCCAAATGGGTTGGCAACAAAACCAAAACATCCGCTAGAATTACCGGATTGGTAGTGCTTGTCTTCCATGTGTGGGTGTACTTCAGCAGATTACAGCAGTACTTGTCTACAAGCTCTACTACTGAAAAAAAGTCCACCTACATAGCCACCTACATAGTTATCCCGTGCGGACCAGCCGGGGTAAAGCTGCATGTGGAGCTGTCGTTCCTTTCTGGCTAGTTCATAATATTTAGCTTGTTCTTCTCTGGATAATGCATGCCACTGCATAGAGAAAGAAAACAGAAACACAAGCACAACAGAACGTCAGTAATACAGTGTATGTACAATGTGCATTCACATTCAAACTTTGGGAAATGGCAGCCAATTAAAGTATATCAACTGGTGTAGACTATTTATTTATTATTAAGAACTCTGTTTTATCCAGGTTGGCTTAAGCTGGGTTATACCGATGGAGCCTTTCACTTTTGAAAATGGAATAGTGCAATTCTTCAAGTAATTTGCCAGTGGTAGATGGTGCCCATTGGAAGACCAACAGTAGTAGAAGCAGGAGCCAATGACAGGCAGAATCAACTAATTCCAGCTTTGTCGCCAACATCCTCTTTGCTGTGTTGTGAAAGGGCAACACTGAGACTAAGGAGGAGGAAAATGACAGGCAGTGCCATCCCAGGAACGGTTGTAAGTAAGAAGGCAGGCAGGTGAGGTCTTGATGGGATATAGCCCCACTCACGCTGATGGACCAGCCGCCAACAGCTATTCCCCTTTAACCAGCATTCATTTGAACGAGACTTGCAAGAAATGCCCATAAAGCAGACCACACTTTAAATTTGCCTTTCCCTTCCCCACTTGTCACAATTTGTCACTCTGGTAAACCAACCTCCACCAAGTAATAATAATGACATACATTAATCAAACAAACACCTATTTTTAATGCCTGTAAGGCAGGCCTGCACAATGTGTGACAGAACAAGTAAAATAGAGCCTACAAGCTGTAGCTTGCTGGGAAATCAATAAATCTTGAATTTGCTACCTGTCCTCAGAACTATGCTTTGCCACAAGTTGCGAAGGCCTGCTGTAAGATACAGCTCCACTTTCCTTATGTAAGAAGTTTATTTTTACTATTATTTTTCTGCTACCAGTCACATAAATTACTATAGCTTCACATGGGACTCGTGAATAGAGGCCTACAGTTCATACAACATCCAGACTTAAGGTTCCCACATCCAGAGAATGGAGAATCAAGTTTCAAGTAAAAGCTTCTACAGCCTTCTAAGTGCAGAGTTCTTCACTAATAGGCTACAGTGGTGTGTTTAGAGATACCTAACATGCTGGGGTTCCTAAGACATGTCTCAGAATTAAGAGGCAGAGCAACCAAGGTATGGTGATGCCCAAGAGATGGAGAGGTGGATGGAGTTGAAAAGGCAAGGTTTACATCAAAGCAGGAAAAAGGAAGAAATGCATCTGCTGGATAAAAGTATGTAACATACGATTACGCTGTGCAGGTGCACATGCATAAGGTGAAAATGTAACTTGATTTCCTTCTCTATGTAACTGGAATGCAAGGAAGTTTCAAAGCTTAAGTATTCAACCAGAAAGCTCAGAAGTTCCACTGGGCAGCCAAATGCCATAATCACACTTGAAATAACATTGTGGATTGTGCCCTTTCATTTCAGACATGTATCACACTCTCATTCTATCCCACATGCAAACTTGCACATACATATCCTGACTAGTTACCTACCCTTCGACCAAGGATTTGATTGATGGCTGCACTCTCTTTCAATGTGCATTCTGCTACAACTTTTGCTCTCATTTCCTTCATATACAACATAAACGCATTAAGAGGTTTCTTTATGTGTGGCTTCTTTTTCTCCTCTTCTTTTTTGGAGTCCTGATGTTTTCTGGATGGTTGACAAGAATAGACAGAAGGAGCTTGTACAACATTGTCAAAATACTTCTATGCACTTATCCCAATCTTTGCCTCCATCATTAAAACCACATTGAGGGGAGCAAAGAAAAACTCAAAAATCCTGAAACTAGCTGTAAAGCATCATACTTGCAGCCATGTACGAGAGAGAGCTGCCCTTGGTGCACATCCGATATATTATTAAAACCTAGATAGATAATATCGCTTCATGAGATCCATGTATTTTTTTACATCAGGAAAATTTATTTACTTAGATTTTTAACCTTTTGCCATATCAATAATAATAATGATAATGATAATTTATTCTTTGTACCCCACCCATCTGGCTGGGTTTCCCCAGCAACTCTGGGCGACTTCCAACAAAGATTAAAAATACATTAAAATATCTACATGGGCACACCTAGGGTTCTGTGTTCTGAAATACACATAGCCATCAGTTTAGAGTACCTGACTCTGAAGCAACTATGAGCTTCGAGGTGAGCTATCATAAAATGCAGAGGTAGCAAGGAGACATTTTACTGCCCTCACAGTAAAGAGATCCTCCTCGCTGCCCAGGATAGTTATAAACACTTCCAACAATTTTCTTCTCTTCCCCACCTATAACTTCCCCTATGGATCGTCAAGTAACACGGGCACCTAATAATTTACACAGTGAACTTGTGAAGAAGCTGACTTATAGTGAACCTGACCATTGGTCTAACTAGCCCAGTATTGGCAGCAGCTCTCCAAAGTCTCCAGCAGACAGGTCTTCTCCAATCTAATCAGTTACTAGAGATGCTGGAGAGTGAACCTGGGGCATAAAGTAGGTGTTATTCTGCTGGGTTATAACCACTCTCCCCAAGGCAGTAGACAGCCTTCAAACCCCAGGTCTTAATTTTCTTGCCTAGCAATAGGTGCTGAGATATGAAGCAATTAGGGTAGAGGCTGGCGAAGACACAGGTATCCGAACTGTTTGAGAATGGGAAATTAAAGCCCGTGCAAGTGAACCTGCTCATGAGAATGCAAGAAGAGCCTTGCAAGAGCAGAGCAATGCTGCACGTAGTTCAGCATCTGGATTCCAGCAGTAGCCAGCCAGGTGCCAAGCAGTGTGTGAAGACAATAGCCCCTTCCTGATGCTTATCCCCACCATGCGGCTCTGAAATGTGTTTGCTTTTCTAAAACCAACTGATGACTCTGAAGGCGGGAGGTTTAACGCAATGTCTGGGGCGGATGAAAAATTGGGCCCAGGGTTAACCATTCAAAATGCTTTTGGTTAATAATGATCTTAGCCAATAAAATTACGGCCCCCTATTTGTGCTCGCTTTGGCAGCACATATACGAAATTATGGCCCCCTATTTAATACACAGCATATGAATGTGCAAAATATCTGTGGGGCAATACTTATCTCCAAGTCTTACTAGAAACAACAGACTTTACATGGGATCACATACACTGGGTTTAGCCAGAATTGTTGGCAATTGCTTTGGAAACAAATAACTGAGGTTATTTCAGAAGCTGTATACTTTGTTATTTTTTTGTTGTTTAGTCGTCTTAGTCGTGTTCAGCTCTCCGTGACCCCATGAACCAGAGCATGCCTTGGAAACTCTCACTTCCTTCTCAAAGCTTCTCCTTTTTTATGTCCATGGAGTTTTCATGGCAAAATACTGGAGTGGGTTGTCAGTTCCTTTTCCAGGTACTTTGTTATTAGCAACCCATAAATAAAAAGATAAGGAATTCCTGAGTGCTTCAAATACACACATTTGTTCACTATCTTGACTCGTTCAAAAACTTCAGATATAAAAACCTTCATATATATCTATACAGGCACTCTCCAAATGAAGGGAAGGGGACTTGGGATTTTCTTAGGTCTGGGGTGGGCAGGCTCATGTCTCTTTGACATCAATTCACGCTGAACAACTCAAAGGCTAATGAAAGTTAAGAGATTGTAATCACAGTCTAGGTGCTTGTAAATCCCAGCACACCCATCCCATAGGAAAAGGGCTGTTGTTTAGTGATAGAGGTGTATGCTTTGCTTGTAGAAGGTAGTACACTTGATCCACAATATTTCCGGGTCAGAAACTCTGGAAAACTATTGCCAATATGTGTAATATTGAGCTTGCATTGTCCAATGGTCTTTATTTGTTTGTCATAAGGCAGCTTCCAATATTCTACACCTTCTACAATAAGCAACATTAAATAAAAGTTTGTAAAATAGATTTGAATATTAAAAAAAATACTTACGAGCTGTGGAGTGAGCCGACATCATTCTGGGAAGATTCCTGTTTGACTGTTGGGGTGACTATGGCCGGATGAGGGATCCCAGTCGTATGTAAACTATGATGTGGAGGGACCATGTGTGGAGGGAACCTAGAGGAGAGAAAGCTGTGTAAATCGTCAGAATAAAAATGAATGAATGGGGAGGGGTGTGTACAAGCATATAATAAAAAGCATACAAAAAGCAAACAAACTCTAAACAAGCATATATGAAAACTGGCAGCAACAATAAATGATACTTTAAACATCATAATTCTTCTACGATCATGTACAGAAATAACAACTTTTTAATAATAATAATAATAATAATAATAATAATAATAATAATAATAATAATAATAATTCAGTTCATGGTTAAAAACAGATTGAAATTTGACCACTCCTTCCTCATTGTAAAGTGCAGGACCTACTCATATAAAATTATGGGGAAACAGCCTCTGTGTATTTGAACTTTTAATCTGCACCTCAAATCAGGCTAAGGATTACAAAATGGCTTTTTATTTCATTGTTATAAACATCCTCAGTCCTGTATACCTGAAGGAGTGTCTCCACCCCCATTGTCCAGCCCGGACACTGAGGTCCAGCGCTGAGGGCCTTCTGGCAGTTCTCTCGCTGGGAGAAGTGAGATTACAGAGAACCAGGCAGAGGACCTTCTTGGTAGTGGCACCTGCTCTGTGGAACGCCCTCCCAGCAGATGTCAAGGCAATAAGCAACTATTTTACTTTTAAAAGACAACTGAAGGCGACCCTGTTTAGGGAAGTTTTTAATGTTTGATGCTGCATTGTTTTTTATATTCGGTTGGAAGCTGCCCAGAGTGGCTGGGGAAACCCAGCCAGATGGGCGGGGTATAAATAATCAATTGTTGTTGTTGTTGTTGTTGTTGTTGTTGTTATCAAGTGTTAGTGGAACCTCGATTTACATGCAATTCTTCACCTTATTAGCTATAGTCTCTTAAAATTGAGCCTAAGAAAATTGGGGGTTTTGTTGTTTTTTAATCATTGTCTTATAACTCCATGGGCACAGGGAATCAAATTTGAAATTGACTTGAGATTTAAAAGCAGGGAGTTCGTAAAGAGGGAAAACAGGAAACATTTGAAAGGAAAATGGGAGATGTGAATGGTAAGATCCAAATGTACAGTCAAATAAATATTGAATCATGTACTGGTGTTGTACCTATGTACCTATAGCCATCTTCCACTAAACAAGAATCAATAAACATGCTTTCTAGTGGCAAAACAATACACTGATTAATGAATGGCATAAGGTATTCAAGCGTACTCAGAATAAGTAGCAGCAACATTAAAGTTGACTAGGCTATTTCCCTTCAATCCTAAAACCCTACTCTAGAAGGGGTGTGTATGTGTGTGTGTGTGGAACCAAAGAGAGATGGGAGAAGAAGTAGACTCCTTCCTTCACCTCAACCCACTTGCAAAATTGCACAGGTCCTTCTCATCTTTTTGTCATTCTTTGCCATATTCTAATCTAGCATAACCAAACTATAAACAACAACAATGGCATATGCTAGTGCCAGAAGCAGCTCGCCTGTGCTACCTTCCCAACAGGTGGGTCGCTAGTGCTTACTGGAAGGGGCAGGAGCAAGGCACTGGGGGAGGTCTGCTTGATGCAAATGCAGCAGCAGAGCCAATCTGAAGATCCTGGCTGGTTGCCCCTCACCAACCTCCCCACCACCTCATTCCTGCTGCTCCCAGGAGCAACACACTCAACCACCAGCCAGGAAGCTAGTGTAGTGGCTCCACTCCACCCCACAAGCTGTTCCTGGGAGGGGATAAAGCTTTGCAGATATTGATAGGGTTGTTTCATATTGGCCTCCACTAGGTACGAAGGGTGCAGTCTCGTGACCAGTATGTGGAGTGTCTAGGTATCAGGTGGAGGTATAAAACCTGCTCCTGCCCTAGACACGGCTCCCACTGACTTCCACTGGCTGCAGAGTGTCGTGTCACCCCAGAGCATGGATTCCTTAAACACTTCAAAGCCTTTCATTCCTGGCATGGATATACTCATCACCAACTCACTTCCTTCCCTTATTCATGTTGGACTCAGCACTTGAGACAGGTGTAGCATCAAATGAGAAGGGAAGGGGTTCAAAGGGGGTGAAGCAATGAGAATGGGAAAGAAAAGAGACTTGCCACTCCTCAATATTACCAACCCTAGCCTTCAAACTGGTAGGCTGTTATCGCATTCTAATTATGGAAACAGTTTTCACCCAAATTGGGATATGCATACAATTGGTTTACTAGCCCTTAGCTGATTGTTTTCATTGTATGAGAAGGGAAAAGCAGAGTGACATAATAAAGGGGGCACAGGGAAGATGGGAATGGTCAGTGTCCAACCCGTTCCTCTGTCCCCGAAACAATTTCTTAGGTGTGAAAGCTTGGGTTTCTGCTAGCGCACAAGCACTTTAGGCTCCACAATGTAACCTTCCCAAAGCCCCCCTAAATATGTTCTGCCCCCCCAAGCCTCTAGAGCAGATTTAGGGGCTATGTAGAGAAATGACAGGGAGGGAAAGTTCCATTTAACAGCCAGAAGTGCTTATAAACAGGAGCAGAGAGGTGCTCATTATAGCAAATGACTATGGAGGCGGAACTAAGAATTGTTGCAGGGACAAGGAAAGTAGATACTGTATTAACTTTGGTTTGGTTTTGTGATAGAAGAAGAGAAGACAAGGTGAGAAACCAGGTGTACTACACTACAAAAGGGGCTGTGTTGACTTGTCAAAATTTCATTTTCAGCGCCAGTTTGTACATTGTTTTTTGATGTAGTGAAGCATCAACAGTATATCATAATTTCATATGGAGAAGAATTTGTGTGAAGGGGTTTCTTCCCATGGGAAAAGAATGGGAAACTTCCTGCATCAAAGAGATAATATTAGAACCACATTTTCCCCCCAATGCAGATTTTTAAGGTATGTAATATTCTTCACTTTACCATGGGAAAAGTTGTGGCAAAGCTACTGTATACAGTCGTACACCTTGCTATAAAATACAGTGGTGCCTCGCTAGATGAATTTAATTTGTTCCATGGGTCAATTCTTATAATGAAAAATTTGTCTAGCGAATCCCATAGGAATGCATTGAATTTTTTTATTTTTTATTTTGCCCATAGGAACGCATTAATTGAATTTCAATGCATTCCTATGGGAAACCGCATTTCTATGGGAAACCTCCGCTCGAAAAATCCTTTCGTTAAGTGAAAAATTCGTCTTACAGGGCGTTCGTCTAGCGAGGCACCACTGTAACACAATAAACAGCCTATGGAACACCAGGATGGAAATCTCATTATTATTCTACTTTAACTAAAATTTAATTTCTGGAGGTTTGGAGGGAAGGTTAATAATAATAATAAATAATAATAATAATAATAATAATAATATATTATTTATACGCCGCCCATCTGGCTGGGTTTCTCCAGCCACTCTGGGCAGCTTCCAACAAGATATTAAAAATACATTAAAAAATAAATAAAATTGAGGGGTATGCCAAAGAAAGAGCAGGGAACTTAAAAAAGAAACATCAAGCAGTAAAGAAGATACTACTTCTGGCATCTGAGAAAACAGACTCCACCATACGAAAGCTCAGGGTGGTAGTCAACAAAGTCTTACTCAGAGTAGACCTATTAAGATCAATAACCAAACTTGATCATGCTCATCAATTCCAATGAGTGTATTCTGAATAAAACTTAATAGAATACTACCCTCAAATTTGTTTGTTTGTTTGTTTGTTTTAAAAAAACTGCATGGGATTTCTGATTATAACTACAAAGGTGCTTATGGAGACTCAAACTTTATGTTCAGCTGTAAAATAAGTGGTCATAGAATCACAGAGCTATAGAGTTGAAAGAGACCACAAGGGTTATCTAGTCCAAACGCCTGCAACGCAAGAAAAGTTTGCTAAGCCTTTGGGGTGTAGCAGGGCATAAAAGAAGTGGGCTAGGTTATATGTTCAATAGCAGAGAGGTGTCAAATATGAGTTGATGTCCAATTTCAGAATTTGACAGAATTTCAGAATTTGACAGAATTTCAGAATTTGTGTGTGTGTGAGAGAGAGGGGGTGGGGGGGGAGAGAAAGAGAGAATATAGCAATCTACTATAGTGTTTAATTCTGGGTCTGTGTGAAGGGGGAGGGGGGATCTATCATCTTTTTATATTATTAAATAAATATAATTAAATATTAAATCAAACCAAACCACCTAGTCAGTACAACGGGGCATGATTATAGAAAGCACATGTCCTGCACTCATGCATGTCAAAAAAGGACAAGCATAAACATATGAGTGTGGTGCATGTTCAATTACACAGAGCATACTTAGCAATGTAAGAAACTGCATGTCAGCAAAAATGCTTCATCACACTATTCATCATACAGTAGGTCTTAAAGGTTGAAATTTTCACATATGAAATAAAAGAACACATTGTACATTTGAATGCATTTTGTCCATTAAACATAGAGAACATGTTTCGCTGTGCGCGCACATGCCATGTGCACGCACATGAGGATTATTTTTTAAACGCTACCCCCCCCTTTTCTGTGTGTTTGTTTGCATAGCGTGCTATCACATATAAAGGACACACACCCTTCTTTGACTGAGAAATTCCTTTCCGCAGACAAGTATTCTATGAATTGCAATAAACACCCTAAAAAATTCTAAGCAGCTCATTATATACCCCTGTCTGCTTTTATGGCTCCAAGCCAGAATATAATGATGAGCCGTAACTTGTTAAGGACAACTAATTTTTTGTTCCTGGCTGTCTCAGGGGCTTCTCTCTTACTCACTCTCACTTTACTTCACTGTTGACATGTTTCTGTTAACTGGATGTCATCTGCCTGCCTTGATTTTATGCACAAGCAGTGGGATGCATTTTTTCGTGCAACAATTCTGCTTTGAGTTGCATTAGATTTGTCATTATTCCCTCATTTTCCCCTTGCACTTGTAACATTTCATCTATTCCTGCCTCCCCCCCTTTTTTCCCCTCCTTTTTTTGAGCCACGGTGCACCCATATTATGGTTTATACATGATCTTGCTCCCTTTGAAGCCGGCAGATTTCAGAGCCAGCCCTCGTCAGGAGAAGTGCCTGCTACCAATTTAGCAGGCTGAGGGCCCCGAGCTCCAACATCTCAATCTAAAGGGGGTCACAGAGTGGCACAAGCGAGTGTCAGCAAGTGCTGTTTAATTGCCAATCTTGGCTTCTCCATGGTGTTTAAAGTATAATGACCCATCACTTAATTCTGAGAAGTCCTGGCCCTGCTGCTGAATAGAATGAATATCAAAGGATGTGCTAGAACAGGGCAAGGAGCATACAATTCCTATAACTGCTGTAAGTATAATAGACTTGTACTTCTGTCGTCCCATTACCACAATAATGTATTTAATTTGCTGTATACCCTTTTTAACTAGATCCCTTTCATAAAGGCATATCTAAGGGATAGAACTGATCTCTCTCTCTCCCCCATTCCTGCCCCTTGCAAAAAACTAAACAGATAAATAGAACAGCCTTAATAATAATTAAGATGAACTCAAGACTCATTTTATTGCCCTTTCTCAGCTTGCCAGTCTTTTTCACAAATGTGCAATATTTGCAGAAAGGTTAGCATTAGGGAATCTGGGTTTTAATTATATCTGTGTGTGCAGATGCAACTTTATAAGAGAAGAGTTATCTGCTAGCTATGAAGTTTCCTTCAGCTTCTCCATGCCCTTTGCTTCCTCAAACCCTTCCTCTTCTGTAATCTAACCTTCACGTATTAACTGCAGGGATTGGAAAGGTCCAGGAGGGGGGAGTTGAGGGGGAAATGTGGAACCTTGCTATGTAATGCATGCTAATTTAATTATGTACCATCATCAAAATGGATTAGCTGTTTCAGCCCATCAGGAAAGTCTAAACCTCCACCGATTTAATTAACTAGACTGAAAATCAGATGAACAGAGAATAAAACTATCATTAGGAGCAATTAGTGATTACTTAAACATAGTGCTGCCAAGCAGTTTGTAAATAAAACTAGCAGCCCTTGGAAAATTAGCTGGAATTAATTGGAGGTTGGGGCAGAGAGAGAGAATATATATACTTCTAAGCCCTTTAGAGGATCAGGTGGGTCTTTTTATGTCAACTAAAAATAATTTGAGCTTGGGAATGATAAGAAAATGCAACACCCCTCCTTCTAAGTCTGCTTGCATAATAAAAACAGACAGACCCTCTTCTTCATAGAAAACCCTGCTTAAACAGAGAGCCATGGAGAAAGCAAAACTTGCAACAGCATAATCTCCAGGCTTCTCAATATCATAGGGTTATAATGATGCCTCCCCCTAGTTAGTTAAGAATTAAAATAAATGCAGTTCAAAAGCACTGATCTTCATGAACGGACTTATATGACAAGGCTTTGTCACTGGGAACGATGTGAGGGTTCCCCCCACCCGCCCCAAACTAAAACAAATATCATTGCATAACTAAATCAAGGCATTTTTTTATAGCAAAGCTTCACTGCCCTACAGAGAGTGATAAATAGAAGTAGCAGATGCCCCTAATTCTGGACCTGAGTACTTTGAACTCACCTTGACATGGAAGCATTGACAGTCAGAGCGGTTGGGTAGGGATGTCGGAATCCCCCTGTTGTGATTGGATAGACTGGTTGACCTTGCCTAGAAAGATGGGGGAGGGGGGGAAAAGAATGAGTAAAAAAACCAGGGGTATGTATTTTTGGCATTTTAAATTTCTCTCTCTCTCTCTGCACAGTAAGCTTTATTCTCATTTGATCAGAACAAAAATCTTGGGGATTGTACAGCGCGGATCAAAGGAAAGAAACACAGAACAATTTGAATGCCATAAATCTGATACGAATGGCTAATTAAATTTTATAACCTCTGCTTATGTCAATAGAGACCCTCTCCCCAAGCTGAAACTAGGTGTTTTGTTGTAATAATTAAAGGCGAAGTCTTGCTTGCTTTAATGGAGCCATCACACTAATTGAGGGCTACACATCCAAAGGAAAACAATAATGAATGTAAATTTATACCAAAATAAAGTACAGTGAATCAAAGGACTTCAGTTGCGCTTTGGGCCTCTTTCGGTATTTAGATCTCGGTGAGAAAACATTAAATTAACAGAGCTTAATTTGTAGCCTTTTGTCAGATTAACAAGTGTTGACAAGAGTTACCGGGGGAGAGTCCCCAAGAAGTATTGTGGGTAACCAATAGACAATCATACCTCATTACAATAATTAAAAAATACAGCAACATGCAAAACAGCATCCTCATGAAAGCTACACAACTTTTTCTGATTGAGGTTTGTCTGTGTTGGCTGGTCCTTTTCATCTGTCTTTCAAATGTATCCACTGAATGGGTAAGTTGTTATTTGGGGTGTGAGTTTTTCTTGAAAGGTTACTCTGCTAAATATACTCACAGCCCATCTTAATACAGAGTAGAGCCCATAAATGGTTAAAATAATAAAAAAATACCAGGTGGATAGTCCTATCTTTTAAAGGAATTTGATGTTTATGCTCTTTGGCTCTTCAAAAAGTTGCATGGGGTACAAAAAAGTTATCTCTCTGAAGAAAAGAACGTGGTGGGGGTGGGGATATAGCTGTACATTAAAATGTCTTTGAAATACCCAAACATTTGTTATGAATTCTGTAAAATCTACTCCTGCATACAGTAGATATGTAGGTAGCCCATCAAACGACAAGACATTGTAAAAGCCCTACCACAATATAGAAACCAAAGGTATACTGGTTTGTTTGGATAACTGTCACAGGGAGAACAAGAGGCTAGCGATTCTATTTTCCAGCTATTATTTTCTTCCTTTGAAGTGTGAACTTTCTGTAGCATAATCAGGTTGTGTTTTCTAAAACTGCAAAGTTTTCCCCCTAGGGATCACACATTCTGTCTATAAAAATAAGAAATAGGCCCATAGGACCAGGAAAATGAATCCAATAGTGTACCACCTGTAAAAGGAAACCACTGTTTCCAGGTGGCCACATAAAAGGCCACAGGTTCCAATTCTGCAAATATATTTGAGCTGTATATACTACAGTATGGTAGTATAGCATTAGTACTAGGTTGCTATTTTTTCAGTGCAAACAAACTTTCTCCCATTTCAAAACCAAAAGGTTGCAGGGACATATGGAACCTGCTACATAGAATGGGTTACGTAATAAAGGAAATTGTTTGAAGCTAAAATTAGATTAATAAAGCCAAGCAGATGGAAAGGAGGGGACAACACCACAATTCGGGGGGGGGGGGTAAGAGAGAGAGAGAGTCTGGTTCAAGTTAATACCCAAAATCATCAATGTCCTTTTTTTGCATCTAATGCATTTTGACTAATTGTCATATTCAGACTCATGTAAATCACACAATCTTATTACAGTGGCTTATTACAACTATCAATTTAGAGCATATTGCAATCAATTGTTTCAACTAGTGCAGTAGAACAGGACTGTGCAAGATTTGCTTGACCCTGATGAAGACAAATACAGTGGTACCTCAGTTTAAGTACACAATTGGTTCCAGAAGTCTGTACTTAACCTGAAGCGTACTTAACCTGAAGCGAACTTTCCCATTGAAAGTAATGGAAAGTGGATGAATCCATTCCAGATGGGTCCGCGGAGTACTTAAACTGAAAGTACTCAAACCAAAGCGTACTTAAAGGGAGGTATGACTGTAGTCAAAATGTCTGAGGCATTGTTTTAAGATTTTGCCTCTTTTAATTTTAATTTTCAGATTAGTAAAACCATTACTGCACCTATTCATTAGACATTGCAAAAATAATGCCTACACATTAGAACTCTTCTTCCCTCCTGTTGTTATTACACATTTTGAAATTTGGTTCTCCCCATGAGCTCCCTCCTGCAGTCGGTAGAGCCTGAGACTCTTAATCTCAGGATCATGGGTTTGAGACCCATGTTGGACAAAAGATTTCTGCATTGCAGGGGGTGGGGCTAGATGACCCTCACGGTCCCTTCCAACTCCACAATTCTATGATTCTATTATTCACTTAGCTCCCTCCCAATTTTTAAGCCCTGTTCCAACCCATTTAAAAATACTATCCCAAACCATGGAAACAAGAACTGAAGGGGAATGCAAATATAATGCAATTACACAAAGTGCAATAGTGGTGCACTATAAAAATAATAGGATATCAGCAAGGGATGTTTCTGAAACTAGTAACAGCAATCCTACAAAATATATTATCCAGAACGTTTTCACCCCACCCTTTCAGAACAAATGTTTGACATTTATGATCCATGGGTCATCCTCTGATGTCAGGACACATGAAATGATGCCCTCATACTCTGTTCTTCTTTAACACGCAATGACCCGTCACTTTAGTTCATTTAATCTTTATTGAGCAAAAGTTATTGATTTGCCCATGCCATAAATTGGCAGCTGGCAAGCATGCTTAACTCAACGTATGCATTTCAGGCAAAGCAAATAAGCACAATTATCCTCCCCCCTCCCCCCCAACATATGTACAAAAATGAAAAATAAAAAATAAAATGAAGAAAATGGAACTCCTTACTGTGGTACTAACCATCCTAGCGGATGGGGGATTTGCCCTACAGTGCCCGGTGATAGTGGATAATAAGGAGATATATCTGGAGGGTGCGGAGGCCGTGGAATTCCTAGGGAAGAGGAAAAGGAAGCATCATGAAAGTGGGTCAGGGCAGGGGGGAAAGGGGGATTAAAAAAGGAAAAGAAAAAGGAGGCAGGAAAGTCATACAAATTTCTATACCATGAGTACCACACTTTCTGCCTTTCATAACTCTACTTCCTATTCTCAAGACATGGCCTGCTGCCTTCACCTATCATCCCCAGAGCGTCCTACTTAGTACAGTAAGCAAATGAGACTCAGCTAGAGAAGTAGGACATTTGATCTGTTTTCTTCCCCACAGTCAAAGACCGTGCAGGACTTTGTTCTCCCAAAGTCTTAAAAGGATGGAGGCTCCCACCTTGCTTTCATTTTGTACCATCATGTGTGTCGCCTCTTTTGTGCAGACACCTTCAGGTCACTCAAAAAGGTACTTTCTAAAATAAACCATTTTATATGGCTGCAGTGCCTTTCTGTTTCCAGAAGGTTCCTGTTACGAGTTTATATAAGCCACATTTGTTCTAATTTTGATTTGGATTAGTGTTTCCACATGAAACATTAAAACCTTGATGGTAAAGGAAAGTTTGGGGGGCGGAGATGGAGTACTGAGAAAATGAAACAAAACAATGAACTTATATCTGAGGAGTTTGGGAGTGGGGTAGTCATTCATTTAACTGATGTACATTATTAGCCTTTAACTATTTTAATTACTCTTTTCCTATGGATCACATTCTGTTTCTGTACAAAACAGTAAAGTTCCAAAATACATTTAGAGAATAGAATGGCAAATTTAACTTCATTAATGACTAAGAAAAGACTCCAAAATACTAAATCTAGAAACAAATCCTTGGATTAACAAAGAATACTACATTTTCCAAGCACAAGTAACCATAATGTACAAGAGAAATATGTATGAAAGGTTACATTAATCCACATTATTCTAGGTAGAAAAGGCATCCTCAGTTGCAAAAGTTTGGGCATACACAGTGCTTCTGATTTCATTTAAGTGATCAATGGTGGGCCATAGGGTTGTATGCTCCCTCCACTTATGCATGCAAATCCTCCCTTGATGGTCATAAGTATAGTTAAAGATTATGTTCTAAACTAAACCTATTATGAAAGTAACCCTAGTTAGTATTAGTATTAGAATCAGGGCACACTAATCCTTAACCATGGGTAAAGCCAAAGGAAGTAGGGAATTGAACTGTGAGAGAGAAGCTAGGAAGTGAGTGATTCTTAAGCCCGCTCAGCCAAGGTTAGATATCGGGAGCACTGTGTCTCCACCCAAACGAAACATTTTGTGAATCTAAGTTTGGCTTCATTGAGGGGCAGTATTTCAATTTGAGTAGCCCTAAACATTTTTTTAAGAAAACCAGCACTTGGTTGCAATATATAACTATATGTAATAACTGACCAAAGCATGAGTGGTTTGGATTGTTTTGTTTTGGATGCAGAAGAACCAGTTTCAAATGCCTCCCAGCCATAAACAAACTCAAGAGGGAGCTTCAGCAAATCCTGCATAAACATCTACTGCTCCTTAGAAAAGAGCAGCCTATGTTTTCAGATAAAATGAGTGTAAAGGATGAGATCCTTGAAACACTTTGTTTGGAACTATCCCAAGAGTTCTGCAAGGCTGCCCAGGAATAAATAGATCATAATTTGCAGTGCTTGCGTGCTCAAACTTTCTCAAGTGAGTAAAAGTTACATGGTTGGGTACCTCAAGAGAACCCAGCTCTTCAAAATACAGCAAAAATTAAGAATTAAGAACAGAAGCATTAAAATGAAGAGGGACTGTATTCACAGCTAAAAAACGATTTTTTAAAAAGACACTCAGGGAGCTTTTAATCTCTAAATTAAATCTTCCTGTGTGACATTTTCGGGCAGACACAGCTTTCTCTCCATTACAAAATCCAAACAGATTAACTGGGCTTTAACCATACAGTGAGCTGTTTGCACACTTGAAAGAATGTTCGCAGAAGAAAAGTAAACAGTCTATGGACGTTAATCATATGTTTTACGATAACCATTTAGAAACCATTCCCTGTACTACCATTATTTAAATGGGTGTCAGACTATGCTGCCATGCACTTGCAATGCAGAGATGGCTGGATGAAGATCCTTTTAAACCTATGCAATATTAGCATTAAACACAATCCAAAGGAAGCCCAATTGTGGCATATGGGAATAAAAGAAACATTCATTCATTCATTCATTCATAGGCTGAGTTTGGATGCATTATCTAAATATGTTAATCACAACTACAGAAATTCTTTGACAAGCTCTAACACGTATTCATGGTTTCAAATTTACTTTTTAATTAACTTGCAAGGATTTGGACTAAGTGAAAAAAAATGCCCTCTGAGGATTCTATGCAGTCTAAAGAACAAACACTATCACATCCTCTAGGGCAACAGGCTAACTACAAAATAAGTAAAATCTAGTCTTTAACACTAATAAATCTAAGCAAGGGTTAGAGAGTGTCATGTGTCCACAATAATCACTTTGGACTGGAGTAAAATTTTCCAGAATGTAGCACGTAGCAGTGGGATTAAAAATTACAAGAGAGCATTTGCTCCTGTGACATTGGCAGCCAAAAAGATCACTCAACACGATTATGCATTTTTTTCATTGGCTAAAATCAGCAAGCCACATACATAACCTGTAATAATATTGATGAAGTCAACAGAATGGTCTCAAGAACGTGGTCTTATAACAACACATAGGATTTAGATTTCATTTTAAAAAATAGAATTATTAAAAGCTAAGGTAAAAAACTTATTTTATCCAGGAAAAGAGCTTAAAAAGTATTATAGAACCTTTAAATACTATAATATAAAAAGTAGTAGGAAATGACTCTGAAATTAAGAAGATCAAATAAAGTATTCAAAAAGTAGGGCAATCTCCTTTTATCCTCTTTCTAGGATATGTTCTTTATCATACATCTAAAGTAATTGATGATAGTCAATTACTTTAGTCAAAATAGCACCTCAGTTATTTGGAACAGTGAATGCCTGTATAGCATTACAGACTCCTGCACTGCACTGTCTATTAGAATTTAACAATGGAGACAACTTGTCATTTCAGTTTCTAGATTTCCATCACATGCATAGATGTTAGAAATTGAACACACTGTTGTTATTTCTATATAATTACTAAAATGGCGATTGAGGGCCTAAATGACAGGAGGCAGCATCCTGAGATCAATTACACAGTCAATATGTTCATTTATTATTATTATTATTTTTTTGTAATCTGCAGACTGTTAGCTTTAATATACTTACTCTTAAGTGAATATTTTGTGTGTCCCCCACCCCCAAAATGATCTAACTCTATGATATTTCAGGAAGCTTCCTCCCCCAAAGCCTAGCTCCTCATAAAACATTGTTCACCCTACCTGTTTTCGGATAAACATTGTTCACCCTACCTGTTTTCGGATCTACGTCGCCTTGTAAGTGTGGAGGAGGATTCCCTGGTGTGAAGTGCTCATTGCTGTACGTAATAAGCGGCGTGAGAGGATGTACATGATGTGGGTGCTGCACAACGGGGACTTTGTTAGACTGTGAAGAGAGAAAATGGAGAGTGTGAGGAAAATTCTGTTATGAAAGCTACATAGCGCAAACATTAAGAAAGCAGTTTAGAAACACACACAGCTATAAAACTAGGCGTAAGACATTTGTACACAGTAAGAGTGTCATCAAAATAGCCTCAGTCCCAGTCCCCAACCCCCCCCCCATTTTCACACAAGCTTATTAGTTCCTGCTTTTCCTAATGATCTGGTTCTCAAACTATTTGCTAAAGATGTCGGTTGAGATAAGCTCATTGTTATTAAGGACCACCCTTTGGTTTGCAAAAGCCTGACCTGTAAAATGAAACTTCTTTAATCCCAACATCCATTATTGTCCCAACACCCATTCCTGGTGACCTTGTAACCCATCTGTATGGTTTTCAGGACCTACAGACAGGCCACCCACCAATGGGGGAGAGAAACTGCCCTTATGGAACAGATAATAGTATATTGTGCTTGTTTGTTTTACTGTGCATAGACAAAGGCAGGATGCATTGTGGTCTTGTAAGGGGCTTTAGCATCCTGAAATGAGGACGCCTAAGGGAGCAATTGATTGTTGATTGTTATCGGGTGTAGGAGTTAAAAGGATCACTTTCACCAATATGTGAAATACCTGCTAATAATGCAACATTCAAACTGCTGAGACACAGCTCTCACCCAGTCAGATGTGTGCATGCTGCAGAGTTCATTCCAGGACACACAGATCTAGCCAAAAGTGAGACCCATGTGTCGGCAGTTCAAATGTTATATTAGCGGGCATGCACAAGCCAGAGCCAATTGTGCATCTGCTGCACCCTGTAATAAGTTGCCATTCCCATTGGATCTTGTATGTTCTAAAATAAAGGGCAAATCTTTACAAGAAGGAAACATGGAGGCCTGGCAATTCAAATTTCACCCCCAATTTTCCCTTCATGCCTTTTGAGAACAGGCAGTTCTATTATTTCCTTACGGAGAAACTATTTACATCCTCTTCTTTCATCAGAAGGACCAACTTCTGTTTTGCTTTGTTTAAACTCTTTCCATATGAACCGGAGAACGGGACAAATCGTTTTGCAGTACTCAGACCATTAAATAGAAAAGAACAACTGGTCACTGCTCTTCAGTAAAAGAGATTGAGACTGCAATCCTATACACATTTTCTTGAGGGCAAGATCCTTTGAATTCAGTGGAGCTTACTTTTGAATAGCTATGTATGAAACTGTGCAACAATGTTCAGTTTGAAGTACACTAATAAGCATCTTCTTAACAATGAATGTAAGTACACTAAGTTTTAGGGAGAAAAATGGCATGGTTATAAACAGATGCTTAAAAACATTAGGGCACATTTTTTTCTGTTATGATTCCAAAACAATGTAAAGCTATTATTTATTTTTAAAAATAACGCAAACAGAATGCAACAATGTGTTTTTTTTAAAAAAAAACTGCTACAGTTTGTATAATACAATCTGAATTGTAAATTACCTTCACAAGATCACCAAGGAAAAATTAAAATGAAACAAGCAAAGCTAAGAACCATTTCACTGTGAGTAATCCAATATTTTCTCTCTCTCTCTCTCTCTCTCTCTCTCTCTCTCTCTCACACACACACACACACACACACACACACACAGTGAGAGAGAGAGAGAGAGACTGAGACTTATTCCCTATAGAGGATTTACAATAAAATCCTACAACAGGGACATTTAACCAGATTAGGTAGCAGCAAAGATAAAGAGGCTAGTATTAGATGACAAATGGATTAGAGTCAACTTTCATTTTCAAATGTGTCTTCATTTTCTTTTATTACTTTAAGTAAGGAACAATTTGCATTAACATCAAGTAAAAGGAATTACATTAAAAGACCAAGGGACAGTGCAGTGGTGCTCTCGAGCGCCACCTCAGTCCAGGACCTGTCAGTCTTTGCTATTATCCTCGGACTACATTAGCAGCATCCATTGTCAAAAGGGGGTGGATATTTTCAATGGAGACCATGAAACCTAGAATGTGTTCATTAAAAAGCAATACGTATGTGTTTCGTTGACCTTTTCAAAGCACTTTTCAAAATACTGTATCATTCATGTTTTTTTGGTTTTTTTGTTTGCAATAAGATTAACAGAAGCTTTGAACTGGTTAAAATTAAGTTAAAACTTCAGCACAGCTATGGAGTGAGTGAGGTCTGCTGAATGCTACCGGAGTGACTACTGAAAACAAAGAATCTATCTGGAAGGCTGCAAGAGGGACTGAGTTCCAATGATCACAGGGAGACTTGCTTCTCAGCAAACATTCAGAGGAATACACTGTATGCATTCATGGGAAAGTCATGCTTTCTTGGCCTGATTTTCCTACCTGTACAATGGGAATAAATACAACTTAACTCACTATTTTATGAAGAATAATTCAACAAGGACCATGCATTTACTGCCTATGGTTCTTATTTGTTGTTTTATGCTAACTCATTTTTAGAAGAATTTCGTTATTTTACAGCTTTTATTTTGCAAGCTATTTCAGGAGCACAAATGAATGACTAAAAAGTGGTATTTGAACGAAGCAAATGGGTAGGTAAGTGTAGAAGGGTTTCTAATAGACTACAAGGTGTGGTGGTTCGCCCACCTTGTTTTGTGTGGAATTTGTCTAAATTGTTATAAATGGGTGGTGCAGTCCAGCATTTTAGTATGCTTCATCCTTCCATGAATGCATCTTGTATTTTTATATCTGCAAACTGTAAACTGTGACCTAATTAAAAGGAATGCACAGAGCAAAATGTTAGAGGAAAGTCACACTAGAGAAGAAGAAAATCCTTTGGGATTTATTCTTTCTCTTCAACAAGCTTTGTTGCTGCACATATAAATATATATTTTGCCTCCAATCTTCCTTTCCCTCTGTTTTCAGACAAGTTGCATACTTGCAGTTTTTACAGTGTAAGTATGTCAGAGTGTACTCAGTCATGTAGCTTTTAAACTCTTCAATGAACCACCAGTCAAATGTATCACATGGATTCTATGTAGAATTCTCAGATTCCATGTACTGTACAGCAGAGTCCAGTTCACAGATCACACCTCCATGGCTTCCATGAGAAACCATGGCATATAGGCTAATCTGGTATGAGCAGCTAAAATATAGGACATGGAACATATTTTCCCTTTGTGTGTATGGTTTGGACCACTACATACTAAACCAGATGTGACAAACCTATGAAAACTTTGGGAATGGTTGATGCATTTCATTAATAACATGCGCTGCCTTAACAGCATCCACGGTCTTACATGCCTGCTTCGGCATTAGAACTGCTCGGATACAGAAGTAAAATTATGATGCCAGCTTCTGGTGTTCCAAAGTTCATGAAATGTTATATATGACATGGAGAGCAGCTGGTGGGGAGGGCAGCCTGTGGACCTGGCTTCCTGGAACTGGTGTCACTGAACTTACCAGGCCAGGCCAGGAGCAGGGCATGGCAGCAGTGAGTTTGGGATGGTGACAGAGCACCAGTGGAACCCTCCCACCAGAGCATCCCCACCTCGCCCCTCTAAGTGGCAGCAACACCAGTGGTGGGAGGTCAGGTCTGCAATACTGCCTGTCCCTGCCGGCCATGAGAAGAGAATGTACAATTCCTAAAGAAAGAAAGAGTTTGTAGAATGTAACTCTTTACCTGGGAAAATCTCTTTTCTTCAAATAGTTGCTCAGAAGCTAATGTTCTTATGAGTGAGCACTTAGCTCCAGTCCTCGCTGTTCCTTTAAATGTTTAGCATGGGCGGTGCTGACTTTTCTTCACCACATCAAGAAATAAATTTATGCTAGAATTTGAGTCTGAGGCACCTTCATAGCAGGTCTTCTGAGTTATCATCAGACTTGTAATAACTGCTTTGTGAAGGAGGGAAGCCTTTGTTTTCCTATTTCACTCCTGCTATTATGAGCCCTGCCATGCCACGTTCAATGCCTGGAACAGCCTCACCTGGTTATTAGGGGAGTTTATTCCTGAAGGTTCTGTAGGTTACTCCCTTGTCACATCAAACACTCATTTGCCCTTCACGTACTGTCAAGCCTTCCTTTCCTGCTTTGTCCACCAGGTCTGATACCAGTGATCAGATCTCTGAATAAGCGTTCAGCACGCTGTTGGTTTCAAAGCAGAAGTGAAGCAGAACAATGGCATGGTGGTGGTTGTTGTTGAATTTGCAAATTTGTACAGAAGGCAGTTTACACAAAACTGACACAGTACAAAATAAGATTTAAAAAGCAACCTCAAAACGAAATGCACTAACACAAAAACAAACCCAACAGCAGTTAAAAGCAGCAGTTTAAAAAAAGCAGGTCACACAACAGAAGACTGGGAGTTGTGAGTCTGCAATCTCTTCCACTCCAGTTTCTCCTACCAACACTTTGTTCAAAACTAGGGTCTGGGGCTGTTTCCACAGTTAAGAGGGAAACACACCACCAGTAAGTGTGCTGATATATAGTGCTAACCACACATGGTTAAAACTAATCTATGTCAATCCATCTATATATGCATATCTCTATAGAAATGAAGCTCTCCCTTTGTTTGCCGGTCGCAATTTAGTTTTGTCGCAGATAGAAGAGTAAGGTGAAGACAATCACTGAAGAAGGAAGCATTGGGAGAGGAAAGCTATGCTCGGTTTAAAGATATCCAAAAATTTGCAAGAGGAAGGTACAAACAATTCTGGAAGCACTTCCGGTTGTGTAACAAACAAGGTTGGCTTTAAAAGTAGGATTATGGAATTATATTAAATAAGCTTTCGGGGGGGAGGGAAGTAGAGGCACAGGGGGAGACTATTAGCAAAGTGAGTGATGAGAAGATTAATCCTGCATTTGCTTCTCTCTTTGAAGTATACAGGGGGTTTGCCTGACTAAAAAGAGCAGTCTCTAGCACTATCCAATGGCTATAAAAGGTAAGTCACAGAAATTAGATAAAAAGCACTATTAGATCATCTTAGCCCATCCCGTCTTCCAGATATATGATTGTCCCCTGGAGTATATTTTCCTCTTACTTTGTTCATGCTTATTTTATAATAAAAGCTAATAGCTATTCTGAGAAAATTGAAGTTCTTTAGAAACAGCATCTCTTTTTTATGCCATTAATGGCTGTCACAGCAGTTCTTATTTTTTAAGTTAGTTATCCTAGTAGATGGAATTTAGAATAGATGCAAACGTAAATATAAAATGAGAGAATAAGGAAGTAAGGCACTCCCTTTGTTTTAAACTTGCTAATTAATGTTCTGGACTGAAAAGTCAAATCAAAATACAAACAACAGGAAAAGTTTGTTTTCCCCCCTTGATTGCCTATGCCTGAAGCAAAGCAAATTAAATTGCATTCATGGAATCAACAATGAAGTTACCAAACGGGAATTAGGGATGGTTTAGCACATGTATAAACAAAGATAACATAAACCATAGAGCTGAGTTTCCCATTAGGAATGTAAGCTGAACTGTATTTGACAACAGCTGTGTTGTGAGTAAATTCCTATACATTTCCCTCAGTGCATGAGGTGGAGAAAAACCAGGGCATTACACATGCAGGGATACTGCTAGTAAAATTAAAGGTAATTGCACACAACAGCAATAATTACATACACGGCCCAATGTACTACCTTCTTATATGCCAAATGCTCAAGGGTACAGAAAGCTTTCAATAGGAACAAATCAGATCCATGCCATAGTTCATGAAGGTCACAACCCTGGGAAAGAACCGCTCACCTTCCAAGCACACTTAAAGCATAAACTTCTGTTAGCTTGCACAGCATGTTCTGTTAGCATCCTCCTGTCTACACTGTTCACATTTTGGACGGTGGTAAATTTAATATTGAATAGGCACTTTGCCCCAGACCTATATGGCTCTAATTCTTCCTCTAGGATTCATATTCTAAGAGAAATGGAATCTCGCAACTCACCTCTAAACCTATGAATCATCACCACATATTGAAAACAAATGGAACTATAGCTCTCCCTGCTCTCACTGCCTTCCCTCCCCATCAATATTCCCTTAGTGCTTTATTTTTCTACACAATAAAAACTGGACTTGTAACTTAAAACTGCCTTTAAAAGTCTAATACACTAAAACAAAAGAGAAGTCGTTTTGTAGGCCTTTTCTGTTAATCTTTGAGAGATTGCATTAAAGCACAGTCATCTTGGATTACTAAACCCTTCCAGGGACAGATCTGTGCACCAGCAAATTGTGCCATTCACAACACATTTACATTTAACAACTGGTATTCTATACTCTTTCCAGATGCTCTTATTAAAACTCTGCACCATACTTATGGCAGTCGGTAAAATATTATTATGAGGTAACACGCTTACGACTAGAAAGATCCACTAACTTGTATTCTGAAAACTGAAAAGCATAAATTTAATCTCATTTATCTTCATTAACCAATGAATGTTTTAAAGCTTTCTTTAGAAGTTTCTGGACTTTACAAATCTAGAATAAGCAATATGCCTGTAGCCAGTTTATTATTCTACAACATCAGTCACACTGAATATGGATTTCTTTCTTGTTTTGGGACACCATAAGTACCTAATTTCACAGGAGGAATACCTATTGCTAAATTTTATTTTTACCAACCTGTCTGCTATAACCTGGTTGGTCCTTGCAGTCATAATTGGTTCCCATATTTACAACAGAAATGTGTGTCTTTAATGTGCATTATTAATTCGAACAAAATATAAATTACCTATATAAAAAAATACAACAGAATAATAAGGAAAAAGTCACATTTTAGAGAAATCTGACACATTTAAAAGACAATGAATACAAACAAACTCTTCATCTTTCCCCTTTCCAAGTGCTGGACATGTTCTTTGAGGAATGAGACCATTCTGTTTATCTACGCAACATGCACTTTATTTAAATAAAGAATGCTTTCACACCTGACTAAGCATTTTCTTCAGAAATCTACTCCTCCTTAGCCTATTATTGTTGATACAGTGATCTGAACCCTTTCAAAGTTTAATGTAGCTCATTTCTACCTAAGGTCTTGCCCTGTGCTCACTCCCTATTGTAACTGAAGACAAGGCCTCCATTGATAACCATGGCTCCCTACACTATAAAAAGGGCTCATTTTCTTCCTTCACACAAATGACAACAGAAGCGCTGACAACCATGTGCTGGGACAATACTGCCCTAGCTTGAGTCTGACAAAAAGCAAACCACACACACACACACACACACACACACACACCTCTTCAAGGAGTGGCGTAGGCACAGCTTATTTCTACTGTACTTCCCTTCTGTTTTTATTTAAGCAGCTATTTCCTGGTTAGAGGACTGCTCCCATCAATAAGGGCCTACCTTCCAGTCAGCTTCCCCCTAATTAGGTAAATTGTTTAAATAAAACAATGCTGGCTTCTTCTTGCTCTAAAATATGGGACAACTAATTTAAACAAAGTGGGGGCAATGCTCACTGATATCCCATGCCCCCTGTCTCACTTCCACATGACACTTTATACACTCTTTCCTATAGAAAGAATGCAAGACATACCCACATAATTTAATAACAAAGACACATTAAGGATACAATCCTAAGAATACCTACCAGGAAACAAGTTCCGAAAAACTCAGGGCGACTTGCTTCCAAGTAAACATGGCTAGGATCGGTCTGGAACTGAAATCATTAGGATTTTACCACTTGCTTAGGAGAAAGAAAACTATACATAGCACCTCAAACAATAAGATTCAAACAAATGCATTAAAAAAAAGATTGCTGTTATTTTAATGCTACTTTTGATGGACAGAAAACCAACCGTGTTTCATAATAGCAAGTGACATAGCCCAGAATGTATAGGTAATAAATGTGATAATATACATGAATTTTTTTTTTTACAGGGAGGTTTTATTTTATTTTATTTTATTTAGGGGTGAGATCTAAATACTCCGGCAGGAAGATTTGGGGAACAATCAGTATCATGTCAGTGTTAGCTTTTAAATGTTCTGGGGGGGGGGGGCGGGGAGAACCTACAAGTTAATACATTAAACATAGTTTTCTCCTGATTCATGCTAATTTCTTTATGAAGTGACAATAATGCTTGGGGTTTTTTTTATTACTTGAAACAATTTAGCAGCCTGTTAAATAACTAGCCATTTAAAAATTGCGGCCTACATAATTTCTATGTTGGTTTGACCAGCATTATAAAAGGATGAAAGATTGAAACCCACAGGTATGTGGTTAATACAAGAAGTTGTGATGGGGAAATGGACGGCCATCATAATCTGCCCCCTCCCCACCTGCCAAGTTTTTGATGGAAACTTTGAAACAAGCACTAATTTCATTCTACTTTATATTTACACCCATCTTCATAAACAGTTTGTTTTAGGTTGTTATACACTGAGATATAATACGGATAAAAATAAAGAGCCCGGTGACATGATTTTTATCCAAACTGATGCTCGGAAGAACATGCATCAACCTCTTCTAAATCAAAGAAACCAATGAAACCAATCGCAAAACAAGTAACAACACACACACACACACACACACACACACACACACACACAGAGCATATAACTGTGCTTTGGAATTCAGGAATATTGCAAAGATAGAATAAGGTCATGCTGTTTTGTTCCAAATGTATTTAAAGGAAAGATTGGCTTCCTCTTTCATATGAATCACTATTAATGCAAAAATTATCTAAATGCTTTAGTTTTTGATATCCAGAACACAGGGGGAAAAACCTGTGGTGTGCCAATTCCTGCACTTGTTTATGCAGGTCTCTATTATGTGCAGACAAAACAAAACAACACACACACACACACACACGGGCCATTGGAGGAAGGGGGAAACCGTGATATTTATATACAATAGAAAAGTTATTCAGAACCAAAGTCTACATGTATTTGAGGACGAAGAGATGGTTTGGATAAAGGGGAAAGTGAAATGAGAGAAAACTAGATTAACTGCAATTCACATGTACGTAGTATTTATTACAACAGTAAGACAGCATTAAAAAAAATTAAAATTCAATATTATAAATTCTCCAAGATCGTATATAAATATGCATTTCATTATTACATAGTCTATAATAGATCATTTTGATTAACTTATGTGTGTTATGTAACAGTTTAATATACACAACTATAAAGACAGAGAGAGACGTTAAATCAAACTTTCGTCTTCGAGAATCTTATAGTTCACAAAATATTTAAAAAGACACACACACACACACACACACACACACACACACACGAGAGGATCACTGAAAACTGAAAGATAAAAATGATACATAATAGCATTTCACCCATTTTTTGAAAACGTTAGATAGGGAAGGCTATCCATAATGAGGCCTAAACCTCAATGAGACAGAGCTTGGTAATTACAGCATAGCAAGCAAGGTATGTTCTGCATCCCCTTAGATGCGTCCTGAAAAACCTCCGAATGCATTTTTCTTGTCACAAGCACTGAAGTATATGTATCTTTTCAATTAACATCTTTTGGATATCTTTGCAATGCAAATAATTACTATAACAACCTGTTGTCTCTTCTATGTTCCTAATTTATTTATCCCAATTTATTTATTCCAATTTATTTCCCCATGGAACCAGAACCATTCGAAAGAGTACATGTTTAACAAATCTACTCAAATTAACACCTCAGGTGAAGGTAGGTGGCACATTTAAACAAATAATATGTAAGGTTAAGACTGTAGAAAAATTAAATACTACATTATCCTTTTAAAACAAACAAACTGTGGAAATCAGGCACTTAAAATCAGCAGAACTTACTTTACTAACGTAAATACTTATGTCTGTCAAGCAGAAATAAGGCTTGGCTTATAAAGCAGAAAATAACTAAGAGATGAAATACCTGTACAATTAAATAAAATTCTGAAGCAAACATAACAAAAAAATGAAAAGGGAATGTTTTGTTATGCTACATACACCTATCACAGTACATATACAAAAAAATACATGCACACATACACACTTGCTTTTGTTGGCAAGTTCCACTCAACAGCTTTAGCTCAATAAATACAACCAGCTGTATATTATGAAATGGCCTTTTCCCTATGACAACACTCCACAACGAAAAAGAGAACTTCTCTCCAAGAAGAAGAAAAGGCAAAAGAAAAATCCCCTCCAACAATTATTTTTTAATTGTTCCATGCCTTTGCATGTGATGAAAAGGACATGCATGCTTTGTGTTGTTTTGTAACTATTACAGTATGTTAAGAACTGTCAGTGACAAGTCATTCTACCCCCCTCCCCTAAACTGACTCTCACTGTATTTTTTTAAAAGTATTGAACAAAGGTCACAGCTTGAATTGACTGTTCTATCTTCCTTTTAAAAAATGCTTCCACAGACACGAATAAAAACAAGTCACACAACTAGTTCAATGGTCAAGATGCTCTCTCTCTCTCTCTCTCTCTCTCTCTCACACACACACACACACACACACTTAAACACAAATGCTACTCACCCAGCAATTCAAATTGAGATGCCAACAGCCAAACGGCTGAAACAGAGAGAACCCAGAGGCGAGTGCTCCTCCTTTACCACTCAAATCTTCCATTCCCACTAAAATTGCATCCCTCGGGTACATAACGGCTTTGTCTTTCCCACTCTTAATCTCATAAACTTTCCCCCCCCTTCACTGTCTATATGCCAATTGTACTAGCTTTGTATTATTTCCCTTGCAGCTTTTCACTTTCTGTCTCCCTCCCATCCCCCGCCTGCGTTTTTTTTCACTTAAAGTACAGTCCTAAAAGATCAAGATGTTTCCAGATTTGAGGCCTGGTGTTCCCTGAATGCTCCACATCCATCGTGACATCGGATGTCGGCTGCGAGAGAAGGTGTCTTATTTTCTAAGATCGTCTCTGTTGCGGATTTCAGAACTTGAAATAATCACTTCGGGTTTTCTAATACACAAATTCTCTTACTGTCAAACACCCCCCCCCCCGCCCCTCCGTTTGCTTGCTAAGGATAGCTAAAGAAGCAGTTACCTTGGAAATAAATGGCAACGCTACTACGATTCAGATAGTTACAGGTAACGCTATGCGTAGTGAGGCAACAACGGATAGCCATGAGGGACCAGGAGCACCTAAGTGTAACAAGCAGCCATTGTCAAATCCCACCAAACAAATTTCTTCAGGAGACCTGCAGGAAGTAGCTGATTTTGTTATCATTTTGACACATTTGTAATCACTCTCCTTCGCCCCCAACTTTTACCAATACTAAAATTTTTGGTTCTTGGTTTAAACAGGTTGGTTCACATAAAAGCAGTATGAGAAATGTTCATCAAGTTTACTACAGTTTTACTGTCTAAGGTATTTTGCTACAGCAAGCTTATTTTAGTTTCTGTAAGCACGAGCTTAAAAGAGAGACCAGATTCCTCCGCGAACTGAAAAATTGTGTCTTTTTTCATCTGCATTCATAAGTTATCCATCATTTGTGATAGGTATTGACTTAAGAAACAAAAATCGCAAAGGCAGCTCTGGTTTTTATGGGGGAATGCGGTCAAACCTACAGTGGCTACCTCTTGAAATACCTGACAAGAAAGCGCCAGTAATATGGTTAAACGCAATGGATAGGCAAAACTATCTGCGGCTCGGTATCATTAGTAGTTCGATGCGCAAGTTAATTTTATCAGAGCAAAAAAAGTTTCTGAATAGTCCAAAACCCACAAAGATTTTCTACTCATCTGGAGGAGATGTGAAGAAGACCTGTCATAAACCCTTATACCTTTATATATAGTAATATAACCTACACAATTATTTTTAAGACACTTTCAAAACTTATGCTGCACTAATCACTACAGAAGTCACTGCAATGTTAATTACTATCGTTGCTATTATGACTTTACAGGTGTACAGACTGATCTGCAATTCAGAAGCTGAGACAAAACCTTAAGAATCTGGAGACACTCGCCAGAATGTAATCAACGGAGACAGAAAGTTCTTCTGTTTGCTTTTCTTACCACCATCCTTTTCCGCACTTATCTGGCCTTTGCACGTAAAGTGTCAGCCAGAAACCGTTAAGGCCCTTAATACCAAAACAAAACCCTGCAATTTCCCTTTACATGGCAATAACAAAAGCAATGAGGCTCCAGTTTGACAAGTAAAAAGCTCCAACAACACGGCAACTAATTGCCTTCCCTCCCTCTATTCACAGCGGCCACCACACTCCAGCGGCTGCTTTTGTCCCACGTGCAATTTCTTAAGTAAACTGCAAGTTCTCTGGCTGGTGATGGACAGTTCCCAATCATTTAGCAACAATAACTTATAAAGTGCAGCAAATAGGATGGGCAGCTTTTAAACCGAGGCTTTTCTTGGCTATCCCAAAAACAGGAGGCAGAGGGAAGCAACAAAAAGGGGGTGGGGGGGTTGAGGAAGCAATGCATGCACCTACCAAGTTTCTTCAAAAAATAGTTTCTCAGCAGAACTGATCTGAAAGCATTGCAGAGTGCAGTCATCTAGTTAACGTCCTGCAATTAAAATTGCCAAAAATATTTGGGTTTGCGGGGGCGGGTGGGGGTGTTGAAGTGTCAGAGAAGTAAGCACAGCCTAAGAATAGAAACCCAGCTAATTAAGAAACAAAATATCTGAAAGTTAGCAAAATAAGCTGTGATAGTACCTCTGTGGAGGGATAGAACTCTCCTCTTGTTGCAATGAAGTTGCAATTACACATGGGAGAGACCAAATGTAGCTGCTGTTCAATATCAGATTCTTCTTAGGTCCAGCACACAGATGTTAAAGCAAACTTTATTATTTATGGGAACAGGGGAACAAGTACTACCATGAGATTTTCTACAAGGGGAGGAATCCCCCAAAACATTCGGCTTCCCTAAGACTAACTTTTCGTTGATGGAAGGAAGGTGATGGCCTTACTTAACCTAACCTTGAGGAGCAAAGCAGTGAAGAATATTGTGTGCCTCCAAGAAGAAGAAAAAAGCAAAGGGTTAGTTGTTAATGATGATAGAGATCGCTTTGTCCATGCTAAAGTTCCCAAACTCTGAAGCTTCTTTTAAAAGACAAAAACTCTTTGCTACGCTTTAAACCCATCAATCTTAAAATGCTCCGAACAGAGAAAAATTAACATGCAACAGAAACATGCAACAGAAATGAAGTATCAGTGCCAATTCATTAAAAGCAATGCCTCACTCTGCTAGCCTTGTGGGAAAGAGGAAAAGGTTTAGCTTACCATTTACAACAGTTTTAATCAGGATGCTTCACGCTGCCTGGTTTCAAGCATGCTGCCGCTTGTTATATTAACATACCTACATGATGTGCAATAAGACTGCCGTTGGTTGATCCACTGGAGGGCAGCACCCTACCTAAGCCATTCACCACTGAGCTGCACTGAGCAGATAAACACACGGGAAGCAGCTCTGCAACGCCAGCTCTTCAGAAAAGATGCTCAAGTCCAGTTCCATTCATAGAATTATCTCGCATGGTAGGAAAAGGAACAATACTCGCATCTCCCCCTGATTCAATGCAAATCCACAAAAAAAGTGAGAAAAAGCTCTCGTTTCTCTCTCCCCTCCTTCCCACAAAACCCTGTATATTCAGTCTAAAGAACAAAAGCCGATATTTTGTTTGCCGACTTGGCAAATATAAAGGAAATCTCAGTTCTCCAAAGTTCACCTAACTTGGTGAAAGCCCTGCTTTGCTGCTCGTCACTGAAATGAAGCTTTAATGGCTATTTGATGCCACTCAATTGGGGGAAGCCCGTGGTTCAATTTCAGTAAAAGGTAGAAGATTGTTCCGCTCTTCCCCCCACTTGCTTACAAAAATTCCCCCGTTCCCAAATTCCTGTCAACAGCAATAATTGAATTTTATTTTTATAAAGACTTTTTAAAAAGTATAGCATAATGTCTAAAAATGAGACAAAAAACTAAACAAAAACAGAAGCATTTAGCATGTAATTTTTCCCATGGTTTTAAGTAAAAATCACAGAAACTTGCGGATGTCTTCCTTTAAAGCGAATGGTCCTAACACATATTAAACCACCGCTGCGCGCCTTCTAAGCATAGTAGGAAAAAATGACTATTGATCTTCAAATAGCGATAATTGAAAAGATCAAAAAGATTAAACAAAATCACGAATGTGCTGACTTACCATGCTATGCTTTTTTTTGTTGCAACTTTGTAGAAATTTCACTCAAAGAAACTGCATCAGAGGTGTCAAATTTTTTAGCGGAGTGTGATCGTATTACTTCCGCCGCCCTGCCTTCCAATGCTTCAGAACTTTTCCCCCTTTCTCTTTTTTGTTTGTGGTACCTAGCTTTTTGCTATAGACTTTAAAAGCCTTCAGCTCAGCAAACCAGCACAAATTATCTTGCCACCTTGCGTAGCTCTGATGCTTTGGCCGCTAACTTTGGAAGGCCCTTTACTACTGCATCAAAATTAGCATTGTCAAAGCAGTTAATGAATATTAATATTGTATTTGTCATTGGAGCTGGCCCGTTGCTGAACTCCGAGTCATCCATCAGGGACAAGATTAAGAACACAATTATTTCTGACTGACAGGGACCAAATCTGCTAGAATTTTTTTTTTAACAATTCGGGGGGGAACCCCCTCCCCCCACAATATCATCATCTTAAGGTGTCTCCCAAGAGACCGGCAACTAGATTAATACTCTTTTAATGAAGTACAGATCATTATTTGGGGAGGGGGGTGCGATATAGATTATTGAAGCTATTTAGTTATGCTTACTGTTAGATTTTTATTTTTATTTTTTTAAAAAAAATACAGACTGCATATATTTTTTGACAGCTGTCCAGATTTTTATCCATACTGCTCTAACAAAAAGAAGACTTTTTCTGAAATCTTTTTTCCTTTTAAAAAAAAAAAGAACAGAGAAGGAGCGATTCATCCCATCTGGGATAATTTTCCATGTCTTCACTTTTAGTACAGCAGCTCAGAAAAGACAGCACAGTAAATAATTCCTACACAATTTTGACAAGAGACACCTTCATCAGCTACAATTCCTTCTACTCCAATTCCCTAGTTCCCAAGAACTGTCTCACTCACTTTATTCTGGATGAACCATTACATTTACAGAAACTCTTAAATTCCCTTTTAATGGTGACATCTTTCTGTAATAAACACACAGGAAACAACACTTGAAGACCCCAAGAACAACCATTAACTAACCAGCAAGCGGAAAGTGGTCTCCCTTGGACTCGGAAGAGATCAAACTTGTTAATTTGAATTCAACCAGGTCCCAACTTTTGAACATGAAAAGTCGTGCATTATGCCTTATGACAATTAATGGATTCGTGAAATCAAAAGGAGCGAATGGAAAGTGAAGGAAATACTGGAAAGATTTTGAAAAATGACCACACAGAGCTGAGCTACTAGAGCAGTTCAACGCTCGCTGTTTTAAAATAAATCACATCTTTAAAAGTTGTCTCTTACCTGTTTTAACCAATTTATCTGTATCCACTGCTGCATCCAATTCACCCACCCACCCACTCACACCCACACCCACACAGATCAAATCAGTTACTTAATTTATATACCTGGGCATGTGATTTTTACAGGCGCGTTTGGGAACATACCTTTGGTGGCTTCTTTCGCAGAAATTGCTCCCGAGATCATATTTGTTAATCCTCCCCCTCCCTCCATTTTGGGGAGAAGTTTCTTATTTTAAATGTGGTAAAAGGGGGAGAGCGAAAGGGGATAAAAATGACAGATGTGATAGCTAATCTGTCCAATGAATCATGGGGGTCTAGGTAAAGCTGTTGAGGCTACTGCGCTAATCTACAGCTCCCACTGACCAGCCTACTGGCCCCCTAATACCATTATCAACCCTTAGATGAACATTCTAAATTAGAGTTTTGTTCCAAAAGGGTGTGAAGTTGACCTCTGGTGCCAGGAAACCTCTGCCGTACATACAGATGGAAAAGTTCTTATGATTTTCTTTTTTAAAAAAGAAATCTCCTTTTCAAAGGGATTTTGCATTTGCGTGTGTGTGTGCCCCTCTCTCTCTAGGAGCAGTTTTTATGGATACCATCAACTACTGCCTTGTCAAGACATCGGCCAAATAATAATAATATTAATAAATAGGTAACAAATCTCTTTAGTATACTGATTTTTTCTATTTTTTTTAAAAAAGAACACTGTTGCCGAATTTTGGGAATCATTTCCACCCCCAGCCAGCTCTTTGCTACAGAAAAAAAAAGTGCAATAAAACGCAATCTTCTTTCAATGCACTTTGTCTAAGCAGATTTTTGCTTCATTTATTTGGGTTTAGGATGCCTTCAAAAGACCGACATACCCATGCATCGTTTTCTTTGTCATAAAAAAAATATTTTTTGGCCATTACTGAATGTTAATCGTAAGCATCCAAAAATTGTGAAAGGTAGAATAAAAGAATATTTATTTATGTATAATTATTATTTCCCTATGGGTTTTATTAATAGGGTGAACTTCCTTTGTCTTAAAATCCATCCACACACACACACCACAGCGTGAACAAACAACACTGCGGTAGGAAAGAAACCTGAGTAAGAAAGGAAAAAGAAACGAACATTTCCTATCATTTGTATACCCTCTTTTGGAGTAATAAAGAGACATATCATCTTCAAGAGGTGCTATGCTTTGGGCTTTGTTCAGGCCTATTTATTCTACATTAAATGGAAATTTACTTCGATGCCTGTATTACCAGACCCGATCCTGGTCACAACAGAAAACCAGTAGTTTATAATCTCCTTCAATAAAGCCACAACATCTCATTTCCCCTTAATAATATGTTAGAGCTTGCAAATTTTTAGGTCAATATTTACAATTTGGGATTTTGTGGGTACCAATCAACACCATCAGACACCTATCCCCATCTCAGTTCTTAATAGGCTGCTTTCTCTGCCTCTCTCTGTTTCCCCAGCACGACTGCATCAGCACTAGTATCAAATTAACTCTCCGACTTTGAAACTTATTGATCTGCTATTAAGACACCAGTGAACCTGATGAAATGAGTGCTGTAGGTGCAGTCAGGACTTCAAAGTCTCACACAGCCACATAAAACAAGTGCCTTTGATCCTAACTCCGATCTGCTGAGGGTTTAAAGCCCAATTCTCCCTAAGCTGCCCTTCTCACTCGTCATGTCTGATGTCTTACCAACCAGCGACTTGATAATGTTAATAATGCAAATTTTAGCAAATGATTTTTACAGTGGCAAAATTAATTATATGAATTTATGCTCCTTTCAATTTGGGCATCTGAAGTACAAAAAAAATCATGGCAGCAATTACAGTTGCAAAAAAAGAAATGCTCATGCTCTGCATTTAAAACACTGTAACAATTTTTGGTATTTGTACTGGCAAAATCACACTGAAATACCTACTATTTACTGCAAATAAAACTGAGCTTTGGGCTAAAAGTTACACAATTATTTTAGCCTTCTTCTACGATGTGTATTGGGAACTAGCAGCTATTTGCACGCTTCACATATTCGCTTCTCTGTCTTTTTGCCACTTGTATAAACAACGAGTCCTTGTTTGTGCTTCATATGAATTCCAAATAACCTCATGCAATATGTTCACATTAAATAACACTTTCTTTAATGCATGTACCTTGGGATATACGATTATTAGGTACAACAAAAGGATTTCACACAGTTTATCAAATTTAGAAAGAGGCAAGCATCATGTTGCCTGAAAAACAGAATAAATCAGTGCTTAAATACTAAAGATTAAATACCGAGGAACTTAAATCGATATATTTATAAGTTCACTTATGTAGATTCTGTTATATATTAAATAAAACAATCCTTTGTGCCACTAATAGATTGTAAGCATTTTCTTGAACATCATACTGAAGGCAGAAATCTAATGGAATTATAAAAGTAAATAATATATATGGTGAATATTTCCTCTTCTTTTTCTCCTCATGGAGACACACATTATTTAGTCATCAACTTTCTGTATTAGCATAGCAAAAGAGCAATATTCCTTAATACTTAATCAACATCAGAAATTAGGGCAATTTTTGAAGAAAAATTTGAGGGAAGGTTCCTCAAATATATATATATGCATAGCAGGTTTACTACTGTGCAAGCATGCATAGGATAGCACTCTAAAAGCGGTTCTTCTTAAAAATCAAGGACAGGAAAATTAAGAGATGTATTATATCATTTTCCCAGTATATTCCTTCTGAGGGAAACGTATCTCAACACTTCTGCAATATAATTCTGCCATATTTTTTCCTACTTCGGTGCTCAGCACCAAAATATTATTTTGTAGAAATACTGTTTCTAGAAAACTATTTTTCCTCCACAAGAATTTGTTTCTAATAAAATTTAAATTAACCGGGGTGGGGGGGGGAGAAGCCCTAAAAAGATATTGCTATGTTGATACTCACTTAACCTACTTGCAATTCTAAAGAAGTCAACACTTGATTGTGACAATGTTCAAAAGAATTTCCTATGCCACAAGCACAGTAAAAACTTTCACCAATTAGTGCAGGAAAAAAGGAGGGAAAAGCCACAGCGCTGGTGCTCAAAGAGCCAGGCCTTGCGGCAAAGCTGTCATGTCGAGTGGATTGATCAACAGGACCACAATTTCTAATGGCATGTTGTCATGAAAAGTCAGCCACGGGGAGCCACCTGCTTTACTGCTAGTAGACAGCTAGGGAGAGGAAGGGGGAGCCTTTCATACCTAGCTTCACTAGACCCTTTTGCTGGCAATTTTGGAAAGGGTCTCCTGATTTTTATTCAGTAGGAATATGTCATGTCTCCAAACGCATTACCCAGCCTCTAAGATTACAGTTATAGAAGACTGAAATTCTCATCTTCTCTCGCTCTTTTACAGACACGCACACACACACCTTTTTTTAAAAATAGAAGAAACGTTACCTTCACTATCACACATATTCCCTGATCTAAAACATTTTCGTCGCAACTCTAAACCAATCACAACTATCAATATCTTCTAACTCGTGCCTGAAGACAGTGTAGACTACCTGCCTTTGCCCTCAACAGACATCCTATAGTTTGTTTGACACAGAACATGGTACTGGCATTGTTCCAGTTTATATGCCACCATATTATTAGGAACTTGTTACACATTAGACCACCGTGTTGCTTGTACTATGGGCAGACAACTACAGATGAAATGGTCGATATATTTGATTTTTTAAAAGTATTTTATAATTTAACAAAACAAACAATATTTTGTCTCAACTCTTGATGGAGCACAATTGAAATCTGAAGAACCTTCTGCCAATTTACCATCAAACCGAGCACTGTACTGCCTTATGCAAGAAAACTGTGCTACCCTTTGGCTTGTACTGTTTTGATTGAGGAAGCATGGGTATTTTGGCATTAGAACAAATGCTAAGGACAAATATTATACCATCGAATATGATATAAGGAAAATTGCTGTAGTAATTATGGTTCAGTTGAACAAAAAAGGCAACGTTGTGTTACAGAAGAAAATAAACATATCCAAGTTGAAAATTTCTGTGATTCAGTAGACAAACTCAGAGCTTTTATTCACCTAGACTTCAATGAGGACTAGTAATAGGTTTAAATTTTCAAGATATTGAACATTTTCTCTATCTGTTTATTTGAAAGCATCTACAGTAAGATAATAATAATAATAATAATAATAATAATGTACTGTGTATACCAATTTAATGTGTGTGTTTTTTACCAACACAAATAATCTATGTACAGAAGAAAAAAGTCAAATAAAAGTTAAAGAACTTTCAAGTTCATGTAAGCAACCCCCAATTGGCATGCAAATCACGTACTGTAACCTTTTATCGGTGCAGCCTCTGGTCTCATCAGTCGATGAAATTCTCAGCCCGCGGCAACAGCTTAGCCGAGGGACGCAGACCAATGAAAAAATATTCATTGTGTTAGCATTTCAAATGGCGAGAAAGGAAGAAGAAGCGCTAACTGATCACTGCCCATGGAATTAATTGGATATTCCAAGAATAATGTCTCTCACTGAAGATCCTTGGAGGCCGAGCACGAGTAGAGACCACATTTTGTGCGGTGCCTTCAAAAAAAGACCGCTTGGGGGGCAGTGGACATATTAGGGGTTTAGCGCATTTCCCTAAAGGCCAGAAAATAATCAGATGCACTGAACCAAACTCAGCTAATCCATTCCATAATTATACACACAAAATCCAATAAACTTTGTCACATTACTGGAAAATTAAACCATTATAGCAAAGGCATTGCTATTGTGCATAAGTTTGGGGTATGATTTTGGTTCAAGGAACATTTTGATGAAACACTGAACTTCAAGGGATATTGTCTTTAGAGTCTAGAATGAGAATAATGTAGATTTGAGTCTTCTGTTTTGTTTCAAACTTTTCTAGATGCTTCCATCCTTTATATAGATGAGATTTAGGTTTCAGCTTTATCACACATACTCCAAGCCTATGCAATGGCCCCGTGTGATATTAGTATATCATTCCTTAAGACACATCTTACTTCAAGCTTTTCAAGACTTGTTTGCTTTCAAACTCAAAACAGCATAAAGAATTAGCATTGTTGGGGGCGCTAGAAGATTGAACTAAGACTTTGACTTGGTCCAAAGCAGTAGCCTTCTGGATAAACAGTTGCTTGTGCAACTGAATAATCTCCAAAAGGTAAAAAGAAGTAGTAGAAGAAGAAGGGGGGTAAGAAAGGGAGAAAAATGAGATTAAGAACCTTCCCAAATGTTCCATCTTTCCTATCGACCGCTGGCCTAGCGTGAGGTGTCAATTTTGACTCCAAAGAGAGCACACGAATTCGCAGCGGTCCCATTATGCGGTCTCTGCGCTCATTGTAAATTCTGTCAACGAAGTCAATCTTATTAACTTCCGCACTGGTTCACACATGACATTTTCTTCAATTTTCTTGCTGACATCAAAAACATCAATTAGCAGCCCGAAAATAGGAAGGAACGAATGACAGAGCCTGATAACGTCAACTATTTGAAGCCAAGGGTAAATCTATTCTCCAGTTCTGAATGCGTTCATTACAATTGCATTTTCAAAGAAGACCTCCAAATAGCAAAGAAAATTAAATTTATCATCTAGAAATGCCTAGAAATTGTTTTTTTTTAATCCTATGTCTATCTCTCAATCCCAGAGTGTAATACAAAGTATCGTAATTCATTTTTATGATAACATGCCACAACTTTAATAGAAAGTTTATAAAATATGCAGCCCCTGCCATACTTCCTATCACACAGAAACTAGAAGGGATGAGAAATTTGTCCACCAGATTGGACCACTGCCTTGTCTACTCATCGGTTCTTATAGGCTGGCATAGAACTGAAAGGGGGGGGGGAGAGCGAGAGAGAAAGGACACACACTGACATCTAGAGAAATGAAGGAATCATGGGCAAAGCAGCTTTAGACTAACTAGTGTCTTTAAAACAGTAGCAAGCAGTAAAACACTTTGGGGGAGGGGGCGGAATCCTTCCATTTGCATTCCCCCCCCCCCCCCCGTCTCAGATAAAGCAAACCCAACTCCTCTTCCATTAAAGCAAAGGGAGAGGTCCACTCAAAGACTTTATACTACCTGTCAAAACCTGAAAGCACATGTCTTCAATCATCTCCTTGAACTTCACTAACTGAACTATTAAACCCATTTCATTTTGTTTTATTGATGTTTTCAAAAACAAGAACTTAAAAATATCTTCCCTTCACCTTAGAACACTTAAAACCAAAATGGTACGTATGCAGTACTCAACAATTAATTTGCGGGGAGGATAGCAGCCTTAACACAACTTGGGGGGGGGGGGGGAGACGACGTAATACGTAATACCAAGCTGCTGATTTAACGAATTATTATTTTTTTGTACTTGTGTCTGCTTTGTTGAGACATCGTAACTTTCATGCTTGTATTACGTCTCCTAGGGAGTGAATGAAAGCAGCTTCAGTTGGCTACCAAAGACACTCACTCGGACTTAATGCAAACAGAAAGAGCAGCTACACCCTGATAAACAGATCACATTCCTTCAGCCCATTGATTTTTTGATCTTTTGACATTTTTTAGTTGCTTCCATTCCCTTCCTTGTCTTTTTCTCAATGGCACAAAAGACAAAAATGTCTAAACAATTGATGGTGGGGATATCTATTAGCTGTCAACCCGACTTTTTTTCCCGGCACCGACTAACAAATTCCAAAATAGAATGCCGAGAATCGGCATGACGGTGCATCACAGTAGTTATTTCAAAGATAGCTAATCATGATCTAATGTTTTGTCTTTACGAAGCAAAACCTTGCTAGGAAGGAGTCAAGTATGGGAAATGTGGAAGCAGAGAAGGAGGGTTCTGTTGAGCAAGCTGATACTATTTCAACCGTGTTGATACACAAACCAGGAAGGAAAATATTTCCTGAAAAGTTCTGCACAGTTCTTGGAGCTTTAGTAAGGTTTAAACAAGTACTTATCCTGCCTTCTTACAAAACAGATCATATCCATAAAGGAAATATTTAAGAATGTTCAAAAATATGGATGATGGCAATGAATCGAAGTTTTTTTTTTTTTGAGGTTGAGATTGGTTGTCAATATAACATCTTATTGAAAAATCTGTATTATTAATTATATGAATTATAAACTACATGAGTAATCATCAAACCAATTCATAAAATATATTATTGCACTATGATTATTTGCTAATGACTACAGCTTCTCATGAACCAAAATGTTCAATTAGCCAAGCTACCTACCTGTAACCAATATTTGAAATTACTGTCGTCTAAAATTACTGCTTTTGATTTCTTTCTTACACCCCAATGAAGCTAAAAAAATTAGCTGAAATAATTTTAAAAAATATATTTGCAAAACAGCTTCCATCTCCATGTTTTCGGAGACAAATTCTTGTGCCTTTTCCACATTGTTCTAAACATAAACAGGGACACTCTGTTGAGTGACAATTCTCTGTCTCTAATCTTTTGTTTGAATCAAAAGAGTCATTTTGAATCTGGTAAGATAATCCACTGGGGTGTTTTCTTGCACAAACTCCAGTGAAATGAAGGAAACCTACGCAAGAACACGCACATTCAAACGAACATGCTCTTGTGTGGTTTCCATTGATTTCCGTGGAACTTGTGTGGGAAACCTTTCCCAGCGGATTGTGTCCTAACATTTAAAACAAAGCTCTAAAACCCTTCAGGGGCAAGAGTTATACATACTTTTAAAGGGTCCTTTTGGATGGACCTTCAGCAACTGCATGCGGCGACTATTACCACTGTTAAAAATGAAACTGAGGCAATGCAAACTGATATTTTAATCAACATGCAATGATGCTTCTGGTCTGCAGACTCAATGGATTTGTTTCAAAACTGCGAAGTTAAGACTAATTCTCATTGTGAAAAATCTTCCATGTTTGGTTTGCTTCTATCACAACACTCCTTAAAGGGGGGGGGGGGGGAATTAAATATTTTTGAAAAGTTTGTAGCCTTTTCATCTCTTCAAGAATACTGAACATTATTTACATGTGATTGTTATATATACAGTATATATATATATAAATATAATGTGAGGGTATTTTACAGCACTGAAAACAGAAAAGTCTACTGGGTTATATTTGACTGGCAGTGGCAAAGAACTGACCACAGGTTACAGATGGGATGAACTGCGGTTATGTTTTTTCAACCAGGCGCTGTCCTTGAAACGGAGGCTGCATACGGCTCCATTAGATATAGCTCCGGTTCTCTTGATCTATTATTTACAAAGAATAACCCTTCACTGCTTAAGTGGCGACTTCTACTTCATCCTTCCATTTCAGACGCATCAAACAATTTGGGAGGGGGGGGAGAAGGGGAAAAATAAGTTCATAATACAATTTTATGCAAGTGAAAATAATACTTGAGGGTTGTTGGGTTTTGTTTTGTTTTCAAAAAAGACAGATTATCTGAAATAAGAATGTTCCTGTCAGCAGAAAATGACACAGCTTTGTTCTGATAAAAAAAAAGTTATCCAAAATTGATGGTAAACTGTAGATAATAAAATTATTTGTGGCCTTAAAAACTAAAATAGATTTAGAGCAGCATATATTCTTATCTGACTGTAGAATAAAACTGACAATCCCAGTGGAAGACTCTATTCTAATATGAGCATTTTTTCATTGAAATATTGTCTCTGTAATGAATAAAACTATTATTTAAGCCTATTCAATCTAATTAGGAAGCTTAGATCTCACCTTTGAATTGAACTTTCAACTTTCTGATGCCAATTAGAAACTATTTTAAAAGTATTTCCCAATTAAACAGATTCCTGTGATCATTTCTGACATAAGATAAAATAGAGCTTTTCAGCAAAATTCTGTTGGGTTACAAAAGGGAGATATGACTATGCAATGTCTAAATCTTACCAAATATATAGACTGGATTGGGCATCTTGCCAACAAAAAAGCTGCTTAACTTCCTAGTGCCCCTGATTTCTCTCCACCATGTTTGACAACAGTATTAGAGCTACAAATTATTATTATTTTATTATTTAATGTACTTCTGCCTTCACTGAGTTATCATATTTTGCCACCAGCTATATTCCCACAATGACACATATGTTTCCTTGTTGGTTTGTTTTTGTTTGTTTAAGAAAGTGAACTGTTTAACAATGAAGTCTTCCAATCCACTGACTGCCCTATGTGCACATTAGAAACTTTGTCCCATGGAATAGGTGTCCCATATTTGCAAACATGTGGAAGACTAAGGGCATGACCAGGTAATACAGAATGCAGGTAAGCTACACATACATGTGCATATGAGATTGTGTATTAAATATAACTGCAGCTCCCATCAATTCTGCACATTGTGAATTAATGCACATTTTATCACTGGCCTATCAAAACAAGCATATCCCACGAAGTGCCATATTTTTCCATCTATAAGACGCCCCCATGTATAAGATGATCCCTATGTTGGGGGACTCAGATTTAAGAGAATTGGGGGAGATAGCCCAGAGTATAAGACACCCCCTAATTTTTGACATTATTTTTAAGGGAAAAAACCTAGTCTTATACACAGAAAAATATGGTATATGCCATACTTTTTGTTCCGTCAATGAATCTTTCAAGTCAATCAACAAAGATTTTAATATATTAAAAAATCATTTACAAGAGAAAGTAACACACTAAAACATATCAAGAATTATCTGATAAAATCAACATTAAGAAGAGGAGTTATCCACACCCCAACAATGGAGTGACACCTTTTTTGTTTGTTTTATACTATCAAAGAAGGGACCAACCAGACCTCTTAAGGTAAGGAGTTTCAGAACTTAGGTGGCCTTCCCATGTACCCAGCAGCTGATGGAAAGGATTATACAGCAGAAGACCCGCCTCTTATATATCTTGGTCTCACCATTCAGGATAATGTGTACAATGGAGCTTGGAAATGATAATGAAGCTGATGAAGCAGCAGGGGTACATATTATTAAAAAAAACCCAGCCTGGTACACCACATTGTGTACCAGCTGAATTTTCTGAGCAGGCTTCAAAGGTGTACTCAGATACTATGTGCTGAAGCAATCCAACCTGGATGTGTGATATAGTGGTAGGAGCTGACTTTTATGGAAAAGGACAGAGTTAGCGTAGCAAAAGCAATCTTGGCCATAGCCCCTGCTCAATGATCAAGAATCAATGCTGATTTGAAGAGTACTCAAAACTATGAGACTGATTCATCAAGAAATAATTTTTAAACAATACAGATTACCAATAACATAGCCAATTACAATTTCCCCCCTTTCCCCTCTCCCATCCATCCCTCTCCCACCCCCTAAGGACTTCCCTCAGCTCCCCTCTCTGATTTGTTTGTACATATTGTTTTTTGCATGTTATAAAATAGTACATATCATTGCCTTATCTATCATCTGTTCTACTAATAAATTGTGGATGTTTATTCAAAACTTGCCAAGGAGTCCAAATCCTTTTGTTGTCAAAAGTGCAACCTCATTCAAAACATGTCATATAACTTTCTACATAACTTGGGGGGGGGCAGTTCTAAGTATTTCTATCCATCTGGATTAAGTTTCTGTTTTTTCACTCGGATCCAGTCCTTCACCAGGGCCTCTTAAGCCTATCTGGCACCGTGGTGCAACAATCCCTCGGGTGCCCCGCCATCCCCACCCTTCCCTCCCTTCCGCCGCCTCGATGGAGCACAACAGGAGGTCCCCAGCATGGGAATCCGGCCCCCGTCTCTTCCCTCCGGCCCCAAAGCCGGGCTCATGCACCCGCTTTGGGGAGCTCCCGCGTGCTCCTTGGAGAGGTTACCTGGCCCGGAGTGCCAACAGGGCCACTGTGCCACTCCTCTGCCCCCCCAGGCAGACGAGGTGTCTCTGCTTTACGAAGATCGTCGAGCCAGAGGCAGCAGCAGCACAAAGGCAGGCAGGGCTGCCAGCTGTGCTCCACCTCCGCCTGCTCGGCTGAAGTGGCTGCACGGCGCTGCCGCCCAGGGAGCCCTGGATGTCGCGCCGACAGGAGGCTCGCGGCCAGCTTCCCCACAACAGCGCCCGCAGCCTGAGAAGAGGCAGGCGAGGGCGGCGCTGCCGGCAGGGAGGAGGCTCTGGGCACGGCACAGCATGGCAGAGGCACCCTCCAAAGCGCCCTCCAGAACTTGGGGCCGTGGCGCCTTGTGCCAGTAGCCTCTATGGCTAAGACACCCCTGTCCTTCACTGATCTCAAACACAAGACCAGGACCTTCACTGCCTCCCTGGAATTAGATCAAAAGAATCAAGTTATCATCAGCATGCTGATGCCACCCAAACCACTGGACAAACTCTTCTGGCAGTTTAATGTAAATGTTAAGCAGCATGGGAAACAAAGTAAAATGCAAAGTCCTCCTGAACCCCATATGCCATTGGATTTGCCAACTTTCTGGAATTTAGATGGGAACCTGACACTTCACACCCTTGGTCCACACACACCTTAATCTTCACTAGATGTATGTTGCACCTGGTTCTAAATGTTGACCTAAGAAGACCTAAGTTTTAAAAGTTAATCTCCTGAAACCTCCATAAACTTTGACCACATACAGAAAACTCATAGTATATTGATCCCTAGCTAACAAAATATATCTGAATAAATGTCAAACAAAATCAGGTTTCTCATATGATTGAATATATTGAGATTATCTAACTCTATCAACGGGCAATTTGGCTTCATTTTGTAACAAACATTATCACAGTCAATGTGGGTAATTTTCATTCAAGAGATCAATTCCAGCTGCACCAATGGAGCATTACAAATAGGACTACTCAAGGCCAGATAATGTTATATAGCTCAAGATGACTTCCTATGTACACACATGCTTGCCTTTGCTATGTTTGTCTAACAATTTATCGTTAGGCTCATCCTTCATTAATGACAAGTCAGGTCAATATTTATGATCAGATTGCAAATTAGACCAATTTAAGAACCCCACACACCTGTGTTGAAAAAAATGTAATGTTATATTACGAAGCTACTGTGCATTCTGGTGTATCACATTACCACATTTCATGCCCAATGCAAAATAATATAAGTAAAATTAAATATATGCCTATGTAAAGAATACAAATCACACATGAGATAACTGCAGATGTTTTAAGCACAATTTTTGATGCAAGGCAATGATTCAGTAGGCAAATACATTAACCAAAAGTGCAAGTATAGAGGTTAAGAGCAGTGAGGTGACGATAAACATGTCATTAAAGGCCAAGTAGCAGACTTGAATTTTCATTACAGATTATAATACTCCCAATTCTCTGAATTACACTTAATCATAGTTTTCAGAGCATTTAGCTGTCTAAATGACATGCTTAAAGGCTAGCTTAGTAGGAGATGGGTATTTGATTGTGCAAACTGATATTTGTGGGAAAGAATAAAACATTTGAATATTAAATTCTTTCCTGAATTTATGTTGATCTATACACATTTAAGTACACATGTAGCTATTAATTTTTATAGAAGAGAAAACAAAATTAAACTTTTTATTGAGATTTGTGTGTTCTGAAATCATCATTGGAATTTATAAATATTACGGATCTATTCATTTAAGTCTATATCATACTAATATGCAGTATATCATCCAAATCTAAAAAGTCAGTTCTGTACCTGTCTTCTTTACTTCTTAGTATTCCCCAAAACCATCTATTAAGCAGACCATTAGGGAGCCACTATTCAGAAATATTTCTTTTGAGTTATCTACAAAGCATTTGGCTGGTATGAATACTTAAGAGACACTTGTGAATTCAAGTTAAAATGGCATAAAATTGTATTTTGTATAATGCCTGGGTGTGTTGTATTCTATTTACTTATTCTGTATAAATTTTATTTCTTTACAGTATATTTATGTCAACAAAGTGATGATAGCTTCACATTATTAGTAAATCACCCACCGTTTAATTACCACATTCAAGCTGTGTATTGTGGTACTGCATGCGTATGCAGAACATGCACATGAATAAATATGGGGGAATGCATATCTTATACAGTTACAACTTAAGACATGTTTTGAAGTTGCTAAAACATTTCATGAATAGGCAGGAAACTACCATTCCAAAGAAAACACATGATGAGGATAATTTTAAGAAGCACAAGTTATTCTAAAGGAACTTCTTCATAGTTAATACACATAGGGCAAGATCCAGCAAAGTCTAGCACTTTTAGGTCAAATTAATTTCTATACTGAAATCAAATAGGATTTTAAAAAGTGCTTAACTTTGATTGGATTGTGCCCAAAGTGCTTGAGGAAATATTCTGTTTTATGAGACTGTTTACAATATTGTATTTTTACATTATGAACCTCCCTGAAATCTACAGATGAAGAGTAGTATACAAATTAAGTAATAATAATAATACCAGAAAATAATTATGAAGCAATTCTATTTTATTCTATTCCCCTGTTTTAAGAGGGTATAACCTCCAGTCTTAACTTAGTTGAAGAATGCCTTACGACTCGAACGTTTTGGCTCCTGAACGCCGCAAAACTGGAAATGAGTGTTCCGGTTTGTGAACGTTCTTTGGAACCTGAACGTCCAACGTGGCTTCCGCGGCTTCTGATTGGAGTTTCCTGCAGCCAATCAGAAGACGCGCCTTGGTTTCCGAATGTTTTGGAAGTTGAAAGGACTTCTGGAACGGATTCCGTTCGACTCCCAAGGTACCACTGTATGTTGATAAAAATATGGATATTTCAGTGTATACAATGACAATAGGGTATGTTATTGCTTTAAATGTATAGTGCAGATGGGGCCTAAGTGATTAAAGTACAGACTTTGGAGATACTGAAATACATGCAAATTTTTCTTTTTTGAAGTTAAACACCACTAAGAAAATACATGCCCATAGTAATTACTCTTTAATATGTAAAATATACTAGAAAGCAAATTAATTCTATAGTTTGTTGATAATAAATGCTACATAAACTATCAGCATAAGCGGAACAATAAAATGCCTGAAAAAATTGCTGTTTTGTAATTAATATTTGATATAGGATAGATGTGAAAATATATTTTATTAATATTTCTGTTTCAGCCCTGCTTTTGTCCAGTAAGTTGAAGATAGTGCAACAACTCCGAGAGCAGGGAGAGATCTACTATGAAACTAATGAAGCTAAGCTTGGAGAGGCCCCAAATTGCTTAAAAACTCTGGATCTAGTAGACCGAATTTGAGTCACATGACTCAAATTGATTACCGTACTTTTTGGCTGTATATATTTCAACAATCCCAAAGTTTGAGTGTCAGTTGCACAGATGTTGTAAAGGTGTGAATCCGTCATGGAACAACCCCATTGAAAAAGATAACAGAGGTTACCCGGTAGTCATTGTAGGTTGCAAAACTCCCTTCAAACTTTCCCACTTCGTTCAAGAACATAAGAAGAACCTGCTGGATCAGGCCAATAGCCCATTTAATATGGCATCCTGGTCTACAGTGGTCAACCAGATGTCTATGGACCAGGCAACCAGGACCCTAGCACAAGAGCACTCTCACTTCCTGTAGTTTACAGCAAATGGTATTCATACACATACTGATTCCTACTGTGGAGGCAGAACATGGCCTCCATCATGCCTAGTAGTCATTGGCAGACTTATCTTCCATGAATTTGTCTAAATCTCTTTTAAAGCTATGCTAGTTGGTGGCCATCACTGTCTCCTGTGGGAATGAATTCCACAGTTGTAACTATGCAGTGTGTAATGAAGTACTTCATTTTATCTGTCCTGTACGTATCTTCTAACATTCAGCTTCTATGGATGTTCATGAGTTCAAGCGTTATGAGGAATAAAAACGTTTCTCTATCCACTTGCTCCAAGCTCTGCATTGTTTAGCTCTGACAATCATAACTCAAATTGGACACTTTCACCATCATGCTTGCTAAGTTTTATCTTCTATTGTCAAACCAATATTGGCGACTCATGTTAGAACCCATTACATGAGACAGAAGAACACCACCCGTAAAGACTATCCAGAGACTTTCATAGAAAGTCAACGGCCTCAATTTGTCATTAGCACCAAGAAGAAATTTAGCCAAAAAAATAATAATGCATTTGCAGTACAGTCAAACCTCTGTTCCCAAATGCATCTGTTAATGTACGTTTCGGCTCCCAAATGCCGAAAAACTGGAAGTATACGCTCCGGTTTTCGGAACCCGAACATCCGACGTGGCTTCCGCTTGAGTGCAAGAAGCTCTTGCAACCAATCAGAAGCCATGCCTCAGTTATCGAACGTTTAGTAAGGCGAGTGGTCTTCCGAAATGGATTACATTCGACAACCGAGGTTTGACTGTAACGGGACGCGGTTTGTTATAACATCTCACAGTTTCTCTATTGAAAGGTACACCATTATGATTTTTTTTACCGGTAAATGGATTTCTATAATGTCACCTGTTACTTACTGTTTCTCTATACTAAGAAATGCCATGTGCCACAGCCATTCATCATAGTGGAGTTGCTCCATCTCCTTGATTGTTTTGGTTGCCCTTTTCTGAACCTATTCATACTCTAAAATATCGTTTTGAGGTGCATTGACCAGAACTGCACATAGTATTCCAAATGAGGTAACACTGTAGATTTGTATAATGATATTGTGGTATTTGCCGTTTTAGTTTCAATTCCTTTCCTAGTGATCTCTAGCTTGGAATTAACCTTTTACACGGCTGAGTTATCTGCTATGAAGGTCTCATTCCTGGTCAGTCACCACCAGTTCAGACCCCATGAGCATACAGTATATGTGAAATTAAGATTTCTTGTATACATTAAATTTAACATGCCATGTTGCCACCCAATCATGCAGACACAAAAAAATGATGACTTGGTACCAAGTGTACCATGGTTGGACGTGGGTTGTTGTTGTTTTTCAAGAGTTGAACTTCAGGAGTTGGAAAACAGATGGTGACTTTGCAGTTATCACTGTCTTGTGTGTATTTAGGATGCTGCAGTTGGTTCCCAGTTCATTATTCAACAAAGGGCTGAGTGGATAACCTAAATGTTTTATTTGACCCTATACCACAAAATATGAATTCTAATGTCCCATATCATAGATCTCCCTCATTAGTGAAACTCTCCCCACCATCATTCTCGGGGGCAAAAAGTGTTGTTTCTGTGCAAAGCACATTAATGTGCAATGACCTCAGTCTGCAGTTATGAATAAGGGAACTGTAACTGTGTTCCCCTACATAGTGGCAGTCAGTAGTTCTTTACCTCTCCTTTCTTAGTGCAAAACGGGAGGTTTTCCGATCCTTGCCAGTAAGTCCGTGTAGGAGCTCTGCCTAACACTAATGGGAAACTTGCTTTGGATAATTTTGGTTTGTTTTTTTATTGCATTGTTTTTATTGTGTACTGAATTTTAAAACTGTTGTTTTGTATGGAACCGTTTTATTATACACCACCTTGATATTATTTTTATGAGGGGCAGTAGATAAATAGTTTAAATACACGAACACTTTCCAGTACGATACATATGAAAGCTCTCTGTTAAGCCTCCCTCCCTAAGAGTATTCTAGATCTAGCACCACAAGTGTGCAATACAAATGATAGAAACATGTGAAACTGGCAAGATAATGAAAAGTTGCATATAGACTTTTATCCACTGATACATATTTAGAAACAGAGTAACACAGAACAAAGGAAATATGCTGGAAAAACACACACCAGAAATTTAGATAATCAGCTATCTTCCAGTAAAGATGCATCACTAATTTAAATGTAATTTAAATGTATTAACGTTAAAAAGGTAATTAGTGCCCTTATTTTCAATTTTCCTTTTTGCTGTCTAGATCTAAAATGAATAAGGTTTAGAGAGAAACACCTGCCAAATCAGTCTAATAACCCACTGATTTGTGTGATATGTTGATGCCTTCTTAACTGGTTGCAAAATCTGAAGTTCAACCCTAATGTTTGGGGTCTGATAGGCTGCTCTATATGCATGCATAATTTCACTAAGTTCGAAATTAGTTTTGTTCTAATTATTCCCCACCATCCTTCTAAAAGGAAAATAAAAAGCTCCACTGATATGAAAATAAGTCTTTAGCATTTGAGGAATGGTAGGCCCTTTCTTTGTACTGGAAAACAATAGCTGAAATTGGGCTTTCCGTTTTGTTTTTCAGCAACAACTTCAGCACTTGTTTGTACCTCACAATGGCCATATTTGTCACATGTGAAAACATGCAGTGGCAAAGAAATAAGATAAGTTTAGGGGCGAGTTATGTCCCTCCTTTTGCTTCATGAGTTCACCCAATATTAGGTGAAAGTTCATCTCAGCCATGTGAAAGAGGTTATGGCAGCAGTGTTCCAAGAAGGAATTTGAACTCAGCTCTTCCCTGCACTCTAACCACTGTACAACATTATCACTACCATCTGTGGCATTACTAAGCATTGAATTATGAGAAATAATCGCTGAGTCAGTTTGCTGCTTAGAACACACTCACAGGGAAATAGATATTAGCAAACTGCACCATCTTCTGGTATGGCTGGAAGCATGCTGCCTAGGCTGTAAACAACAAAACCAGAAAAAATATATGGGCAGGTGGCAGGAGCAGAAAAAATTGCTCCAAACACTACACAACTTTTCTACAAATTAGGGAAATCTAAATGGTCTTCAAACATAATCCAACCAGTCTGCGGCAGGCTTCAGTGTAATTGATTACTTTCAGAGGTATTGTAACAAGTAACTCCTCCACAAAATGGATTCAAGACAATATTCTGAAAAACTGTGGAGGCATAAAAACAAAGGCTCCTGACAATAAATGAATATTTGTGTCCATATATTATTACCTCTGATTCAGTGGTATGCAGTGAACAAGCATGAGTGTTGCAAAAGAACTGGAAGCCTTTGGGGTATGTTTATAAGCATCAGAAATCCATAGGACCGAGAAGTTGCTGCCAATGAGAAACGGGCAAATGACTTTTACAGCCTTACTTCTATAATCTGCAAAATGGGTTAAATGGATTACAGGTACACATTCAACAGCAGTCTGAAACGGCATTCAAAAGATTCAGGGGTTTCTTTTGCAAGTTTCAGGTATTTTATATAAAAAGTGCAGAAGCTGGAAGGGATTATTGGAGATGGGAATGCAAGCACCCCACCCGCCCCCTCAAAATGCAGATCACTGTATTACTGCCCCAAAACATCTAACACACACGACTAAGTCACTCGTGATTATCACTTTAGTTTTCAGCACCACAAAACCTTTGAAACTAAATTTGCATGTATGTTTCAGCTAAAACTGAAAGAGCATTCCCTTAACATGTTTCCTTATTATGACAAAAATAGTACCAGGGAAATGTCACCTCAATGATATCGGGAATCCCCTTTAGACTCAGAGCTTCCTTCTGATGAGTTATTTTTGCAAGACTCTGAAACAACACAATTGCATTTGAGCCTACAACATTCCACCTAAGCAGTACTTTGAAAAAGTCTATTTCTTCTTCTACAATTGCAATTTACTAAACGTTCACCATGCATGAAGGTGTGTGTGTGTGTGTGTGTGTGTGTGTGTGTGTGTGTGTGTGTGTGGCTTTGTGGTTTTTTGCACTTTAGAAGACAATGGTTTTGGGGTGTGTGGAAGGGGGGGGCGGGAGGTGGAGGCTTGTCTGTGAAATTATACAGACTAAGACACAACACAGCAGGGAGGGGAAAACCTTTTCTTTTCTGCAGTCTGCAATTCATGACCCAGAAACATGTTTATTGACACTATGAAGGAAGGCAATGTGGGTGTTCTTAATTACCACTCCTGGTGTGACTGTAGTACAAGAACTGTTTACAAGACCTCTTCAGGCTCCCTCTATGATTTCCACTATAAATATAAGCTCTTTCAGTACCAGCCGGTTTCAGAACCAGGGCTGAGTACTAGAATATGAACCTACCGTAAGAACATAGGAAGCTGCCTTATACCGAGTCAGACATATTGCTCCACCTAGCTCAGTTTGTCTATACTGACTGACAAGAAGGCTTCAGATAGGACTCTTACCAAGCCATACCAAGCTGGGCATGGAACCTGAATATTCCAGATGCAAAACAGATGCTTGGCCACTGAGCTATGCTGCTATGGGAAACAAAGTTTGCTGGACAATGCACAGAATATATTTTTCTCATCACCAAGGAACTCTATTTTCCCACTCCACTTCCCACCCCAGAAGTAAGAAACAGATTGCCTCTGAAACCAGGATTTTAAGAATTAGGGCTGAACACACAAATCCTCTCCTTTCTGCTCCATCTTTCCACGTTCCAGTAGCCATGGGGTCACAAAACATGTCTTTTTCACATATATTTTTAAAGAGCAAAAATGGAATACATCTTTTGAAGAAGTAATCAATCCTTTAAGTAGGCGTAAGGGTGAGCATCACTGCTTGTGTCCCTTAAAAAAACCCACACAGCACTGGCGCACTCTTGACCTCTGCTGGTCTTTCAAAACTCTTGCAGATTTTGGTTTATCAGATGCAAAGCAGGGTCTCTGCAAGGCACCCCAGCATAAGCAGGAACTCTTTAAGCACTTTGGTGCCCTAGTGATCTAAACATTTAAAAAAAAATGCAGGCAAACATTGCCTGAAAGCAAACATAATGTCTCTAATATTACTATAACACCGGGGACTCTGCTAGACTGGTAAAGAAAAAGTGATTTATAAGCATTGTATGTGCAATATAACATTGCACCACCAGATGGCGATGTGGGGTCCCGTTTTTCTCTACCTGTTTTCCCTGTTTAAATTTACAATGCTTTAAACCAGGCATCCCCAAACTTCGGCTCTCCAGATGTTTTGGACTACAATTCCCATCATCCCTGGCCACTGGTCCTGTTAGCTAGGGATCATGGGAGTTGTAGGCCAAAACATCTGGAGGGCTGCAGTTTGTGGGTGCCTGCTTTAAACCATGGGTAGGCAAACTAAGGCCTGGGGGCCGGATCTGGCCCAATCACCTTCTAAATCCAGCCCGTGGATGGTCCGGGAATCAGCATGTTTTTACATGAGTAGAATGTGTCCTTTTATTTAAAATGCATCTCTGGGTTATTTGTGGGACCTGCCTGGTGTTTTTACATGAGTAGAATGTGTGCTTTTATTTAAAATGCATCTCTGGGTTATTTGTGGGGCATAGGAATCCGTTCATATATATTTTTCCCAAAATATAGTCCGACCCCCCACAAGATGTGAGGAACAGTGGACCGGTCCCCTGCTGAAAAAGTTTGCTGACTCCTGCTTTAAACTGAAACGCTTCTTTGATGTGTCTAGATCCAGCCTTGGATGGTGTGATGGAAGAACTGAAAGCAAATCAGAAGAGAAAGGAGGTAGAAGTCCACTGTGACTGACAGGTGAGTCTTGTAATCAGAGGGAGTAATTTTAGACAAAAAACAAATCTGTTTTCATTGTTCCCACCCCAAAATCAACTTTTAAAAAATGTCCAGCACAGAAGTCTCTCTATGTATTTGTCTACAATTTGGCAGGTTTCTTACGCTTTCGTGTCTGCGATTTTCAGACCAACTGCACATAAAATACATGGGAAAATTAGAAGAGTTCTTTTTCATCCACATCAGAACTCTAAACAGCTGGCTTGCAGGAAACTCACTGCAGCAATCCTTTAGAAATGTAGCAAAGGAGTAGCTTGCCTATGATTTTCATTAAACTCTGCCCCGATTATCTATAATTTGGCAAACTTTAGCTAATCTGGAGCACTAGCTCGCCTGCAGTTTTCATCCATTGTATCAGAAGTTTCCAGGACTGAACTGGGGTGTGAATGGTGGACAGAGCACACATGGATGCATTCCGAACCAAATGGGGCAGCCAGTGAAGTGCCCCACTTCCCAAGCGGGGTTCTTTCCAAAGCACCAAATTGGGATCAGAACCAAATCTTGTGGTCAGCACACACCTCTAGTATATTCCAGTTTCCATATGATATTTTTATGTATTCATTGATAGTGGTAGGACTTACAGAGAGCATCTGCAGATCATTTAAAAAGCAGCATGAGAAGCAGTCACAAGATCTGAATATTATTATTATTAATATTATTAGCAGTAGTGGTAGTAGCAGCAGCAGTATATCCCATGCCTATCCTATAAGGTGCAGAGTTAGAACAACTAAAAAATGCAATACTAAAGCAGGTTAAATTAATTTCTGATAGCATCAAATAATTTACTGTACACATCAATCCATTTCATTCATACATCACGCCTTGCTGGAAATCCTTCATGAAGTTGCGATAGTCATTTCCGGTATCCAGCAGTGTCAGTCCTGTTGTCCCACTCATAGTGACCATGAGAAGGATCCCAAGAACTGGAATAGGAACACAACTGGTGTTTGCAAACAAGTAAGTGGGGCTCAACCCAAGTGCAGTAGCAGCTGCCACCGTTGGCCATCTTATATTACCGTGTTTCCCCTTTTTTAAGACACCGTCTTATAACTTTTTTCCCTCAAAAAAACACACAGTGGCTTATTTTCAGGGGGTGTCTTTTTTTAAAAAAAGTGCTGGTACAACTGGGACCCACTGGCTCAGGACGCTCAGTGCTCTCTTTTGCGCGCTGCTGGGCGCGTTGTTGGCGCTGCCAGTTCCGAGCGCCTGCAGGGTGGGGTGGGGGTGGCAGTGCTTTAAACCCCCAACCCTTTAGAAAGCAATGGAAGTTATGGACCATAACAATCCTTAAGAGGCGCAGGTCTTAAAAAACCCCTGGTATCACCCTTGAAGCACAGCCTTCCAAAGTCAGGGGGGAAGAGGTCTGTTTAGACAAAGGAAAGGATCGGGGGTGATTCTGCGCCCTGGGACCCACAGAACTACTTTAAAAATCCCAACCTGGGGGGGGGGTCAAATAGTGAAGCCCCATAGCCCTGTAGCAACAGAAGGCACATTCTGAAGCACCCGAGCTGTTCGGTTCCATAAAAAATCCAGGAATTGTAAAATTAACAACAATAATGGGGGGCACTCTATCCAAAGAGTTAAGAAGGAATGGGAAAGTGTTGAGTTATATATGGAAAAATATGGAAAGGAAAGTTAGTTAAAGATAAAAAATAAATAATTATCGCAAGGGAAAAAATAACATCATAAAGGGTAATAATATTAAATATAAAATAGACAACACAACAGAAAAAGCAAGTATATGACTAAATGAGATCGCACAGGAGTGAGGGAAGTGGGGAGAGATGGAGGGGGGTAAGGAATGGAAGGAGGCAATGGTTGGAGGAGGGTATAGGGGGATGAATTAAAGGAAAATTAAGACTGAGAGGCGCATGGTTTTTGTTTTTTAAAGATGCAAAGGCTTGCAATCAGCCAAAGTATAGAGCCCAACTTCCAGGAGACTGCGATCTACTTGCGGATTTATAAACTGGAGGTGATCTACCCCCGTTTTATTGGTGTTCAGGTCAGAGTTGTTTTTAGAGAGAGGAAATATCCCATTTTTGAGGTTAAAGTAAAAGTTCCTGACCTTTTTTTTATAATGAGGAAATGCTGCTAAAACTCCGTTCTTCATTCCACGAAGGGGAGAGGGGGCGGGGCCGGGTGCTCAAAGACAAAAGAAATGGAAAAGGAGATAGCGATCAACTGCAGCCTCCTGCAGCCGCCGGGAGAGGCAGGGGCTGCAGCCGAGTGCTGCTTCGCAAACAAACGGGGGAAAGTGCTTAGAACCCAGAGAATCCAGCTGAAAAACACGAAGCAGCAACAGCAATTGCACACACACCATCCCAAGCCAGCACAGTAACCAAGTCTCAAAAGCAAGAAAGGACTCAGCAAACACTGCTGCGGCCGGCGTTGCTGCTGCTGACTCGGGGAGCTCAGTGCTCTCTTCCGCACAGCGCCTATCACTATGGCTTATTTTCGGGGTACGGTTTATATTTCTCAAATGCTTAGAAATGCTGCTATGGCTTATTTTATGACTACGCCTTAAAAAGGGGGAAACACGGTAATAGCTCTTTGGGATTAAACTGGATAGACAGTCATTCCGTATGGATGCTATTACTTTTTAAGCTGTCTTACTTGCTCACCAAAATATCAAGCGTTCAGCAATTCTGGAAACATGCTTCGTGTTATTATTTCACAGTTTTTTTATATAACTAAAATAAGATTCTGAATAGCAGTTTGAAATACCATATGAACAATCTTTATCTTTCACAGGTGGGTAAACGGAGGTCTATGTGGACACTATTCCTGAAAAATTAAGATAACACTTATGTAATAGTCACATTTAACTATGGAGCTTGACAACTATTCTACAAAGGACCCTCACTCCAGAATATTATGATGAATTAAAACATGAGCTACCCTGCCCTGAATTAGCTCTTTGCTACCCCTCCTTTCTTCTGTAAAATGGAAAAAAGGGATCTTAATGATGCCCAGGGGGTGCCAATAAGTTTAAGTAGAGAGTCATTTTTGTTAATGGAATTCTAGCTTATTCAGTTTGAGTTAGAAGGATGAGAGGATCTTTCACTTTAGCTTTCCAAAGTAAATATTTGGCACTTTCATCTTCCAGTGCTTAACATGCAATCTGTCACCAAACCCTGTCCCTCCCCCTCATTTATGCAAGAGCTCGTGGGGTGGGGGGGGAGAGAATGGCAAGTTTCTGATAGCAACCAGATACAGTAATGGTAAATGCTATTCTATTGCTCTGAAAAGTACATCTTACAAACTGTGGTGCATGAACAAATTGAACATCAGCTGCATTCTCCTAGAGCCCTACAATTCTGAAATGACGGCACTTTTCATAGAATTCAGCTCCTGTCAAAGAATTTGGGTTGATAACTTTAAAACTTCCTGCAGTAATGTTGAGCACATGCACTGCAGAATATGCCTTGCTCCTCCCTAGACCCAAATTGCCTCCCATTAGTACTTTTACTACCAATCCTTAAAAGTTTCCAGCATTCAGAGTCTTTAAAACTATATAGATAGAACTATGTAAAGAGATGGGTGCAAGTATCAACTCCTCCTTGGAGTCACTTTGCAGATTTGTGAAAGACACTTCTTCTGGGATTTTGATTCATTATATACAAGATAGGAATCATTTTAAGAATGAACTTAATGAAATACCAGACTCTCTCTATATAGCAGGCCTTCAAACTCTCACTACTGAGTAGAATACCCAGGAAAGTAGTGTACAGTGGAACCTCGGTTTATGAACACCTCGGTTTATGAATTTTCGGTTTATGAACGCCGTGGACCCATCTGGAACGGATTAATTCATTTTCCATTACTTTTAATGGGAAAGTTCGCTTCAGTTTATGAACGCTTCCGTTTATGAACAGACTTCCAGAACCGATTACACCCATGTTTCAGGTTATGAACGCTTCAGTTTAAGTACTTCGCGGACCCGTCTGGAACGGATTAATCCACTTTCCATTACTTTCAATGGAAAAGTTCGCTTCAGTTTATGAACAGTTACTCCGCGGACCGTCTGGAACGGATTAATCCACTTTCCATTACTTTCAATGGGAAAGTTCGCTTCAGTTTATGAACGCTTCAGTTTATGAACAGACTTCCGGAACCAATTGTGTTCATAAACCGAGGTACCACTGTATTTATTAATTAATGTAGTAGTATATAAATATTTATTAATATTTATATACTACTCTCTCTCTCTAAACATAAAGGCAATGTACAACATAAAAACATTTAACAGCTTTACAAAGCAATGGTGCATTAAAACGAATGACTACTCAAGGGATGTTTTAGGTGTATTGGCTAAAAATAAAAATTCAAGGGACACCTAGAATGTAAAAAGTGATGGTGCCTGGCAAATCTCTGTTGGAAGAGTCTTCCACAGAATGAGACCAGCAAGACTAAACACCTGGCTTCTAGGGTAATGGATCTCTGTAACATGGAAGACAATGAACGATGCTTCTCCAGATGCACTCAGTGATTAGTGTTTTTGACCTACAACTCCCATGATCCCTAGCTAGCAGGACCAGTGGTCAGGAATGATGGGAATTGTAGTCTCAAAACATCTGGAGGGCTGAGGTTGAGGAAACCTGGGCTTGACTATATGGGCTCAGGCAGGCGCACAGGTATCCTGGACCAAAACCTTTCAGGGTTTTGTACATCAACTCAAAAACCTTGAACCTGACACATTAGCACATACAGCAGCCAGCGCAGATGCTTTATCAGAGGTGTCACATGCTGTCTGCCAACTGCCCCAACCAGCGTTCTTGCTGCTTGAGAGCTGGAGCTTCAAAAACAGGCCCAAGTGAAGTCATGCTGCTCATCTGACTGCCAGTCAGTCAGTCAGTCAATCAGTCACTGTACTCCACACACATCAGCACATCCAATCTGGTGTCTCCACTGGTTTCTTTGCAAGAAGCAGTGCCTTTCCCAAAGCTAGTGCCCCCAAGCCTCCTGTAAAACTGTTTGCTTAACTCCTTAGATTATCACGAGCAGAGACCAATAAATCAACAGAAATGCATGTGTTCACAAACATTTATAGATACTTAAAAACAATGCAACATTACTATTTATTATTATTATTTACTAAATTTGTGTACTGCCCTATTCCCGTAGATCTCAGGGCCTAAAATCACAATATAAGGCAGACATTATGCAGATATAGATAGATAACAGATAGATAGATGCAATTATTATAACAGAAAATTCAGAGAGCATCTATGTAACATTTGATGATGATGATGATGATGATGATGATAATCATAATCATCATTTATTACTTGTACTCCACCCATCTGACTGGGTTGCCTCAGTCGCTCTGGGCAGCTTCCAACAAAATATAAAGAATACATGATAAATTGGGCATTAAAAGTTTCCCTATACAGGGATGCTTTCAGACGACATTTATATGTAATTGTTTATCACTTTGACATCTGATGGGAGGGTGTTCCACAGGGGGGCACCATTACAAAGAAGGCCCTCTGCCTGGTTTACTGTAACTTCACTTCCCACAATGAGGGAACCACCAGAAAGCCCTTGGCACTAGATCTCTATGTCCAGACTGAACAATGAGGGTGGAGATGCTCCTTCAGATATGCAGGACCAAAGCTGTTTAAAGCCCTAAAGGTCAACACCAACATGTTGAATTGTGCTCAAAAACATACTGGGAGCCAATGTAGATCTTTTAGGACTGATGAGGCATAATACCGTGTTTCCCCTTTTTTAAGACACCGTCTTATAACTTTTCCACCCCAAAAAACCACAGGGTGTCTTATTTTCGGTGGGGTGTATTACCTGTATTTTTTAAATTACCGGTACGGTTTTTATTACGGTATGATCTGCCCGACTTCATTCTGCATCCCTCCACACTGCCCACTATTGCCCTGGGGTCAACTCGCAAACCCCCAGCTTCTCTTCTGCCTGGAGAGAGGGATTCATCCAGGAGTCTTTTCCAATGCTCCACGCTGCAGCCGCCAGTTCCGGGCGGCGGGGAGGCAAGCCTCCTCAGCCAGGCCAGGTGGAGGCCGCTGGCTCAGGCTTTCTGGCCGGCCCAGGAGGGCGCTCCAAGTGCTCGGCGCTGCGGAGCGCTCGGCACGCTCCATGCTGCAGCCGCCAGTTCCGGGCGGCAGGGAGGCAGGCCTCCTCGGCCGGGCTAGGTAGAGGCCGCTGGCCCAGGCACTCCGCCCGGCCCGGCGCTCCAAGCGCTTGGTGCTGCGGAGCACTCGACACGCTCCACGCTGCAGCCGCCTGAGGGAAAAGAAGCTCGAGGGCAGCGGCGGCGGCGGCTCCTCAGGGGCTGCTGGCTGGGAGGCAGTTCCGGGCTCGCTCCTTCCTGTATACGGAGCCCAAACTCCGAGGAGGCGGAGAAAGCGACCCACCCCTGGCCGCCTGTTCCTCCGAGTTTGCTGCGGCTCCTTGCGCCTCCCCGGGGCCAAGGCGCCCAGCGGGAGAGAGGGAGAGGGAGAGAGGAGACGGCGAGCAAGGAGCTTCCTTCCCTTCTCGCCCACCTTTTTGACCGTCCCACCCCCGGTCAACCGGCCACCTCTGTTTGCATCAGCCGTCGCACACCCTTTCCCCGCTGCGTGCCCCGGCTGGAGGAACGCGGGCAGCCGGCTGGGGAAGAAGGGGCAGTTGAGGGAGGGGAGAGCGGCGGCGGGGCAGCTGGGGGTGACTGAGGGGAGAGAGCCCTGGTTTGGGCAGGGCGGTGGCCGGCGGGGCGCTTTTCCTTCGCGAGGTGGGCGCTTCAAACGGCGTTTTTAAACGCCATTTTCCCTCCTCAGGACTGACTTTGCTGCGTTCCTCCTACGCGTGCACTACAGCTGAGCCAGGAACAGCTAATTCCCGTGCTCCAGCTGATCAGCACCTCCATGTTCTTGCTTTGCCCGCGCCTGGGCGCTCTGAGCGCTCCACGCTGCAGCAGCCAGTTTCAGGCCCCAAGCTGGCAGACATGGAGGTATGTCTTATTTTCCGGGTATGTCTTATATTTCTCAAATGCTTAAAATTGCTGCCCTGGCTTACTTTATGACTACGACTTAAAATAGGGGAAACACGGTAGATACTTTTGGTCATGCGTAGCCAAGAATTATATATAGACATACAACAGTGTTCTTCAACTTTGCATCCCTAGACTTTTTAGAACTCCAACTCCCATCATCCTCTGCCAGCTTACTCAATGGTGAGGGATGATGGGAGTTGTTGTTCAGCAACCTCTGGGGACCCAAGAATGAAAAACACTGATCTACAGTGTTAACAGGAAGTCAAAAACATAAATCAGTGATGTTCACCTCAATCAACCAGATAAAATTGCCATCATAATTTTAAGGAGGATACAGTTTGTGGAACATTTTGATATACAGTGGTACCTCTACTTACAAATAACTACTTATGAATTTTTCTACTTACGAATGGAGCTCCGTCCGCCATCTTGGATGCGGTTTAGATAGGATTGTTTTCTACTTACGAATTTTTAGATAGGGTTGCTTCAACTTACGAATTTTTTCTCCCAATGCATTCCTATGGGATTCGACTTACAAATTTTTTCGACTTACAAATGTGTGTTCGGAACGCATTGAATTCGTAAGTAGAGGTACCACTGTACATAGGCTCTGGGGGTGGCCTATAGGATAACAGGGTTAGGAAAAAGTTTAGATCAGAGCTTTCCAAACTTTTAAAGTTGGTGACACACCTTTTATACACGCATCATTTGCAACACAGTATTTCAGTTTTACTAGAAAACCAGAGGTTAAACTAACCCCTTATAAGAGCATTCACACAACACACTAACGTATCGTGACACACAGTTTGGAAAGCTCTGGATTAGATAAGACTGGAATATCAGTGGCTATCAAATAAAATGTCCAGGTAATGTACCTAAAGCTTGGTTTAGATTGTGGGACCTACTGTCAGGGGGAAGCGATACCATAGTACCATCCTGTGATAATTGTTGGAAACAGAATGTTGGGCTCCTTGCACCATTTCCCAAACACTCAACATAGTTGTCATGTCTTCTGCTTCTTTTTGGCAATAACATGCAATTCTCTTTTCTAAATAAGCAGTCTAAACTGAGACATGCTTGCGCCATCTAGTCCTTACTAAAGGCTATGGCTTTTCTCTCCCCCGCCTACCCAGCTACTTAAGCCACAACATTTTGGCATTCAGAGGCTCTTGGCCTCTTAAATTGTCTAGGGACCTGCTGCTATTCTCAAATGGCTCATCACCTGCTGGCTGTTTGCTTGCCTGGCCCTGCTGCAGCTTTCATTCCACATTCTTCCCTTGGCATAAAAGAGAGAAAGGAAGGGTGGGGGTGAACACAGCCCAGACCATCATTTTTGCTTTGTGCTTAAGCCAAACTCCTGTCTCCTTCTCCCTCTGTTCATAAGGACTAACAACAGGAGCAAGCGGAAGCAGGTCACAGAATGTTTGGCTGTTTCTGTTTGGAACAACTGTTGTGCACACGTGAACATTATGACTGCCACAGAATGCAGCATGCCAAGGCTGTGCTGGAGTTATAAATGCAAGAGCTGCTGCCCTTTGATGACACTATCCAAAAAGCATGAGGGAGAGAGGGGGAAGAGAGAATTTGGGGGGAAGTAATTAATGCCCACTTCCTTTTCCATACATTTACAGTGGAATTCTAAACATGTCTACTCAGAAGTAAGCCCTATTGCATTAAATGGGACTTTCACCTGGGTAAGTAGGGTTAAAACTGCAGCCTTGGTTTTAGAGTTTAAAGCAGGCATCCCCAAACTACGGCCCTCCAGATGTTTTGGCCTACAACTCCCATGATCCCTAGCTAACAGGACCAGTGGTCGGGGAAGATGGGAATTGTAGTCCAAAACATCTGGAGGGTCGAAGTTTGGGAATGCCTGCTTTAAAGGCACCAAAAGTGAGACTGATACAAACATCTACTACTAATTATTAGATCATTCTTTCCCATCCATCCCTGCAAAGTCACAAAGTCACAAGGAATCCTGCTCAGGAAGCTGTTTTCATGGCCAGGGCTATCCTGAAAAAAGAGATAATAAGAGATTGCTTCTGAGCGTATACAGAGTGCTTTTCCTCAGTGGGTAAACTATGCACACTGAGTCATCCCTATGGAAACATGATGTGTGGTCATGGCCTCTGTGTTCCTACAATGAATTCTCCATGATGTGAGGTGGCCCAGAGTTTTGCTAAATGCATCATTAGTTCTAAGGAACTCCTTGCACTCTTGACATTGTCAATTTACCAGTCTCTAAAGTGATAATATTGAAAGGAAGTTATTAGTTATAACATTTCATACATCGGTGTCCTCAAACTTTTGGATGTTGCTTGTACTTCTTGTTATGGCTAGCATGAATATCACAACAAACAGCACTGGAATATCACAGGAGAAAGCGGCCAAATGGTCCCAGCTGTGGTTAAAACACATTTGTTCAGAGGTTTTTTTGCACAGGAAGATGAATGTGAAAAAAAGATCAGATCAGACCAGAAGGTACTATAGCAATGGTAGCAGCCAGGACCATTTGCAATCATCAGCTGCCTGGGCACACGGTACTACTTTTGGAATTCAGTAACTTGAAAATCTGCCTCCACTTCCCCTTTGCAAGATCTCTGGGTCCAAGCAACATTCTAGCCACTGCATTTGCAACCCAATTTCTTTGGCTTTGCTTGCATACATGTTATTGCTAATCCCCTAAAAATAAAGGCAAGTGTTTATTGACCCGCTGTCATAGATATGAAAAAAAGACATGAAATTTGACCAAGGTGAAGGAAAAATGGAATCTTAACTCATTTGTCAGTGCCTCCAACTTGTTCAGTTGCTTAGAAGGACGAGTTATCAACTCATTAAAAGACAATATTTAGATAAAACACAAAATCCACATGTGTAAGCCTGCAATTAATTTTTTGAGCAAAGCTCGCAGCAGCTGAAATTTCCAATGGCCATTCAAGTGCTTCAAGTCTGCGTCACTGGCCATAGTTCCCCCTACAGGTGGTCTATTTTCAAGATATGGATGCTAAGAGTATTCTTACAAAGCTAACCATTACTTCATTTTTTTAAAAAAACTTATGCAGGAGATACTATTTATGCATCATAAGGACCAAAACTTCCCATGGAGCAGACTTAGGTGGGGAAAAAACCTAATGAAATTGTCAGTTTAACATGGCATGGGAACAAGACCACTGACTGGCAATGACTCTCCAGCATTTTCACCAGGAGTCTCTTCCCATCTCATCTAGAAATACCAGGGACTGAACCTAGGAGAAAAGTTATAAATAACATAAATATAAGGCTAACACTACTACTACTACTACTACTACTACTACTACTAATAATAATAATAATAATAATAGCAGCAGCAGCAGCAGCAGCAGCAAACCTTCTTTCCTTTCACAGAGAATAGTTCCATGTTCTTCAAGAAGCATTTATTTTCCCCTGGCAGTTTCCAAACTACACTTTTTTCGTATGCTGTTAAAAGCAGGCTTCTTACCTGTCACTTTAGTTTGTTGTAAATGTAACCCTGATCTGAAAACTGCTGGTACTGATGACACACTAAAACAAATGCCTACTGATTGAAGGCCTTTGTGATCACCCTTGACCCCAATTCTGTAGATCATGTTAAACCTAACATTATCTCCCTGCCAACGTTGTTTTCTTAAGAGGCAAAGGCTTCATGCAGAGCCTTGGGCCGGAGGCAGTGCAGTGAAAAGCTGACAGGGAAGAACTGTTGGAAGGTGGAGCTCTACAGCAGCTATTTCCCACTCATTCTAATAAACATAGGGATGGACACCCACATGCATACAATTATGAATAAGTTAACACTGGGAACAAATAACTGAGAAGTTTTCCTACTAACACACTTGTTAAAATGATCAGGAATGTGCAATACCACAATGACAGATTGCATCCATATTAAGTCCACAACACTTGATCTTCCAAACATACATTTCTTTCAGACTCCTACTTTCTCAGAGAGGGTAGAAGAGTACAAAGGATTAGGACTGGACCCACTAATTCATTTACAATTTCTGATCTATCCTGAATCATGGATTATAAAGAAGTCATACCACTTACATAATTAATCAGTAGCAAAATTAGCTATGATAAAATGGGCAAAGTTGTTATTCACCTATGATGGCTGAGAAGTCAAAGGCTCCCTTTAATGAGTGCTTGATAACCTCACAGGTAAGTAAAAAATGTATTTAAAGATCAGTCAACTTTTAGATAAAGATACGCAAACATCAAACTGTGTAGTTGCCCCATTAGGTTACAGTAAAGTACAGTTTGATTCAGCAGAGGAGTGCACAGCATAAAGCAGGGCCAGGAATCTGTGCCCCTATCACCATTGATCATTGGCGGTGCTGTTTGGGGCTAATGGGATTTGGCACCCAACAACACCTGGGGGTTCATAGGTTCCCCCCCTCTGCACTAAAGAAAGGTGAGCATTGGGTATTGCTTTAAGGGACAGAGTACTTTGATGTCCACCGGGATTTCATCCATTGTTTTAAATAGGACTCTTATCGCAATAGCGGAGGAATAGTAGAGCAGGAATCAGGCCTATGGCTGCATACATTTAAAGCACATGACTTCTCCCAAAGAATCCTGGGAACTGTAATTTACCCCCTCAAAGAGCTACAATTCCCAGTACCCTTCACAAAGAACAGCTCCCACAACTCCTCTGAGTAAGTGATGTGCTTTCACTGCATGGTGTGTACACAACCTTACAGCTTTAAAAGCTTGTTAAAATGTTGCTAAAAGGGTAATTTAAAAAATGGTACCCAAAATGCAACAGAGTAGTATCAGGGTGAGTCAGATCACATTTTTCTAAAACTCTTTTAAGTGTGGAGAAAAACCAGCTTTTACTGAAACAGATGCCCTTGTGGTTTGAGACCCCACAAAAACTGGACACATATAGGACAATTACATGAGATTCACCAAAGGCCCCAAGAAGTTGGATTTTTATCCAGTATGATACAAAGGGATGGAACCCACAGCAAATATGAATGGTTCATTTCTAATCTCAAGAGCTGCCAAGAGTCAAATGGGGAACTCAAGCATTTGGTTGAAACATGTGAAGAAGTTGTCCATTAATCTGCCTCCCTCCACTAATCCCAATGAGACAGGACAAGCTGTTTTGTTATCAGTAATAACCTTGCTCTTGGAGCAATTATAGGTGCATGGCTTTGCCTTTTCCCTGAGTACACACCCTATTATTGTCATTATTAAACCATGTTTAATGACCCAAATACAATTACTTAGGGTGGTTTGCTTTCAAATATCTATCGATAACCAAACAAAAGGAAGTGAATGATGCATTTTCTACTGTGTTTACTTACTTAGCAATGTTTACACTGCTGATCTACCACCCTAAATGCAAGGTGGTGAGAGAGACTTATTTACTGTGTACGTGCAGAACAGGGCGGGAGAGCAGAGAATGAAACTGCTCTCTCTGGGTGGAAGAAAACCACACCCATAACCACACAAATCCTAGATTACTACTTGAGAAACCTATATCTGATCATGTGGATAACTGCGGCTAGTCTGCCTCCCTCCACTTTTTAAAGGTTTTTTTAAAAAAATAAAACAAAAAATAAAACTGTTCTATAGTTTAGTTGATAACTTTTTTAAACTTTCACTTAGGGGTTTCACCCCAAAATAATGATGAAAATAGAGGGCTAATTCAGAATTGAAATGGTAAGGTATTGGGGATTTTAAAATATATCCATAAATCATATTCCAGTACTTTATTTAGGCAGTAGATTTTGATTGTAAGAATGGAGGTTCAGCTATGGGGAGGGAGGAAGCGTAACAGTAAATCAAGGAACACTGATCCCAGGGTCAGGCTGGGTTCTTTTTACGGGCTTAAAATGTATATACGAGTAAAAATTTAGTCACACACACAGTGCAAGAATAGTTAACTCACCTGGCTGCTTTGTTTGTCCAATATGAACTTGCAAGTCAAAGCAACTTTGTGATAAAGAATGATTTTGCAACGAAAAGGCCAGGAAAAAAACCAAAGTTTTAAAGCGAATTGGTCTCTCTTGTTATTTCATAATTGTTGAAACGTAATTTCAGAATTAGAACATAAACTTCCATGACTCATTATGTATGAGTTTGTGGTGTTTTGTTCCCCCCCCCCCCAAGTTGGCACTGAGCCCCAAAAGATGATGCTTCGGTTGTGGCAGTGACACCACAAACGGAACATAGCAGTAAATGATTAAGCACTGTCCAATAAATTGTATTACTGAAGCAAACTATGGCCCAGTTTGCATATAATATTAAACCACAGTTTAAAGAAATTATCGTTTAATCTGAATTCTTATGCAAAAATAAAAAGCCAGAGTCTGGATTGTTGTGTCATCCAAACCAGGGCTCACAGTGTTTCTCTCCAAAAAATCTATAAGCAGTAAGCAAAGAAAAAACTTTGGCTACCCCTCATGTTTTGTTTGAAGAGAAGCAAAACAAGGAGCCTGGGTTCAGATAATAGAACCAGGCTCTTTTTTGTTTCATCTGATACATAGCAGGAATGGGGTAGAAACTTTTTAACTGCCTGCACCAGCTCACTGTTCATTCACATTAAGCAACAGTTTTCTTTAAACTATGATTTCCTACAGTATGACATGCAAACAAGGCATGCAAGTATCTGTAAGAATTGTAGAAATTTGCAAAACCACTTCCAATTTTACAAAATAAAATAAAATCCAGTATTTATTAGTATTTTTTACAATTTTACAAATAAAACTCAGATTCCAGTAAAATGTACTGGAATCTTAATAGAAGTTTAGCGCTTATTTCCTTGTTAATTGTAGCCTCAGGAAAACCATGAGAAAATAACTTGGAAAAGCATGAGAGTTTTGTTTTGCAATTTCACGTGGCAAAATGTGGGGTGGTATCCTGGCATACAGTTCTTTCCCACTGTTTCAAATTTAGCATGACAGGTCAGTAAACTGATAAAGAGAGTCACAGTTTTATTAAGCAACAGGTAACACAGAGTAGAAGGAGCGTGACAAATCAGGACAAGAAGTGCTAGCATTACAACCAGCAAAGTTAATGCAATAAACCCGTCGGAATGTAGCCAAAATCAGAGCACCAAAACAGCCTCAGATCTCAACATCCTGAGCTGAGGCAAGAGTCACTGATGACAATATCAGCAAAGTAAGATGAGAAAAGGGTGCAGAAACAACATGCAATGGATTTTTTGTGGGGTTGAGAGATGGGAACATAGCTGCCAAGTTATCCCTTTTTTTAAGGGATTTTCCATTATGCTGAATAGGCTTCCTCGCGAGAAAAGGGAAAACTTGGCAGCTATGGATGGGAATGATATTATTCAAAGTCCATAGCACAGCTTTTTAAGTGCTGAGGCTGGACATGGCAAGGCATGAGAGAAATAGCATGAGTAACAGCAGCTGTCTAGTCTTTCTAATGGGTCGTTTTAGGAGAGGGAACCAAGGACCTGTCCAAGCATTCATAGGTCTAGGTGTCAGCGAGGAAGTCAGCCTCTGTCAGGGGCTGTACCACTTCAGACTACAGGTGTGGAAAAATCCCAACATACAAATAGTGCAGGGATTCCCTGCCCCGTGAAGAAGCATGATGAACTCTCACCTGTAGGGGTCCACCCCCACCGTGAGAAGGAGCCTTCCAGAGTGTGAGTTCTCCTTCTCTACGGCAAGTTTTCTCTCATATAAGAGTCACTCAAAGAAGCTTTGCACTTTAGCTATAACAGCACAAAACACAAGGGCGGCAATTTTCATTTGCCACCCAATGAAGCCAACTCACGTCTCAAAAAATCTGATCCTGAGGTTCCAAGAACCCTCCAGAGCAGAATAGATGTGGAACAGAGGGCTGAAACAGATGGAGGGTATGGGTGGAAACTGGGAGTCCCACCTAGCATGAGCGGAAACACATCCCATTATCCAAAGTCACAATCAGATCCAACCTATGATTTTACTTTAAGAACTAATGCTCTGGATTGTAACAGGCTGCCCACATCCAGTCAGCTGGAGAGATAAATACTGTTACTGTTGTTGTTGTTGTTTAGTCGTTTAGTCGTGTCTGACTCTTCGTGACCCCATGGACCATAGCATGCCAGGCACTCCTGTTTGTTACTGTTAATATTTTTTAAAAAATGTCCATGCTCCCCTTGGAATCTTAACATTCCATAAGACTGAAAACATACCAGATCTAGAGCGTATCTACATTTTAATGGTTTAAACCAGTGTTTGGTTGGTTTGGTGTTGTTGGTTTTTTTTTTAAAAAAAAAAATATTTTCAATGCCCCAGATGTGTATGTACTAGAAAAATACAGTATAAAATGAATGTTAAGGGATTTAAATTTATAACCTGAGCAAGTAGATTATACTTTCTTTGCCAAGTTTCAAGAGCTATATTTGGCTTGGCCTGCTGTATGCAAAATTTTATTTGTGTTTTCTTAACTGCAATTATAAGTGCATTTCAAATCTGGATATGTTCCCGTGATTTTGTAAGAAGAAAAATTCAACAGCTTGATTGCAGAGGAAGGTGTTAGTAGGTTATAGGGAGAATTAAAGCAGATTTGTTCTGTCAAGCTCTCACATCATAAGAAAAAGCCTCAGAGAAATAATAGTAAATTTCCAACCTTCTTGTGAATGCAAACTTTGAAAAGAATGAATCATAACTCTGAAGTGTTTACAGATATATTTCTTACATTTTATACTCTTCTACTACGTATATATGTATGTCCCACAAATAAGATTCATCTATGTTTACAAAACTTTCCCATCAATTCCTCATATGCCAGACCTCAATCACTTGGCCTTTGAGTACTGTACCCCAACCTCCTTCCTCCCACTCCTAAATCCAAATGGATTAATGTGTGCCTCCCCTTCATGGCCTTACTCATGTGGAGATCTTACATGGTGGTTATGTCCTGGGCCCATGACCATAAGTGAAATCATGTAAATAGGGAGCACACGACTTTAATGGGGAGGGTGTACAGGGAGGAGAGGAGGAGACTCATATGCATCTCTGGGGCTGCTGCCTGGAAGTTGCTTGGGACCACTGCCCAGCCTGTCCTAAGCCTTCCCTTGATAGGGGCTGCTGCCCGGTGACCTTTCCTTGCTCACTTCCCGGCAGTAGCCCCAAGCGACTTCTATCTATCATCTATCTATCTATCATCTATCTATCTATCTATCATCATCTACAGTGGTACCTCGACTTCCGAAGGCGATCCATTCCGCGGCGCTCTTCGGAAGTCAAAACCTTCAGAAGTCGAAGTGCCGATTTTGCGCTTTGTGCATGCGCAGAATGCACGCGTGGCAAAAATACTTCCGGGTTAGCGGACTTCGGAAGTCGAAACCTTCAGAAGTTGAGGCATTCAGAAGTCAAGGTACCACTGTATCTATTTGTCAATCTATCTCACGATGACCCACGTAAACATCGTCACATGTGAGTGGATGTGTGCCTGTACTGTAAGTGAACAAGGCTAATAAATAACGGAATTGAGTAAGCATCTGAGTCATTAAGTAGGAGTCTGTCTAAATGTCTTGGTGTATTTGGACAAACCCAACATGAGTGAAGGAAGCTCCCAGCATTCAGGAGGACAGTACATAAGACAAAAGTTAATTTGAGCATTAATGCTCCCGTGTTCACTGATATGGGCAAAGGGACACACTAAGTAGCCCCTCCCCTTTGTCTATGTGTGAAAAGCACAGCCGGTCATCTGTAATGATGGAGCCTTCAGACATACAAGCTTCCATGGGACTCAGAAACTATACAATTAAGCTTACAGTTTGCAAGTACAGTGGTTCCTCGGTTTATGAACTTCATCCGTTCCGGAAGTCCATTCTTAAACCAAAACCATTCTTAAACTGGGGCACACTTTCACTAATGAGGCCTCCTGCCATTGGTACCCTTCCACCATTCTGATTCCGTTCTTAGACCGAGGTAAGGTTCTCAAACCAAGACACATTATTTGGGAGCATTAACACCCAAATATGGCTAGAGGCTTTAATCTACAGGTGTGTGAGAACTGCTTTGCTGCTGTGCAATCCTAGGATCCTGCATACAAACAACCACATGATGTGATAATTTAGGTTACAATCCTAACCCAACATAATTGGGAGTAAGCCCAGTGGAATTCAATAGGCTTTACATCTTGAGTAGTACCGGTAGTGGTTAAGCTTGCACAGCTAGCTAGCTTTTCAGAGTTATCTTGCTAGATTAAAAAGGTTCACTTTCAAAGTAATCCTATGACAATTTAAACCACAGATCTCAACATTTTACAGTATACATTCAACATACTTGTCTTAATAAAATGAAATAATACTTTTCTGAAAGTGCTTTACATAGTCACTTATTTGTAAAATTATGAACAAAATTGAAGAAACATACTGTGATTTTATTAACTGGGCAAAAAGCGAACGAAATATATTGGTGCTGGTTAAACTGTAATAGCATTTGCATTGAATAACTTGTCACATCCAGGTTTAAGCCTGGTCTTCAGACTCTTCCTTGCAAAAATTATGCATCCGCATTGAGCTCTGTCTTTCCTGAGATAAAAGCATGTCCTGAATATTCTCTAGTCTTCAGGGCTACTAATTTGAACAGGCTTGTCACTCTAAGTCTAGGGAGTTGTGGGATATTGACATTATATTGAATTATTTAAGGGGAATTAACAGTGCTTCTCATCCTATGAGATTGCTATTTCCAAGCAACGCATAGCATTCTTATGTTCATGTTAGCCCCAGTTTTTCAGAATTATATACAATGAAGAATAAAAAAGGCAAGAAATAAAGTTGCCTAGTTATGCATGACTTCACTGAGAAACTGCATGCAGAGCCCCAAATTTCTGCAATTCACAGCCCAATCCTATATAAGTCTACTCTGAAATCCATTTCATTCAATTCAATTGGGCTTTTTCCTAAGTTAAGTGGTTATAGGATGACAAACTCAGCTTCCTTTTGTCTTGTGATAAGAAACAAAATATTACAGATGAACTTCTGCCTCAGTTTATATATTGTGTACTATATTATCACACAATATTATATACTATAGAATGCCTACAGTCCTGCTTAATTAAGGGTACATACCAACAGAGTTGTCAGTCAGACCCTTATGACTTAGAAGTTCACATCAGACCTTCCTTAGAAAACCACCCATTACCAATAGCCTGGAGATGCTACTCACAGGGATCTTGCCCATTCTGAAGCAGTGGTAACCTCAGCCTTCTCACAAGTATCAGGGGGAAAGTCGATGGAAAGGACAGGGAGCAAAATACTCTGTTTCAGAACTTCACTTTATACTTTAAGCAGAGAGAAGGTAACAGAACCTCACAGCAGAAAAAACCATTTATTTGAAAACAGCTGTTGACTTGGTCTTCAGGGTAGAAGGGAGAAAAGACAGGTAAGAGAAGAAACCAGCAAAAATTCACACTGTATTCCAGTCACTATCACCAGAAGAAATAGACTAGATGTGGTGGGAAATAATCTCACGATAGGGCTAAATAAAACTATGGTAAAAATATTGTGTATTCCAAAAATAGCAGCCCACAATTTTCAGCACCTTCATTTTTATCAGGTTTTTAAACTTTTCCCAGTAACAATCCCACAGGGAGGTCAGCTAATCAAACAAAATTTGTGGACTCTTATTGTCTGTAACAGCGGCTGGGCAGCTTTCCTGGGACTCATCTACTTGGAAGGTGCACAAAAGAGTGCACTCAATTACTGGGCTAGGAACAAAGGAAGTCCCCCTCACAGACCTATTACAAGGAGAGAATTAGAATTCCTTGGAGCTATCTGATATTAATAATGGTGTAAGCGGCAAACTGCCACCCTTTCCCCAGCCTCACCCTGAAAACAATTGGGTGGGTGCTTAAGTTTGGCCTTACCTAACACACAGCAAGTCATGGCACTCGCAATCTAAGAAGCAAGATGCCAAGAAATCTGCTGACTGGTGTAAGTGAGAGATTCCAATGTAGGGGTGGAATTCAATGTAGTGCTGCGTAGTTCATTCCATCAATGCAAGAGTTTCTGCTTGTCAGATGGAATGCTCCCCTCTTATTCTCTCCCTGTGCACTGTTCTTGGGGGCTCTCCTGACCTGACCATCCAGAGCAGTTCTGGAGAGGCACTTTGGGGGGGGGGGGTTCCTTCTGCTGGCTTCCGCTAGCATAATGGGATAGTTAAATCCAGTCCTTGTATTTGAAAGAGCAGAAGGAAGAAAAGGTCATAGACTTTTAAAGCATGCAGCTGGGATACATCCTTGTGGTTGTCAGGTGGCTGAAAGTTTCTCCTGGAGACTTTAGAAACCTAACAGGCTTCATTTGTCCATTCAAGTCCAACGGGCACATAGCTGTGTTACAACGTTCCTTTTGTAAGCACTACCCATGTAGTGCAGATTGAGAATTAAGAGATTGCCAGTTATCCGTGAAATAAGTTCCTTAGCCTTTGTTACTGACAGAAATGATTCATCTACAACATTTACTGGGTGGGTGGGTGTGTACTCCCATTGTTCACACCATATGATTGCTAAAAATGGAATTCATTTTTTTTATTTGCTTGTGTTTTTCTTTTCAAAGATGAAACAATGAAACAACAAAGGATTTCCTACAAACAAAAAAGGAGAAGACAGAAAGATCTTGGGAAGATAACTGGAATCCTATTGGGAAAACTCTGAAAAGATAAGAATGTTAGCATTTGCTAGCACACTTAACTAGCACATACCATTGCATTTTGTTTCTGAGTAAAGTAACCAGCAGGGGGGTCCCTGCCCTTTTTAGACCTGGGCACATGTGGAATTCTGAGAAAGTGCTTTCTGTGGGCACCAGTCACAAAATGGCTGCCATAGGAAAGGAAGAACATAGAAGTCAGCTAAAAAATGGATCCTCTTTCATTATTTTTACATGGAATTTACCCAGTTTGTCACTTCACAATACTGAAAAGCAGATATTGTGAATAGTATCACACACCTCCATTTTCCACTCATTGAATTAATCCAATTGGTTGCTTCCTCTTTAGTGTGAGCTACAGTTCTCTGTTACATCCAAATGAACAAACTATTATTCATACTTGGCTTCCTAACTGGAATTGCAGACTGTTGTTTGAAGCTTGATTGCAGTCCAAGAGAAGATGAACACAAGGTATGAACCCGTAAAAACAAAAACTGGGCACTTCCCTCCTCATGCTCTTTGCATCATTCTCTGGCCTATATGGAAAGTTCAGACATGCACTTTATCCTTCTAATTATAAATCCTCTCTTCTCTGTTCTACTCAGAGGACAGGAGATATTGAACAGTGATGGATGTAGTTGTGAGCAATAGAAAAGTTGGGTGTGTGTGTGTGTGTGTGTGTGTGTGTGTGTGTAAGAGAAGGAGGCAACATGCATGCTCAGTTTTTATTCTTGTAGCACCATACCACAGTTTGACAACATCTGACCCAGCTCACTGAATTGAGGAAAGAAACAATTGCAAAAGAACCACGTCACCTATGAGTTTGATACTGATATAATGCTGCAGGGAATACCTGGTCAATATGTGCACCTTGATGTAGTATTTTTTAAATATGCAGAAATTGCATGGTTCCCCCTCATAAATGTAGAAAGCAGTCCTCAGATTCAAGGCAAAATATGGAGGTGTTGTTGGCATAACAAAAACATGGATACTTGTTTAAAAACTGAGCTATATCATCTGGAAAGGTCTCCAGGGTGCAATCTAAGAAGTGTGTGGGTTCCCTGCCCCCCCCAAAGGGATCAAAATAGAAGCACTCTTTCAACAGGTGTAATTATAAAACAAGCAAAGCACGTCAGTTAATGTTTCACAATCATGACGAAAATTGTATCTGTTTGGGACGCACTGCACAGCTGTCTTGAAAGTTTCAGAAGAACAGAAGAACAACACAGAGAACATAATATAAAGTCAGAAATTCTACCAAATATTAAAGACAACTTCTGGTTTGAAAGAGCAGATTTACTTTTTTTAATGTAACAACACTAAAACCTTGAAACCCAAGGCCTCCATTTAGATCATGCTGATCTAAGTCTCTTTAGTTCTCATCAATTTTACCCGTCACTGAAGATGGTGTACCTTTGATGTGAACTAATTACATTCGAAACATTTTGTCAAACAGCTTAATGCGGATGCCAAATAAGCTCTGTCTGTCTAAACAGGGCTTTAGACAACTTATCACTTTCACTGTTAACTAAGAGCTATGTTCCACTTCAAATAGACCATTATGCTGAACCCAAAAGCAATCTACATATAAAAATATCTTGCAACATACAAGGGTTAAATACGATTCTGCTTCCAACTTATCTACTTTTTATCTTTGTATTTGCATTGAACTGAACTGAGCAGAGCAGGCAGTCTTCTTTATTATACACATTTATATAATGTATAGAGTAAAACATACGAGTGCCCAAAGCACGGCTTCTTTTATCTGCTAAAACTACCAACATGACAAGAGAAAGTGTTTTAGGACAAGGCATTCTGTCTGCTGTCTGTAGCATCATTTCAAGATTCTCTCCAAAGAATCTTGTTTATTAAAAATGCATTAAAAAGAATTATTATTGCAAAACAAAGAACAACAATAGGGAGAAAACACATGCAGTGTGTTAGAACCTTACTGCTGGAGGTGAGAGAACACTGGCGTTTAGCCCCGTGAGCAAAAATTTGAAAACAAATACGTTTTCTTTCTTTCACTTAATGGACAGAGCTGGTTAGTTACAAAATAGTGAAATTGTTCTTATTCTAGGAGATTTGTGTCTAGAATATGAGAGGAATCAATAAAATAGCATTACACTAAGTAGAGTAAGGAAGTGGCAAGGTAGTAAACAAATGGTGATATGAGATGAAAAGTACTAGTTGCCATCTGATGTCTCACTCACACTTTCTTCTTCAGTCCAGTCATTTAGCACATCATTATTTGGTGCCATTGGGCATATTTTTCTTCTGTCCTTTGACTTCCCCCTATTCACTTGCACTTGCATTTCCATTTCAATCTGCAGAAATGATACCTGTAGCGGAATGACTTCCAGATATCCAGAAAGTTTGAATGACATGAACAGTTCCATATGTAAGTGATATGTAAAGACTGTTGCAAATCAGGCAAACCCTTTTTTTAAGAGAAAAGATTCAAAATCACAGAAAAACACTATCAGTTTGGGCTTATAAAACTGACAGCAAGAGGATAGCAGGCATGAATTAAATTCTGTACCACATACAGATGCTGCACTGATAACCTGCAGTATGCCACCTAACACAGTATCTGGAATGCTGGAATACATGGTCAGCTGGGAGATTTGTGACATCCTATTTTTGCTGATAGCATAAGGCTTTAAAAAACATTAGCGATTATCTTCTTCTTCCAGAATGACAGAAAGCTCATTTTGCATTTGCATCTCTATCCATCACTTTTCCTTGGAAAACTTAAAAATTAGGTGATTTTTTTAATAAAAAAAACATCAAAGAAGATTTGCAGCACAGGAACTCCCAACCACTGGATCTTCACCAAATTCTCAATTCTGTCACATCTCATTAACTTGGTTCAGTAAGAGCCTAGGTATGAAACTCCTCAGCCATGAAGCTCGCTGACCAACAAATGCTTTGTCTCAAAGAAATGAAGAACAATTCAAGACCTTTGCTATGCCATCATATTCAATCAACTTTTGGAAGCATGGGAAGACACATCACCAGGAATTGGATAAATTTCAAAGTCTTCCATGGGTCAATGACTTAAAGTTGTCAATCTTGCAAACAAAGTGCAATCTTCAGCGTTAACATGATATGACTAATACGTGTCCCTTTTCTTATGGTTTTAATTGCCTTAAAACAGCATGTGTTTACAGCAAGTTAAAAAGGTCAAATATCGTGGGTGGGTGCCATATAAAAGATGGGTGATTTATGGCTATTTACCTGTACCTTTCATTATGTATGATAAGATAATATCGGACAATTAAGTGCTCTGTGGCTCCATCCTGTTTGCCAATAGAAATAGGAAAGCACACTTCAGATGAGACTCTTTCATACACTGCTGCCAGGAAAAGCCAAGGTCTGCTCTCTAAAGATACCTAAAGGAAATTATATCTGTGCTGTGTGTATAATAAGCAGTGCCTTTGGGTCTGGTTTACATTACGGTCATATACATTGATACCCAAAGGTAAGCCCCATTCAGTTCACTTAAACTTACTTTAGGTATGTGTGTATAGGATTGCTGCCTAAATCTAGCAGGTCCATAGTGTAATCCTCAGCATATGATTCAAAAACCCAGATCAATGGGGCTCATTGTGCTAAGGATTTCATTTGTTATTCATAACCTTGTCACCCCCAAGTGCCGTATATGCTGATTCATTTAGATTAGTAGAGATGCCCAGCTTTTGCAGGAAACAAGAATTGGTAACTGTAGTGTGAGCATAGGACATGGAAGTTAGGATGATGAAAAGAAGCATATGAGTTCTGCCACCAGTGGACATATGAGTCACATACATAAGCAGCAAAGAGACTTATTATTTCTCTACATTAGGGGTGAGGAACCTGTGGCTCCCCAGATGCTGTTGGACTGCAATTCCCATTAGGCAACAGCCAGGATGGAGTGGTAGTCCAAAAACATCTGGATGGCCATAGGTTCCTTATCTCTGTTCAGGAAGGGGAAACACATTGCAGGTATTTTATAAAATCAGTTGGAAGTATTTGTTTATGCAGACCTAAGCAAGCTAAAACAGCCAACCCCATATCCCACAATGTTTTTCAGTCCCAGCTCCCATCAGTTCCAGAAAGTATGGCCAATAGTCAAGAGATGTTGGGAGCTGTAGCCCAATAACATTTGGAGAGTCCCACACTGAGGATGCCTGGTCTAGACTGTAAACTTGGATGGGGAATCTGTGGTTCTCTAAATGTTGTTGGATTGCAACTCCTATCACCCCTGGCTGCTGGACATGGGAGTTGCCACAGGTTCCTTGTCTTTGCTCTACGTGGGTTAGGTTCTGGTTTATCTGGTTTTCAAGGGCCTTCTTCCAGTTCTTGATACCACTGAGTCAGGAAGAGGTCTGAGAAGATAGCTTATCTTGGAAGACGTGTGCCTTGTGTCCTAAGTTCAAACATACCCTGTTTGACTCCGTAGAGTCTAATACCTAGATTCTACTATCTCGATTCTAATACCTAATGCCTAGATTCTACGTTGCACATTATTCACAAGGCAATGTGAACATGTCTAACTTTGGTGGGAATAGAAATAGAGAGCATGCCCAATAGAGAATGAAGAGTGTCTTATAGAGAGTGAAGGAAGGCAATTATATCTTACAGCAAAGAGAGAACAGAAAGATTTTGCGTGATGCTGGCCCATTGTATCCTTGGGTAGTATTGACTGATACAGAGATATATCCCTATATAAATATAAACTATGTAAGTGTTTTAATTGCATGCGTAGTCTCCCCCACCATCCCATCTAGTCATTTAATTCTCCACTGTCTGATCACCTTATTATTTGCTCTTAAAACAGCACTTGGTCTCCCTCCTGGACAGAGCTTTATAACTGTTTCCATATTAGCAGCAGGACTATTCATTAGCATTATATAATAATGTGTATTTTCTGCTAATAGCATCAAACTGCCAATGCCTTTGTGATGCAACAACTGCCTAATATAAGACTGAAAACATTTTGCTTTTAAATTCTTTTATGCTGCTTGAAAATGTGTAAGACAGTGATAATGGAATCAAAATGTAACCATTTTGTATTTGCAAGTGACACAGAAAGAAAATACATTTATTTATGGTGCTGCATATTTTTTGCACAATAAAGACCTCCACTTTATGAATCAGGTCTGCTGGCCAAATTATCACATGTTCCAGAAGCCAGTTTATCTTTCTGCAAAACATATTGCAAAACATATCTACCACTAATCGACATAAAGTTATAGGACAAGATATTCTAATAATTAGTAATCCCCATTATTGGGTGATATTCGGCTTTTTTGGGGAAAGAACAATACTAAAGGGAATTTGGGCACTATAATTAAATAATGTCCCCTAAAAATCACAAATATGGTTTCTGAACTATTGTCTAGCACATGCCTGGGGCTGTTCCTCTGTTGTTGTTTTTACATACAGTATTCACATGCCTGCAACAATGTTGTGTGTATTGATCTCCCAGTGCATCCTTTCACAGAGATATGTATCAGGAGACAAATGGGGAAATCAGTATTCTTGCATCCATGTCATAACAAATGAAACTGGCATGACCATTCTCGTATTACAAAACTCTCGTTTATGAACATGTGCATGCCTGCGAAAGGTACTATGGAAAACTGATATCCCCTTCTCCTCGCTAGAATAATCACTAAACCTTCACTTGTTTTGAACCAGACACTTAAAAACACAAAAGATGCTAAATGCAAAACAGAAGCTGACATTTCCATTTTCTATTGTTTGTTGTTGAGCAGAGTCTTCATAAACTATCACACATTCAAAATGAAAATGGGCAATGAAAGTTGAAGCAAGCAGTAGGGTCATCCACCAATATACCTCTGAATACTGAGGAAAGATTCACCTATCAGTTTGTTATGCACCTGTTGAAGGAACAGAAGGCCTGGCCTGCCAGCAAAAACATTGGCAATAATTTAGCTGCGGCTCAACAATGCAAGTTGCACAATCTCAAAAATTATGCACGTTATACGTGCATAATTTATTCTGCTTGCAAAGTGGAGAGCGATGAGCAAGGATGGAGTGAGTGAAATAGATAAAAGAGAGAAGAACATGGGCATGCATAGGGGGAAACATTTGCTCTGGGCCAGGTCCAAGGCTCTACTGGGGGTGGGGAGTGAGGATAAGGAAGAGAAGGGGAACATGTGCTGGGAGCACCATCTATTTTTTTTCCAGCAAATGCATAGTATCAAAATTGTCCCTATAACCAAGAGAGCTTGGCAACATTTATTTTAAAAAACTTGTTTAAAAGCAAAGTTTTCATGAAGGTAAAATCTGCACCAGATTGTTTTAAAGTCAACCTATTATGCTATAGAAAATGGTGGCCATACCTTAATTTTGAATGTCACAGCCCCAAATATCCTACCATGTTTATTTTACCCTAAAGCAGAAATACAATCAGGTAAGAAATGGGGAGATGGTGTAAAATAATTAATGCCAGTGGTCAATTCAGCTGGCTACCTGTGTGGTACAAATAAACCCAATTACATGTTTCTATATAATTTTTACATCAAACATTATGAACTCCATTTCCACTTACTAAAGCAGCTAACAGCATGACTAGCAGTCAAGATTACTAATTTTTTTAGTTCTCTTTAGCAAAGCCATTTTTCTGAAAACAAGATTAAAGTAGCACACATGCAAACTCACTTATATTTCAACAGAAAAGCAAGGAAGAGTTTAAAATGTCACACAGGAGTACTAAAAGTGTAGGCATCTTTTTAAAGATGCTGGGGTGTGTGTGTGTGTGTGTGTGTGTTGCGGAAGATTAGGTGAATCTAATCAAGATCTATACAAAACTTTTAAGACAAACAGTAGCATCTTGTGATCTTGATCATCCTTCTTTCCAATAAAGAAATGTCCTCAACTTACAAATTTAACCACTGCAGATAAAACAGGTGGTGGGAAAATTTGTGCCCTGGTTGCTTTGAATGATCTTCACTAATGATCAGGTAATAGTTGATTTTAGCACTAGCTAGCAGAATACAGCCCATAAGGGACTACTCAGTGCACATGCACACACAAAACACCCCTCAGTCCTCTGCATGGAAGGGTATGTCATTGCAGTTTTAATCAGGCTTTTTTAGGTTTAAGAAATGCACTTGACGAACTGCTCGGATATGCAAGATGTATTGGTGAGAGCATATTTTCAAAAACTGGATTTATTTCATTTTAATTTTAAAATGTGTTTTTTTTAAGAAGGTGAACATTTAGACTCTGAAACAGAGGCAGTTATGTCACAATCCTCAAGTTTAACATGCATTTCAATTCCAATTGAAAACTATGTTGTTGTTTTTCAAGATAGAGGATACTCTAAACAACATAATTTGTTTAAATGTTCCCATGGAATAGTCAACAACTATTTTAATATCTGAAGAAGGGTGGATGCACATGAAAGCTCATACCAACGACAAACTTAGTTGGTCTCTAAGGTGCTACTGGAAGGAATTTTTTTATTTTGTTTCAGCTATTTTAATGTGTAGCTATGACTGATAGTATAGAAATGCAAGATTACATAACCTATACACATTACAAGCTTGCTGCATTTAAAAAAACACCTTCGGTTTAAGGTGTATAGCAGAATAATATCTGAAGAAGAGAGGGATAAAACACAAAAGATTACAATCCCCACACACAGTTGTTGTTGTTGTTGTTGTTGAACTAATGCAGGTAGAAGGCAGTTGCAATGTAAGCTATTCAAATGTGCTGGAACATCTCTATTTCCCAAGCGAACAAAGAAGCACATCAGCGAATTGAATGCTGGTTCCAGCTATCACTCTTGCAACTTTCCATCTACTCCCTCCTGGCTACAGAAGATGGCACTCTGGCTTTAGAAGACAGTACTCTGTGGGCAACATGCCCTCCCTTCCTTGTTCTACATATCATTATGGGAAAGACTGTGTGCAGAGAACTACCTAGCTAGATTCTAGATAGTGCAATCATAGTTTCTACAACAGAATCAGAGGATTTATAGAGTTGGAAGGGACCCCACCAAGGGTCATCCAGTCCAAATCACTGCAATGCAGGAATCTCAACTAAAGCATCCATGACAGATGGCCATTCAACGTTGCTTAAAGACCTGCAGTAAAGGAAAGCCCTAGTCTTTGGAGCAGGAAAAAACAAGCTTGCTCCATCCTCCATGTGACAGCCCTTTAGATATTTGAAAATTGCTCTCATACCTCCCAATTCTATCTTCTTGGTCCTATGTACATTGTGAAACAGCACTCCAGCCTTACAAACAGCCAGTTTACAAGTCCTGACTATAAGCCCCCAGAAGCTGCAAGGTAATTCTAAAACTATAAAACGAAGAAATTAGCCACTTCTCTAAGCATTACCCTCTGATTCTCTCTCTCTCTTTTTAAAGCATTTTATTAAGTTTTCCAATTTACCCTCTGATTCTCAGATATACCAGTAACTTTAGTTTTCTTCTTCATCAGAACTGCCATTTTATTTTTTAGAGAGGGGTTGAAAAAGCTATACTACTGACAAAGGACTGTCTTAGAGCAAGAATGGGGAACTTGTGCCCTCCCATCTACATAACTACAACTCCCATCATCCCCGACCATTGGGCCATGCTCCTGGCACTGATAGGAGTTGAGAGTCCAACACCATCCAGCAGGCCACACATTCTCCATCCCTGTCTTAAGGACTGGTCTTAAAGCACAGAGCACAACAACTATTGCTCCAGTGGAGAAACACCATCCTTAATGTTGCATTTTCAACAGAAATTGTTCAGTGATGTTACACAAGCACAATAGTGTGGGTCAGCCATGATCTTCCAGAAACAGCTACCATTACCAGAAGTACTGGTGTACTGGGGTGAGTGATATACAATGGATGATGTGAGACTGAATTATGCACACTAACTAAATGATTTTGTCCAACCTAGAACATGTTATGTGAGGTATATTTGATTAAAAGTATTTTAAAATGGACGCATACCAATTAGGCAGAACACAACACATTATTTATGTAGCCACAGTTATGTTTCTTTATCTATAAGATCAGGATACCAGTACACAAAATGTTTCATTACCATCTCCTAACAATGACCCCTCAGTATGACCAGCCACCCTTTTAGGTTTTAGACGCCAGCTGATTCACAAAGTTGGCAGAACTGGGGTGGTAAGAGTTGTAGTTCATCCATCTCAATTATTACCGGCACCTCAATCAAAGCACTGCATAAGCAGTGGCACTAAAAACACTGACACTACAGTTTGGCAGATATTCTATCATAAATTGCCCACCATCCTTATACTTTCATTTGGAAATCTCTATCTCTCTCTCTCTCTCTCTCTCTCTCTCTCTCTCTCTCTCTCTCTCTCTCTCTCTCTCGAAAAAATGTTAGATGTTTGCAGAGCACTGAGAGATGCAAATATGCTCCTTTATGATTTACAAGATATGAAGTTTATCATTTCACTCAACGTTCTTCAAGCAGCTTTCTGTAAGGCAAGGGTAGTACTAGGTGCATCACAAGCTAACTTATTTATGGTTAAGTAGCAAACTGAAATGGAGCTGCCAAAGCCTGTATCAAAAACAAGAAGAAATCTGACAAACTCTTTGCAAAATCCAAATGAGAAACGTTGGGCCTACTGCTTTCTGTGTCAAGCAACAGCAACAACACTGGCGAAATCTGCCACTGGATGCCATTCAGCAAAATTACAGGTGTCTGCTATTTCCTTATTTATAGATGTTTTACTCCCATCGCTAAATGACAGATTTGGAGCTTACATTGAAGTTTTATTGCTTTGCTGTCTTTTAGCAAATATAACTAGTAAGTTGAACCATCACTTTCATACTACCTGCATTTCATTAACATAAACTTTGATATCAGTTGCATTTAACTATCATTGGGAGATTTATGCCAATACAAGATTGTTGAGCTTTGGAAGATCTGCCCTCTCATATCCGGTGTGATACACAACTCTCCCTCTACAAGAGTCATCAAAATATACCAGCTGGTCAACTGGCGAGAGACTATTGCAAGCAGCTTTGGATGTTAACTGAAATGGGGAAGAATTTCCTGTTTCTTCACTGGAATATCATGACACACCACTCTTCAGTAGGTCTCAGTTGTCCCACCTTCCATTTCTTAGATTGTAGCTTTGCTACCACAGCAATTTCAAGGTGGGAGATAATATACTCTCTTTATTTGTACAGGAGTGATTCAGCATTTGTTTGAGAAGCACCTTGACCCAATTATCGTATTATTAACGTTTTTTAATTAAACAACCACTGGCTGGTGTCACTGACTGGAATTCCCATTTGAGTTGCTGCCCACTGTAGTTTGTACACTTGTCACCTGTCACTCCTTTACTCACTGGATGGTTACAATATGGCAGGAGTGTTTTTAATATTAAGCTGAACAGCTTTTTAATCTAGGGTGATAACCACAAAAATTGCTTCCGACTACCTGTATGGGCATCTAGCTACAGAAGCAGAAAGACCCTTATCTCTCCCACTAAGCTAGCTATGCAAGATCCCACTGTGAATGCAATGGAGTTATGTAATCAAAATAGCCTCGAGTGGCAGCTGCTTCATTCCAATGCTTTCAGAACATAGGCTAGCCATATGTGGAGACAGCGACCCAGACTTGAACTGAAGGATGAACCCTACTGGAGTACGATGGCCTCATGTTAGGGGACGAAAGTGTAGGAACACACAGGGACTGTGGAGAATACAGGGGACTGTCACTGAACATGTAGGTCCAACTCAAAGTCAAATGTTTTCCTCCTGGGTAGTACTGAGCCCCATCACCGTCTACTCTTCTAAGTTCCTAAACTACAAAAGAAGATTGTGATGAACTTTTCTGAACAGTTAGAAGGAGGGGGGGGAGATAGATTGGAATGCAGCTTTCAAATGCAATACACAAACTTTATTATATGTTTTTTTAATTAAAAAAACATTTTTGTGTCTTTGCCACAGCCGCCTTGTTCCCATACTCTGCTGTAACTTAATCCTGAGTACATGCAATGTCTCCGTCTCTCAACTCCTGCTCTGTTGTCTGCCCTGAACAGATGTAAATTCCTCAGGCAGGACCCTATCCTCTTATAATTTGCATGGGATCGTGCATATTGATGACATTTCCACTCATATACATATATGAATCATTCTTGGCTGGTGGCTCTTTCTTGACATCAAACATTAGCTAGCTGAAGAGCTTTCAACTGCAGTGTGTGTGTGTGTGTGTGTGAGAGCACGCGCACACATGCATGCAAACTGTGACTCTCATACAACCCAAGCAATAACCAAAAGCTACTACATGGGAATCTCATACCTTTCAAATGTATAAGGACACTTTAACTTAGATAACCCAAACGCATATAAAAGCCTGCAGTCTTGAAAGGTTTGTCTAGCATCATTCAGCTGCATTAGCAATGCCTAGCTACTGATCTAAGAAAAACTTGTATCTCAAGCATAAAACTAAGGAAAGAACTATTAGAAGATGAACAGGACAGAGTTATTTATACAATATGTCACTGGTATCAGACACTGGGGAAGTGACATTGGTTTCGTTGACACACCGTTATACAAATGGAGTAGATGGCATTTTTAGTGATTGTGGCTGGTTCTGAAGACCTGGGTCATTATAGACCATGAGTCGCCAACATTTTTGAACTAGTGGGTACAATTTTGAGAGCACGCCGAGGGCACCAGACACAGAACAGTTCATGCAGCTATACTTCATTACAAGAGCCTTATTGTAAGAAAATAAATCTCAATTTCTGAATTTCTCTATGCTACATTAATAATTCCAAATGAAGCGGAATGCCTCTTCTCCCTCTTGTATGCCTTACCCTTATGCCTTTCCCATCTCTCCCCTCCTTCCTAGTCTTCTCATCCTAATCCCTTTATTTTACTTCTTTACTAGCTTTAAATGCTGATTAGTTCAATATTTATCAGATTCAAAGTAGTGATCAGCAAACTGTGTGCCTATTTGGGGTTGCTTTGAACACACCTGTAAAACTATTTGGGATCCTGCTGCCATATGTAAGAATGTAAGTGGATTTTAGAGACAAAATAGCGCATGCACAGTTGAAGGGTGTGATGAATGGGGAAAGTGTTCCGTACAGGACCTACTGAAATAAGGAGAACTGCACGAGAAGCACACTGTGTGCTGAAGTAGTTGCTTACAGATTGTGCCTCAAGGAAAATACATCTAGAATAACAGAATTGGGAGGGAACTCGTCTAGTTTGTGTAATGATCTTTAAAGCCCTAAACGGCCTCGGTCCTGTATACCTGAAGTGCGTCTCCACCCCCATCATTCAGCCCGGACACTGAGATCCAGCACCGAGGGCCTTCTGGCGGTTCCCTCGTTGCGAGAAACCAAGTTGCAGGGAACAAGACAGAGGGCCTTCTCAGTAGTGGCACCCGCCCTGTGGAACGCCCTCCCAGCAGATGTCAAGGCAATAAGCAACTATTTTACTTTTAGAAGACAACTGAAGGTGGCCCTGTTTAGGGAAGTTTTTAATGTTTGAGGCTGTACTGTTTTTAATATTCGGTTGGAAGCCGCCCAGAGTGGCTGGGGAAACCCAGCCAAATGGGTGGGGTATAAATAATTTATTATTATTATTACTACTACTACTACTACTACTACTACTACTACTACTACATTCATTTCTTATAGAAACTGGATGACTACAACATCAAGCCAACCTCACTTCCGTTTCCAGGTGTAGAAATGGTAGAGAATATAGTTGAGTCTGAATGTTAAGAGACAAAACCTGTTTCCCAGAATCCTCTGAATTCTTCAGTTTATAAATTCCCATTTCCCTAGATTAATTAATCTGAATTTGAGCGGATGCAGACTGCAGCTCTTAACTGACAAAAAACAGTTCAAGGTCTTCAAATTATACTGTTCTTCTGACCCGAGTTACACCTCCTATTAATAATCAGCAGGCAATTGAATTGAAGGTATTCAACAAACCATTAGCTGTTGAAAATACTTATTTTGCGGTTCTTCTTCAAATGTACATTATATTACACTTATATTAGGGTTAATGCATAAATGCCAGTTCTTTCATAATGGATCATACAAGAGCAGCAATGTACTCAATTCAATCTCTCTCCCTCTCTCCAAGGTGGCTGGCTTCTATGTTCATTGTTTCTCCTTAGTGAGCCCCACTCACACCACTCTCACTGACAGGAAGGCTGGATTGAAGAAATGGTAGGAAAACATGAAAGCAAAGACACGAGCGTATTAAAGGAAGTATTAAGAGAGGCATTGGCTGTACATTCTGCCTCCATTGCAAAGGACTTTCATCTGTTCTGTGAGATATAAGGTTCTGTAACATTTTAAACACCACTTTATAAAATATCCTTCTGCAAAACTATCACTGCATCTTTACAGAGCTGCCTGCCAGTGCAAAATGATGCTAGCGTTAGGGAGGAGTTATAGGCACCAGGCCAGAAAGAGTGGTAAAGCCCACAAAAAAAAGGAGGAAGGGGGGAAATGTTTCAAACAAGGGAACCTTAGTAAAAAGCCAGTGCATTGTGGGTGCTTTTATAGAGAAATTATACATACACCCTCTGTTTGTGTTATTAAAACATTGCAGGTAGGCAAGGATGGTGTAATTTATCTAATGCTCTTTTATATTTATGCTTCCTTAGGTTTCATGCCATTTATTAAGTTTTCAGCCTTGCCTGCAGCAAACGGATAAACAAAAGCAGATGTGAGACTCTGCTGTTTAAAGGGCCTGCCAACCTCCTGCAATGCATATAACCAGCTGGGAAAGGCTGATTACCATCATTTCAGCATTTGCTGTTCAATTCACTCTCTCCTCCTCTAATAAGCCCTAGGTCTCTAACCATACTCTAAAGTGCTGTATCCGGTTCACCACTATGGTTAACTGAATTACCATCCAAATTGAATGGCTAGGAAATCATATGGGGGGGGCATTTGCACCAAAGCAAACTGTGCCACAGCCAAGCCATACTGTATTCAAATTCTCAGTCAAGCAAAGTCTTGATGATTGCAATTCATTCTATGTGGGGATATCCTTAGGTCTGGTACAGAAGTTCAAGCTTGGACACTGTGGAGCAGCTAGACTGCTGGTGGGGACAGACTACCACTAGCACATAAGACCACTTCGTAAAACAGGCTTCCTGAAACTCGGCCCTCCAGATGCTTTCGGCCTACAACTCCCATGATCCCTAGCTAGCAGGACCAGCAGTCAGGGATTATAGGAATTGTAGTCTCAAAACATCTGGAGGGCCAAGTTTGAGGAAGCCTGTTGTAAAAGCTTGAACTGCCTGAGCTGCGTTCAAGGTCATTGTATTAATTTAGAAGGTGCTTAACAGCTTGGTCCAGGATATATTGATGAATTATGTGGAACTCCTTCCTGGCTGAGATTTGACAGATCCCCCCTCACTGTTGAACTTCAGGCTCTTGACAAAAGACCCTTCTATTTCAGAAAGCCTTTAAAGGATGTTTTCTGCTTTTTATGATTTAGGTTAATCAATATTTCCCATTGCATGCTTTTAAAATTTTGATGTAGAGTTTAGAAATGTTTGTAATTAAGTGGTATATAAATATTTTAAATAAATAAATCTCAGGTTGGACCCAAACATCTGAGAGAAAACTTCCCACTCATGCACTCTGGCCTTTCAGTTGTTGAAAATCTGTTCTTGGAGAGCAGACTGTCCAGAATAACACAGGGATCTGTTGTTGAGGCTGCAGGAGGTAGAGGGAATCAGCACAAATGGGGGTGAGTCCCCCTTTGCACAAATGGCGCCACATACAAATTTGTAGTGCTGTTTCCTTCATCTAGCTGTAGCCAATTTGGTACCTTCCAAATATTGTGGACCCCAACTTCCATCAGCTCCAGCTGGTATGGTCAACACTCACGAAATACTGGGAGTTGTGGTCCACAACATTCAGAGGGCAACATGTTGGCTTCCCCCGTCTTATTTCATACATGATTGCAGTGATTAAACAGGTTTTCCCTCTCTAATAAAACCAGCAGAAAATAATATTACAGTACACTACAATCCTATACATATTTATGCAAAAACACGGCTTCCTTGGTGAGTGTGTTTAGAACCGAGATCTTCATGGAATTGCAAGACTGTGTGTATAAACGCTGCAAAAGAGAAAAAGTGAACACACTGGAGTTACTATAAAAGTGCAACCAGGGTAGAATTTGAAGTGAAAATCTTTTCCATAGTGCTGACACAGCTACTGAAACCTAAGAGAAGCATTACTACAACAATATCATTCCTCTTTCTGGAATAACCAGTCTGCTTTATCAATTTAGTTAACACACTAACACTGTAGATTCACAATCATTGCCTTGCTTTATACCATATCCCCACATACTTCCACTATCATCACAGGCCTTTGAAACTACAACTTCTCTCTCTCTCTCTCTCTCTCACACACACACACACACACACACACACACCTGGTTTATTTCCTATGGGAGGGCAAACTTTGGGTAAGATGGGGAGAAGGCACTTGATTGGATAAAGGATGGCTAGAGATAGCACTGGAACTTTCAGCACCACCTCGTCCGGGTGTACCAGTCATTGCACTTACAAATTACAATATCCAAACAAAGCTCTCGGTTTATTTAAAAAAATAGTTTTTTTTCAATTAGAATTTATTCAAAGCAAGGAAGTCAAGCCTAGTTTATTAAGATGCACCACTGGAAAATGTTAAGTTCTGCATTTGAAACACGCCCAGGCAACAATTTCTTAACCGTAGCAGCAGCAGCAGAAAGCTCAGTTACAACAAATTGGGAATTCCCTGTGTCATGACAGGATCAGACTGTGAATTGTAAAGTTCCAGAGAGGATCAATAACTGTCAGAGTGAGAAGAAAGTGAGCACTAAATTCATTCGCCTTTCATCTGCAACAAATGGAACAGAAAAATCTGATGGATAACAGAACCTTCCATTTCTATAGCATACTTGTTGAACTAGACTAGCAACGCAGAGATGATTCTTGACACGTGTCTCCAGAGATCCAAAAGCAATTATTAAACTCTTTTACAAAAAGAGAGAGAAAGAGAGAGTAACACAATACATATGCGTGCACACACAGTTACAGAAGGTAAAGCATGTGAACCCAATAGGAACTCATGCACTGGGCACAAGAAAAAATAAGTTACAAAATGCATAAAACAATGTAAGGGAATGGGCTGTATGTTACGTTTGGCATAATATTGATACTTCTTGTAAACTGCTCAGCTTCTACAGTATTTTAATCCAAATACAAAATAGCAACAGAACTTTTTTAAAAAAAAAAATCCACATTTAAAGTCAAGAAAGGAAGGCACAGGTGGAAATGATCAAAAATGCTTCACTGCATCCATTTGCAGCAAATATCCAAATAATTTTAGGTTTTTGATACTATTCAGATAGCTTTAGCACTTTGGCTCTTGTATCCAATATTTATTTTACCCTAGGAAAGCAAAAAGAGGGCGAGGACAAGCTTTCATTTACATGCTTTGCCCTCTGACATATTAAGTCATGCTGCGATGGTTCAAGGCTGATACACTTCCCTTCAACTCTTGACCCAGAATACGAAAGCGTGCAATGCGATAATCTGCAGGGTTTTACCTTGCTGTGTTTTCATGGTGCATCCTGTAAATAATCACATGGTGTGGAAAGGAAACCCTGAAAGCCTTCTCTCCTTCCACTTCCTTGTATCCTAATTAGCCAAAGAGCTGCAGCACTGCTAATATAGTTACATATGCTAAATGACAGGTACTTCCATAGCATCATCATAAAGTAGAAAAAAATAGCAAAATAGTATAATTATTTAGAGTGTAGGCTACTTCTCGTGATGCTTACAACAACTATTAAAACTAGGTGGGTGTTTTTATCGCCATACTGCTGTGCCCATGTCTGTGTGCATTCTGCTGCTGCACAGAAGGTGTGGCAAGATTTGAACTTGCCAACCCAGACCGCATGTACTGTACTCAAGTTCAGTGTGCTACTACCAGTATTCAATTCAAAAATGTGACAATACCGATTATAGGAGAGATTTCCAGCAGAATCCTCTACAGCCAACCCAGAAAGAACAATATTATAAAATATCATTACCTTCGTCCTTCCAGATCTCTTTTGCAGGTACCCAAGCTCAATTTATTTAATACAGTTAATAGCGCTGTAATTTAACAAACAAGCTCCCTTATTTGATGATTACCTGCCCAGGGTAATCCAGTACTTCACTTAAACCATACGCCCTGAGACCTAAACACATTTACTTGGACACCACCGATATTTCTACAAAGCATGCTTTGGTTCTTACAATCCTGTGCATACTTATCTATAGGGTGCCCTACCTTTATTTGACCTTTAAATGAAACCTAAAAAGAGAGAATAGGAGCGACCTTGTAGCTGCTAATTGACAGCACCTGGATTTACCCATTGTGGTGATATGGATTGTACAGTGGTACCTCTACTTACAAATTTAATGTGTTCTGAACGCACATTCATAAGTTGAAAAAATGTGTGAGTCGAATCCCATAGGAATGCATTGGGAGAAAAAAATTGTAAGTCGAAGCAACCCCATCTAAAAATTCGTAAGTAGAAAAAAAATCCTATCTAAACAGCATCCAAGATGGCGGACAGAGCTCCATTCGTAAGTAGAAATATTCGTAAGTCGAGTCATTTGTAAGTAGAGGTACCACTGTAGCTCTATTTAATTTGCAGTATTTTTTCTAAATTTTCGTCTATACTTATTATTATTATTATTATTATTATTATTATTATTATTATTATTCAGACTCCTGTTCATTTACAAAATGGGCCAGCCTGCATAAATAAGCTTGTGCAAATGTTATGCTAATCTTCATCTTCCTATGCACTTTTTGAAAGAGGCCATCCTACTTAGGAGTGAGAAACTGTGAATCTAGTGGGACTTATCTCCCAAGTAAAGGTGGCAGTGTTTGTCCAGATTTTCATTTACATGTATACATCAGCTTGAAATGACACACTCATGGCCAGTAATTCACTTGATTTCCTCAAAGATTCTTCTCCTCACCACCACACCATTTAAATAATTTTCTGGCATTTGCTTCAGAGCACAGTGCTAAGCCAAAGAAATGCAAGACATTGGGTTGTTGGATGTTCGTTGGTTGGTTTGTTTTGCAAAATTGCAAAACAAAAACAAGCCGTTTTGGAGCTTTTTTTATGGAAAAGCAGCACTGCTAGAATCTAAATGGTGCTTTGAAAGAAAAAAAAACAGTGTTATATATAGATAAATAAACTATGTCCCTAAGATGATTTGTACCATGCTGCAAGCTGTCATATTTACTTAGGAAGTGATTTCCTGCCTGACCAGAAAGAGGGGTTACCATAGGATTTAGAAGCCTACAAAATGCAAATAACACTTTCAATGCAGTTGGCAAGGCAGATGAAATCAAGAAGGACACCGAGAATGAACAGACACAAGATGTTTCAAAAACGAAGGGAAACTGTGGCATAACATTCGGTTTGATTGATATATATATGTGTATAATTTGAAATATTGAATGTGATATAATTGGTTTTAATTGGAAAATTAATAAAAATATTTTTAAAAAAAAAAAAAACGAAGGGAAACTGGAAAAAAATACAGTAAATTAAGTTTTCTGCTCCCACTAACAGCATCACCTCACCTCATGACTTTTGTATGAAAAACTGTCTTCTAGCCCTAAAGTGCATTAACTATTAGACAAAAGAAGAAATTATTAAAAACAGACTTTATCTCTTTGCAGTGAAGCTCCACATCTTTGTACCCCGAAGAAAAATGCTTCTTCTGCTCCCCCCCTTCCCCATCCTTCCCCTTCCTTCCTCCCTTGGAACAAAACATACATTTAAAAGATGCTGACAGAAGGGTTTCGAAGTTCCATTGTTTCAGACACATATTCAGAAACAGCTGGAATGCTATAGACTCTTGTTGCTTGCTTTTGTAATGAAGAAAGTGCAAGTATGAGGAGAAGACTAAGTGGCTAGTCTCTCCCTGTCCTTTAGATACTGTATAATTTTAAAATAAAACAAGTAAGTGGCGAAAATACTGACGCAACTTGCTGCTTCTCAGATTTCGCCCGATTTCAAAACTGTCTTGTCAACACTGGATTGCCTCCTAAATTAAAGAACAAACTCCCTGCAGGCTTGATTCTATCTTTCCAATGAACATTTACAAAAAATTGGCTCACCCCACCTCCAAAGAAACATCACGCCCCTTTCTCTCTCTCTCTCTCTCACATGAATGCAAAAAGGGGCAGTTTGCAAAAAAGAGAGCAAAACTTTTTAAACGCTTGGGGCTTTCAACTTGAATGCTAGACAAATATGTGGAGAGCAGGGTGACCTTTTCCTTATCTCCCCACTGACATGTTTAATCGCTTCCAAACAGAAAACACTATTTTCTGCCACCTCTTCCTGCAAACACCTCTAAAGCCTGTATGGATGGTAAACGGTTAATCTCCCAATATCCCCTGCTGCCTGCGAAAAATCAAGGAAACAATTGAGACATTGTCCAGCGAACAAGACTCCCAGGGAATGACATTTTTGTTTATGTCCCAGTTCTCAGCCTGTCAATTTTCACTACAACTAGTAAAGCCTGACTTGCACCAACATAGTCCACCCAGAGCTCAAAAGGCTTCACTTCATTTATTTTATTAAAGCCATGGTGTCTGTTTATGATTCAAAGTCTCTCTCTCTCTCTCTCTCTCTCTCTCTCTCTCTCTCTCTCTCTCTCTCTCTCTCTCTCTCTCCCAACTGCTCCATCTCCTTTACTTTTTTGGAATATTGCCTATTAGCCTGGTGTTGCAACTCCTTCTTTCCAGAAGGCTGCCAAGGAAAGTAACAAAATATTTTTTTTTAATACCAATGTTTGCAGGGCTTGCCAAGATGAGGGGAGAAAAAAAGTTCACGCTTTATTTATTTATTTTTAAATAGCACGCAAACATTTAAAAATAAGCCTTGTGCAATTTTTTTTTGGAACCCAAATCAAAGGAGCGTGTGAGGAAAACACTGGCGAGGTGGGTGGGGGGTGGGGACTGAAAGCCACCCACATGGCCCTACTCCATGAGGGCAAAGGAGAACCACACTGAAATGTAGTAACAGAGAATCCCTCAAGAGTGAAGCAGAACTTCCACCTGTTGCTCAGGGCTGAGTCGCTTCATTTACAACCTGAGTTTCTTTATATACTAGTAGTTCTAGGTCTGACATTTCTCTCAGGCTCACATCATGCCTTCCCCCTTCTTTCCCTTTGCCAAGACTGCAGTATTATTATTATTTTTTTAACTCTCTCCCATTACTTTATCTCCATGAAAAGCACACACAGTGGTTACCAGCATTTCCTGTTTGCAGAATGTGCTTTAACTATATCACACCCTACACTGCTGTGATGGAATGCACAGCATATGGTATTGTGAAAGGGTTTACTGTTGAATAATGGCAGAAATGCAGTCCTGCTGGTTTATATCAAATCCTGTCATACTCTTCACGGAGGTCTCTCCCCCCCCTCTCTCTCTCTTAGCAGTGAGGTACAACATGCACACAGCAACATTATACAGGCTTTATGGAGGGTGTTTTCAATGCAGGCATTCAGACTTCCATCGTCTGTAAGCAGCTTTTCACATATTAGATAGATACAATAAAATAGAGGGATACTTTGCACGTTCTGCATTAATTAACACACTGCTACTTTCTGCACTGTCCCTCCTATTTAATGCACACACACACACACCATGTGCTTGAAACATAAACATCTTAACAGCTATATACCCCACAAATGGCTACAACAAACAGTGCCTTAACCATGTTGGGCCCAGGACTTGGTCCATCCCACACAAGAATGTTGTCAGCATTAATATCTAAAACAATAGCTGTGAACTGCTAGTGTTTGTGACTTGCAGCTCACCATGCATGCAGCCCTAGACATCTTCTTTTCACATGTGCAGGGCCAGCTTTTCCCAACCTGGTGTATCCCAACTATTTTGGATTACAGCTCTGACCCTGCCTAGGCAGAATGGCTGTGCTGGCTGCACTTTTTGGCAGCCTGGAACTAGGCTGGCAAGTATCGGTGTAGAGCTAGCTGAAAATTTTCAATGGTTAGAGGAAACAAAATGAATATATCCTATAAACATTTCTACTGTATTACTGTTTCATGCATTTTTTTATTTAGGACTAGAGCCTTGTGAATCTTTGCTCAATTGAACCTTGAATGATCATGCCAAGTCCATGACTTGGGTAGTGCATCGAGAGATAATAACTTTGCAAAAACATGTTACACATCAACAATTTGCCACTTCTGGACATTTTGTCTCATGTTGCGTGAAGCTTGTGATTGTGAAATATTGGGATCGGGCAAAAATATCAACTCAAAATACACCAACTTTTTATTCTAAACCAAATTGCTTAATAGACCTTAATACTGCTTAAGTTGGGTTGAAAGTTCAATAACCTTAAAGTCTTTTTTAAAAAATCAAGAATTCTGAGCTTGTTGAAAATATCCAAGTGCTAATAAGCATTGTAACCAGGATGCTGCTACGAGTTCTTTCAGGATGGAAGTGTGGCAACTTGCTTCTGGGTGGCCCATTTAATAATCCCAAGTAGTGTGCCATAATTCGCTAAAACTGTGATAGCTAAGTACAACTGTGTAATGCTTGTCTTGTGCAAGCAGCAACATGCAGTAACAGCAGGGCAGTATGAATATGCAAGGACCTAGGAACAGGAATGTGACCTAATAACATAGAAGTGTCTAACAACACTTGTTAGTATTATGACGATAATGAAGGATAAACATATTACTACCATTGAGAGAGCTTAATAAGTCAAAAGGCCTTTCACTATCCAAATACCATGGAATATATAACCTCTGTAAACATGCAATATTGAGACCCGATTTACATCTATTCACCAGTGCTTAATAGCCGCTAACTCACTGACGTATGAAAACTACAGGGAGATACATTGAATATCCACCAGAAAGTCATAACTGGCAGTGGTTCTACAGTGTTTGCCTACTGCCTGTATACAAATAGGCATTCCATACACCATTGTATATGCACCATTTCTACAGAAAGGCATATGTGGATGGATATTCAAAGGAATTGGCAGTGGATTCTTGGGAATTCTAACTAGAACTTTTCTTGTCCAGGCTCCAATCCTCCAGTGACTGGAGGATTTTTCATCATAGTATTTTCCCAGATCATATGACCATGAACCCTGATGTTAGCAAGCCTGAAATACAATCCACTGGATCCACCCTGGAGCGGCTAATCTACTTACTACTGTTATTTGCAACTGAAGACGACCACACAGCCAAAATGCATTTAAGAACTTTATAATGCTCTTTTTTCACATTATGTTGCTTATGTTCTTCTTCTGTCTTTTATTTCATTATATGTGATAATATATATGATTTTAAATTCTTTATGTAAAATAATATCAAGGGGGAAATTGCAGTTTTAATGGCCTTGATACTGTGCTTCAGTGGTCAGGAACTATTCTTCCTTCCTTCCTTCCTTCCTTCCTTCCTTTCTTCCTCTAGAATTTTTTTTACCTGAAGTCCAGAATTAGAATTTTTATAACTTCTGTCAAAATATATCTTTGAGACAAGAAAAGCCTTTCCTGGACAATCTTATTATTTCCAATCTAATGGATTAGCGCTCCACAGTCTTTAGACATAGTCCATAAGCAAGTTGTTCACATCTAATTTGAATTTTACACTGAATCTTTATTCTCGCCTACAAATATGAAGGGACAGTAGAAACGTGAGATAAACACAGAGGGCAAAATGTGTGAAGAGCAAGACAAAATGCCCACCCCAAGTTTCTGAACTATATTCACCAAAGTAACATTATGAATTTATAGCAGCTTCAGCAAATAGTGATTCTAACTTCCTTGATCTCAAAGATCTGTTGTTTTCTTTAGGTTGCACCTGGACAGCTGAAGTAATTTTTTTTCTTTTTTAGGAATAGTACCCAAATCTTACTGCATTCTTACTTTACAAAGACACTGATTCAGCTTTTCCAGTTTACATTAGGAATCGTATTAAACACCTATTTCTTGAATTGGATTCAGCCAATGGGCAGTCCATGGCTCAAATATCAAATCTATAATTACTTATATAATTCCAATCTCTTTCACTATGTCAGTTTTAGCTTTAATTACAACTTGCCTGAAGTAGTCTTGTTTCAGGCAGCCCAGCCAAGTCTCCCACACTTATTAGGCAACACTAGCCTCACACATCAACAACCACAGCACCACAGGTCTTCACTATGAGCCAAGCAACAGTCCTTTACTAATGATCCTAAATATTGCAGAATATCATTCCCAAGAGCTCCTAATAATTGAAAATTATTCCCCACATCTTATTATTCTGCAGAACCGCCCCCCCCCCCAAAAAAAATATCTGTGAATAATTCCTGCTAACCACTTAGCAACCAAGAGAGAATGCCACGATGGGAATCACCGGTATGTAAGTTCCATTATCCTCCAAACATTTTGCAAATTCCCTTCCGTTTGACAAAAAAGTGCAACAAACACAGTTTCCAAGGCGAGATTGTTCCACCGGGCAAACAGAAAGGCTTACACAGAAAGAACTATCTCCTTCATACTACATTGAATTCCACCCTGTACAGTATGTTTACATTATATCATTGCTCAAACATCCATTGCTCATAGCTTAATCAATAAGTCTTACATTTCACACTGACTGAAACCCAGGAACTAGGACATCAAAACAAACACATTGTTTTAGGAATCACTCCTTTACATATTGCTTGGAATGCACAGTTGATTTTAAATGGAAGTTTAGCTGAAGAAACTCTAGCACAGTAGCTAAGTACTCCTGCAAAGTTTATGTATACACTGATTCATTCAGGCTTTTTCCATCAGTGACTTTCAATCTTAGGGTATGAATGAAGATTACCAAAATGCCAAGGTTCTGGAATGCCCAAGGCCATGCCTTCTAAGGCAATGCAATTACACTGAACAACAGTGTAATCTGATAGAAGACGTGAACTCTTAACAGATGGTAGGAAGCATACATTCAACAGCTGTACTTGGTTGTCTTTTCAAGACTTTACATGGCAGTGTCTATTCTTTGCAAAACACTCTGATATCCTAGACTTATCATTCAGCAGAAGATTACAGAGAGATGCAGCGACTTGGTGTTCTTTTCTTCTGCTTCTACTTTTTTTTTAAAGAAGGCAGGTGCCTTATTATGTGTCAACAATCCATATTCTAAGCGTTTTGGATTTCTGTTTGTCAGCTTAACTCATTGATCCAAGTTCCATATTATAATATGTGAAATAACACCTGAGCTACATGGAATGAAATCTCCTCCTACCTGATGCTTCCCAAGATTCAGCAAGCTACTGAATGCTGTAAATAAGAGTGTGAATAAATAGTAAAATATTACCAGTCACATTTAGCCATGTAACAGTTATTTTCAAGTTACTACAAATAATGCCATGTTGTCTGACAATGTAAGCACTGAAAGAGGAGGATATTGGTTTCAGCTGCAGTGCACCAGTTATAAGCATTATAAAGTAATTAGTGATTATTAAAAGTTGTAATTTCAGTTCTCTCTGAAGATTAACTGTATATATGGAGATGTCTGAAGCTCATCGTAAGGAATATTAAGGTGGGTTGTGGCCCAGTGTTAGGGTATCTGTTTTGCATGCAGAAGGTGAAGATCAATTCCTGGTATAGCCAGAGAGGGCTGGGAATACCCTTTGTCTGAAACCATGAAAAGCCATTGCCAGTCATTGTGGACAATACTGAGAAGGATAAACTAATACAATGCTTATGTGTTCCTATGAGGGCAACTGTCATTAGGTTGTAGCCACTGGGGATGAACAGCAGAACATGAGGGGTAGACAGTCATATCTCTAAGGCTCCAACTCTCATCAAGCATGGCCAATGTTATGGGTAATGGGTGTTACAGTCCAACATCTGAAGGGCACTGTGCTGGCTACCTCTGCTCTAGATGAGCCACAGTTTAGCAGCCAGGAATGAGCGTCAATATTGTGTTCTTCCTCATCACTCTTCCTTCAGTAGTAAGCGCTTGCATCCTCTTAATTCATATTCTTCTTTATTGCACTTCCAATGTCCTAGGTTTTCATTTTGACTCGCTAGGTATCTGGATTTTCATACAAGCATTCCCAATAACTGCTAAAGATTTTTTGTGGAAATACCCCAAAGCCTTCCTAGCCAGTGTATGATGAAAACCTGGCTATTCCAGCATACATCCAAGGCATACCATCACCATTGATAGTGCAAATTTGTGATGCCTAAAACCCTGACATGTACTCTACTTCAGGATGCCTGACACAAACATCCAGCACCAGCCTGCACTCCACTTCTACAACTAAAGATGCAAGGACAGAGCTTCTTTCACAGATAAGGATGCTACAAAGTAGAAGTGCTTCCAGTGTTCAACCTAATCACTGAGAATGTTTGTTTCCCATACTGGAGACACACAGGTGAGTATGTGCTGCCATGCAGGTATGCTCTCCATTGGTGAATCCCAGACTGTTTACCCTAATCGTTGCTACTATTGCCCTAACACATTTGAATACTTCTGGCCTGCTGGATACATGGGAAAGAAGAAACAGTTACTGTGCATGTATGCTGGGTATGCAGAAATATTCTGGAGCAGGATGAGGCATTATTTCAACTCAATCCTCATATAAACTATCACTTTGAGAATATATTATTGAGTCACCAGACGGTTCCTTCCACTGCCAATAAGGTAGCACAATAACTTTCAGGAATTGTTGCAAATGCTTACGGTATCTCTGAAGATACACACTTCTGAAATAACTACACAGATACAATTTAGCAATGAAGACCAGTCATGAATGGGATGATGCTTGCCATTTAATCTTGCTTAGAAAAGAGACCCTTCACTTTTCAGCAGTTATTTGTTATTTTGGGTACTGATTCTGGAACAAAGTCCAACCTTCCTTACTCCCACCAGCCTAGAAACTTTTAACCTTAAAGTGTGCACCTAAAGTGTGCAGAAGCATGGTCCCATTGTGAGACACCCAACACACATAGGGATGTAGTGAAGTACCATATGAAAGCAGTCATTTACTCCCCCAAGAATGGTGGCTATGAAGCAAAAAGCCAAACAGGCAACATGGGCCTTCCCTTTCTGTTCATGCAGATGCATACTGAAAGATAAGATCCACATGCACCATTTTCCACATTTACCCTGGCCTTGCCCTCATCTGTGTCCTGATGTCATTTGCATATTCAGGGGGCATAAACATGCATTTCATTAACATCCACTTAAATAATATCATGTGCAGTTTATAATTCACAAGGGTTAACTTGGGCCAAACGCCTTAGTAGAACAGTTCCATTGTGACTCATGTTGAAGCAATAATAGTTATCACATCCAGTATTCATAAAGGGCTACAAAGCTATTCCAAATGTCTATATGCCAAAATCTGCCCTTTTGCAACGCATGCTAATACCCAACCCTCCTTGACCTCATATTATGCAGCATTCTTCGTTGTAAGGAATGAAATGAAACATGCCCAAACCCTTCCCTTTGTAGTACCACAGGATTCTGGTAGGATTTCAACATGCAGCCTGTGTGCAAAAGATGGTAGCTTTGAAGACCCTGGGAAGAAGAAAGGACTGAAACAGGTACACATGCTGCATGAAATTCAAGAATAGCTGGGGGGAGGGTTAGTTGGGTGACATGTCTCTGCATAGTAAACTTTTGAGGACAGGAGCCTGAAAAAGGGGGGGGGAGGCAGAAATATCCATTTTTTCTGCTTTACATTTTGCAGAAGCTGACAGTGCTGCAAACCTTTCACCGGTAGACAAATGTAAGGCCAAAAATAATAGTGTCTGGCTGTAAAATGGTGGGGGGGAGAGATAAAGACGCATGTGCTGCTACATTTCTTACTTACTTCAAATCCCTCCTCAAAGCTCACATTTCCATGAAGGCTTTGTGCCACCATACCTTACACCACCATCACCTGCACACCTACTCAGAGTCTTTCTCAGGTAAGCAGATAAAGGACTCCAGCCACAGCATATAACTAAGCTAAGGCACATGTAATTGAAAGAATTGCACCCTGATTTTCTATTTACCACTGCTGCCACTTTTCTCCTTTTCCTCTATTGTTTATTTAGATTGCAGTGCCCTTAGGGCAGGGAACTGTCCTCTCATAAGCTGTTAAAAGTGCCATGCACACTGATGGTGCTGAATAAATGCATAATAAAAGAACAGATGTGCACAAAGCCCGGCAGCAGGATATCTGTGATGGTTTGTATATCCATATTAGTAGTATAAATCTGGGTACATCTCCTATACTGGTCTCAATCAAAAGAAGCACAAGTGCAGCAGTCAGTTATCTATTTACACGCTGGCATTTCTACGGGCTCTTGTCACCCAACACATGATGAGCGCTGTCAGATTTGACAGTGGTGTTAAACTATTGGGAGGGGTGAGTGACCCCTTGGCCAGAGTAGAAAGCCAGAGGGAAGTTTTGTGGGGGATCCTTTCAGCCCCCATCCCACCCACAAGTCTTGTGACAAGATCAGCAGCAATGCTTAATCTCTTTTTGTTTTGTAGGTGCCATTCTAATTCAGTGTTGGCACACTTTGGCACCAGCAGAAGACACATGGCAATTATGGTTGCACATCCAAACCTAGTTCCCATGCCTCTCTCCTATCGCAAAAGAACCTGCTAGTAGCACCAAACCCCCCTCGGGGTCTATTTTCCCTTTGCACAAAATTCAGCTGCAGTGGAAGTGCTGGAAAACAGTGCTGGAAAACAGTAATGAGGTTCTATGTTTATAAGCAAAAGATCAACTGTTCTTCCAATCCAGAAAATCAGCCTGTTGTGGACAGGGTTGTATCGGGTAAGTTTAGGGATTTGTACCTGCTGGTGCACCAGCCATAACCACTCCTGCCCCGAGGTAACCTATCCAGTTATTCACCTCAGGGCTGACTAGTGCTTTGCATGAGAGCTGCCTTTAAAAACTTATCCAGGTTGTTTTTTTAGCCTGGATGCTACGCCCATCTCTAGAGCCTCTCAACTTTCTGAGGTTAGGCTGGTGACAATTGGACTGTGGGCTTTTGCAGCTATGCTGCTCCAACATGTGGAACGCTCTCCACAAGGAAGCTCACTTAAACTTGAACCTAATCTCCCATCTTGGCTGTGAGTCCTGGAAGACCTGCTCTCTGCCACGCAGGCCCTTTTCCACGCGGCACTGACTACTGTTACAAAAGCTGGTGCTGCTGAAAAGGAGAGGACGGAGGGTGAAGAAAAATCTGTGAGTGGCGGGGGGGGGGCTTTTCCCATTCTTTGGACCCACTGGGAAGCTCCTTAAATTCACAGAGCCTGGAGCTGGGTGTGGAGAGTGAAGCTGAACAAGACACAGCTGTGGGCAGCCTGAGGAAGTACCATCCACTTCGTCCTGCCCATAAAAAACAAGTCTAGAGTGAGAGACTAGTGTGATATCTGCTGTTTCCAGGAACTCTTCTCATTGTGAAACTTTTGAGGGGAGGGGTGTTTGGACCATGAGTGAGAGGGAGGGTATGTCAGAAGGAAAATGAATCGAGGTGTGGGTGTGGGTGTAACTTTGAATTATTGTAACATTTTTTAATGTAACTGTACTTTTGTAATATTTTAAGTTTTGTTGTTGCTTCAGTTTTCTATATACCACTAAGAGATTTTTTTAATATAGTAAGTGGTGTAGAAATTAAATAATCAATTCCTCTGACAGCTGGCAAATATCCTTTTACTCGCCTATGTCTTCCACCGTGCCATCTTTTGTTTTATTTATTCTTAGTCCTTCAAACAGTTCTTACTGTTTCTTCTGTGTTTTATTTTTATGCAAGTTTCCTACTGCGTATTAAATATTGTTTAAATCTGTTGAGAACCACATAAAGGAGTGATGCGCAAATGGTTTTAAAATAAATTCGCTGCAAAAATAAATATGCTGTCAAAACATAGTGTGATTTTTCTCAGAGTCACCTTTCCCCAAAAGTTTATTTAGTCCATCCCTTCCCTCAAATTTGAGAATGACCCTACTCATTTTCACTTTCACTGCTTACCGTATATTATTCAATTTTTAGGACTGGGAAGAACCGTGCTTCTATAGTAAGGGGAGACGAACTGTCTCATAATGTGCTAGTTGTCTACCTTGCTGCATAATCAACATCTTACTAGGAGCTGATAAATTGTTGTACTTCTAACTAAAAAGGTTTGGCCAATATGGCACACACACAGTTGGTGCATCAAGGAACTGAATGCAAAACCCAAGGGAAATAAAACATTTCAACATAGTAATCCCATCCTCTTACAAATATGGCCAAACTTTCTATCACTATCCTGATCAAAACTTGAGAAAACCGTGAATGTTCAGATAAAATTGCCTTGTGGTCCAAATTCAGCTCATGACTTTGAATACTGTACTGTGCGAAGACTCCTATGGTGAAAATTGATAGGTTAATATATTGAGACGAGAGAGATTTCAGAAACCTCTGTCCTAAGTTACTCCTGCCCTCTTGCATTTTCAAAGCAAGATTTCCCTCTCCTTGAGCAAAAACATACACGTAATTATAGATCTTCTACAGCACCATAGTACTTTTTTCCCGAGGTTCCAACCTAGTTTATGAATGTGCTCATTACACAATGAAAAGTCAGGACAGTTGCTCACTATAAACTCACCTCAAGGTAAAATTTACATTGACTTCAAAAGTCTTGCCTCAGGAAGGGAGGGAGGGAGGAGATGTATTTCTGAAGAGTTTCCATTTTATAAGCTGTGTGTGTTACCAAAATACCACTATTTTTGGCGTGGCATGATTTTTTGCCAGGTACAAAGGAACTTAAATGTAAGTCTTTGTATAGCAAAAATACAGAAGTATGTCTTGGGAATGGTCTTAGCACTCTAATCCTGTGATCTTGCCCAAGCACTTTGAGCAAGAATATATTCTCATAAGGAAAACTAGAGCCCTTTAAAAAGGGAGGGGGAGGAAACACACTACAAATGGTCTAATACGCCTCTTGCTCACACGAGAGTAGAATCCAACTAAATTCAGTTGGATTTACTGCACAATCCTGCCCATAGCTACTCAGAATTCAGACTTATTGAATTCAATGGGGCTTAAGTCTCTGGTGAACAGAATTAGGATTGAAGCCTTATTTCCTTAAAAAAAGGAGACTGAGGGTTGCAGCTTAATCTTACTAGGTAGGTTGAATTCAGACTTAGTTGAACTACTGAAACCAATGCGAAAGCCAGCCATGTTCAATGAAGTTCAAAACTTGCTGCTTCTGAACAAACATGACTCATTACAGACAATAAAAAATTTTAATATAAGAGGTATATAAAGTCAGGGTGTTTTGTGTCCCCCCCCCCCTTTCATGATTTCAGCACAGGAAAGCAGTAATTTTAATTTTTCTTAAACAGTAGATCTTTCAAATAATTTTTGCAATCCCTTGATTCTGAAACCATCTATCAGAAGTAGCTTCAGTTCTGATTTAATTGATACAAGTGTGAAGTGAATTTCTACTGTTAGAGGTCCCCCCCCCACACACACAAAGTCCATTTAACAAATGCATTTAAGGGAATGGCAGAAGAATACCAGCTCACTGAAAGGTTATAGGTATTCTAGAAATGGGGGAGGTTACTTATTTGAATATGCCACATTCAATAGGGAACAAAAATGCTAATGACATTTTCACTGAACAGAAGGTAAAATAGCAAGTATTCCTGATGGCACCCAATATTATCAATAAGCAACAACTGCTGGTACAAAAAAACCCACAACCCCCCCACAACACACACACACTATTATATACCATTATAGATGTTATAATAAATCATAATTTAGCTGTAAGTGTTTAACTCCCATGAGAGTTCATGGGAATCATTATAAATGTACTAATGTATTGTAATTAAAGGGTGGGAAGTTAGCTGTGTGAGGTGAAAGTAAGGACTTTGTAAATGGACAAGCTGCTTTAAAAGGTTAACAGGTGTCCAATATATTACGGTATATATAAATTTATTGTCTACTTTGATTCACCTACACCTTTGTTTCCTTGAAGCGGGTTTCTCTTCCATTTTTATTTTATGAATAGTGCAGTAAGAATGTGGGAGTTGCAATGTGAACAAGCGGTTTCATGAAGCTTTTTGAAGTATTTAAGAAACTATTCCTACAGGTAGGCTTCATGTTGTAACTTTGGTAGCTATCTTAAGCACACTTTGGTCAAGGAAGAACTTTCCTTAAATACTACCACAATAGGTTTATATAAAACTGATCCAGAATTTTTAAAATGTCATTCTGTCACCTCCATGCGCGCGCACACACACATACACACACCTCTGCCTACAAAAATAGAAACCAGCCTTAATGATTTTCAGCCTGAAATTAATTTTCCATTCAAATACAGTGTGGCTGCATGTCAATTTCTCATGCTAGGAAAAGCGGAGCTCATTAAAAAAAACATTCTTTGCAAATTCCTTGTGTTCTGAATCTGAATTAATAAAAAAAACACACACAAAGAAGCTTGCTTATGAAATGTCCTTTTTCCCAGTAAAACTGTGTTTCAAACAATCATCATAAGCCCAGTTTGAAGGTCAACAGTTATAACCAGTGGTTTTTTTGTGTGTGTGACAGCACTCACCAGTACAGTGTCATCATCTCTCTCTTTTTGCTGCCCATGGTGGCCATTTTGTGCCACCTTTTATCAAGATAGTACTGGCCCCTCTCATTTTATACCAAAAAAAGCACTGGTTCCTTAAAAAATACACTTTTATAAGTGGTACAAAGAAAAAAAAAGTATATTTAACTTGATGGATATTTCAAAGAGCAACCACTGAAAATTTATTCCCACTATTTCATAATGTGTTTAACTGGAGAAGGCAAAAAGTGACAAGCAATACTCATTAAACCCGTTCCTCTCTCTCCCCTCCACCAAAGAAACAGAGACACAGAAACAAAAGTAGTGCATCTTCGTTTACTTACAACAATGTGTGCTGGAGATGGAGACCTAGCATCCTTGAGGGCTTGCCTACTCTGTAGGCTCCCTGCCTGAACATCAAGCAGTGGCCATTTCATCTGCAGGTACTGGATGGAGGAAACAAAAATGGGGGGAAAGAAAAATGAGTTCAGAAAAGAAAGGCAACTTTAAAAAATAAAATAAAAACAAACACATATTAGGCAACGTGGGGAAGTAAGTGAAACTAAAATGCATGCAACAAAAATAAAGTAAAAGTAAAAGACCCACAGAAATATTTTATTGGGGTTCTGTTGAACAAAAGTGGAGTGTGCAGACATTTTCAAAAGGGGAATAAAAGGGCAAACACATTGTTCTATTTCATATATCGACCACTATGGTAAATCTGGAAAGGAAAATTATGCAGAGGATGGAAGGAATAAACAGGGAAACTCGTCGTTACCACAATTGCAGGAATAGAAATATCTGTGAATCCCGGAACAGAAAAAAAGTAACTTTAAAACTGCACATTAACGTTGAAAATTCTGGTATTAAAGCTGATAAACCAAGTAGGGAATGGCTGAAAAGCTACTGCCGGAAAATATGCCTTCTAAAAGTTAAAAAATATATAATTTTGAGGGGAGGGGGCAAATACACCACATAGGTTCCCTCCCATACACATATTACAATCCCATTCCAGACATACAATCTCATGAGTTATGAAACAAAGCCTTTTATGTTACTTCTGAAATTACATTTTCTACATTTCTGAAATGACACCACTGAGAGGGGGGTGCAGAAGGAGGCAGGTTGCAAACAAACCAAGAGTAGCACCAGATTGGCTCCACCAGTGTGTCTGCCCGCCCCACTGCCTTTCCCCCCTCCCTCACAGTAAGCCACCCACCTGCCAGGGACCTAGCATAGTGGGTTCTGCCCAACCCAACAAGTTGCTTTTGCCTAATGGACTACCATAGCTACAAACATTTTATAAATAGACTAATTCACTTTAAACCTCTATATTTATATAGCCTTTTCATATCAAAGTAATGAATTGTTACTATTTTCTTACAGCCAGGTGGGTGTACTAGATATTTCCTTACATAAATTTTGGCTTCCCACTCTTTCTGGTATCAATTATTTGTGGTTTTATGTTCCTTACAACCAGCTTTCCCTCCTACCTGTCCATGCAGAAGAAACTCAGGGCTGGTACTTCCTTGAGCATGCCACACAAGCAAGTACAACTATTTCTCAAACTACAAGTCATGGTTTAACTTTCTAAGCACACTTCTTCTGTTCCAAAGAAGGGCACAGACCAGTAACACTGTTCAGAACATTGCTTTATCTGATCCTGTTTCTGACTGGGACCAGCAAATCTCACAAGATCCGGACAATAAGGGGGCTCTCCTGGTGCCCTCATTACGTATCTTTAGGTGCCAGGCAAAAACATTCCTCTTCAACCAGACCTTTGGTTATTAAACATTCTTTGTCCTTTTATATGTGGGAGTATTGCTTGTTGTTGTTGTTGTTGTTGTTGTTGTTGTTGTTGTTGTTGTTGTTTTATACATAATATGTTTCTATGTTGTATATGCCTGGGGATCTTTGGATGAAGGGCAGTAAATAAATTTAGTAAATAATATTAAATTCAACATTGTGCTCTTCCAGTCATTGCATCTGTGCAAGCATCTCAGCTAGCCAGGAAAAATTATCCCCCTGTCATTTAGGTGGGGCTCTCCCTCCAGGAGCCAGCTTCAGGGAGCATATACAGGGAAGAAAGCCCCATTGGGCAAGCAGAAGTTCTTGAGCAAGCAGGTCTTCTGCTGATGGGGTTATGTTAGGAGAATCCTGCCCAATGTAACCAAATACAGGAAACAGGTTCCCATAAACATCCTCAAGCAAGATCTGCAATTTTGACTCATTCCCTCCGATTGCCCTGTCATGGTAACAAAATTGCAACCTGGGCCAGGAACCCAGGCCCTGGTAAAGTGTGTGAGCTTCTCCACTCCCTCATGCAAGACGACATCTATGATAGGCAGTATAGTGCTATTTTCAAAGTCTATGTTTCACTTTTCCAAACCCACTTTAAAATCCCTGCTCTGGACCATTCCATACATTATGCAGATGCCAACCCCCTTCCATCACAGAGCTACAGCATGCCAGAATCAGCTAAAGTTCTGCGTCAAGAATATGAATGGTGGTGACAGTCCTACATCTGACATACATACATACAAACACACACACACACACACACACACACACACACACACACACACCCTGCTGCATTCGAACCTGATATTTTTCATTTGAAACATCACAAATATACAATGGGACCTCGACTTACGAATTTAATCCGTTCCGAATGCACACTCGTAGGTTGAAAACTTCGTAAGTCGAGTTTCCCATAGGAAAAGTGGTTTCCCATAGGAATGCATTGGAAACTGAAAAACTCGTAAGTCGAGGAAACCGCATCCAGCCGCGAACGGGTTTTCCGTTCGGATGTCGGAAAAATCGTAAGCGTGCGGCCACTTTTTCCGCTCGTAAGTCGAAAACGTCAGAATTCGATGAGCTCGTAAGTCGAGGTCCCACTGTATCCCTAAAATTGTAATAGGTGACAAAGCACAACAAATAGTCTTGAATAAGCCCCAAAACCCCAACCAACACCCCTGTGTTGGTGTTAGGCTAAAAAAAAACTGCCCACGAAAGAAGGGGTGGGTAAGCATGGCAATGTGGCAAAATAAAATGAAAACAGATTAGAACAGAGAAAAGAGACAAGCGGATTCTCCGAGTATTTGTATTGTCCATAGGTCAGCATCACTTATAACAATGATCACACCTGCAGTGTTGTATCTGTGTGCTGCTCTCTTCAAAGGACAGCCATGACTTGAGTTCTGTTAGCCTAACAGAGCAATTTCCTCCTTGTCCATCAGCACGAGTTATAAATGATAGTCGGTTGGAGAACATGTGTCCCCATGACGTACAAGCAACCTCTTTGCATAAGTCACTAGATTGCCCATGAAACCGAGACTCCGTAAACAATCCTCTTCACGATGCACAAGCAGGAATAGGGTACAGCTCACTCACTCCAACAATAGCAGCCAAAGCTTATTCTCGTTACTGAGGTCACTAGACAGGATTTGGGATACACAGGAAGCAGGTCCTGCTAAGAAAGAATGTGCTGAATTTACCTAGTCACTTTTCAGCACAAGCTCCAGTGAAGTTTTACAACTGACCTTTACTGGGAGAACGGGGGCGGGGGAGGAGAGAGAGAACTCATACACAAATACTTAATACTAGCAGGATAATGATAGGCTGGACTCTGTTCTCCAATTGCAAGATTTTCATATGTAGGCCTTCCTTCCTATTGGCAGCAGACACTGCATAGTGAAGTGGTACAGCCCAGCAGCTAATACATAATGAATAACTGCCGATCATGTGTTTGAGCTCTGACGAGAATGGCTGTTAAAAGTCTTGCTTAGGTTACCACAAGCATCAGGTTTAATGTTGATTTAAGGAGTGCAAAACATTTTGTTGCTACACAGAGTCTAACCTTTTGTGCCACTCACTAGAGTTTAAAAACAAGTAATTGAACAGTGCTGTTCAATGCAGTATATATTTATTGGGAGTCGTGGCCCCAAACTACAGTGGTACCTCTACTTACGAATTTAATGTGTTCCGAACACACATTTGTAAGTCGAAAAAATTTGTAAGTCGAATCCTATAGGAATGCATTGGGAGAAAAAAATCGTAAGTCGAAGCAACCCTATGTAAAAATTCGTAAGTAGAAAAAATCCTTTCTAAACCGCATCCAAGATGGAGGACGGAGCTCCATTCGTAAGTAGAAAAATTTGTAAGTAGAGTTATTCGTAAGTAGAGGTACCACTGTATTAGCAAAAATAGAGGCCCAGTTCTCTCACTTGCAGTTTGGAGACTATCTAGTCATAGCAGATTCTAAACATAATTGCAGCAACCAAAAGGGATCTCACACTCTTCCTTATACATTTTAACTGGTTAACTGCAGTCTTTTTTCTTTCTTTTTCTTTTGCTAGGACTCCGCCGCTCCCTCTCAAATATTAAATACCAATTTTAAAAACCTTTCTAGAAGGTGCCATTTTTCTTCTTTTGTAGTCAGTCTTTGGAAATAAGTAGAGAGAATGTGCTGGTAGAGAGAAGTCAGTAGGGGTTTGTGCCGGGGGGGGGGGAATCAAATCACTGTACCAAACGATAATTCAGATTCTGCTACAAGACTAAAACCAGATCAAATATTTAAACTTTTTATCAAATTTGGAAAAGATTATAGCTTATTCTGCTAAATTTATTCTGAGTTTGCTCATTGGAGGGATTATCTATGTAGCGAACTGAAGCCCACATCTCAAATCACTGGAAAACTTGCTACTGAGATTTCACCAAGCATTGATTACACACACTTTGAAACTTTAAAAGCTTAAGGAGCTGAAGAACGTTTCTGTTTAAGAGGAAAACCTGAAAGTCTCAAAGTGTGAAAATCTCTACCAATACTATTCTGACATTAAAAGGTGTGATCTCAAAATATGTAGAACTATGCCTTTAAAAAATCAATGCATGTTATTAGCATTAAGGGTGGTATTACTTGCAACAGATATTATGCTGATTCATAAACCATGGGGTAAACGAACCTAATCAAAGATTGGAGTACTGTACAGCAATCAATGAAGTAACCGCCAAGTGAAGGTTACTATGGAACACAAACAAAAGGAAGACCTGAAAAAGCTGTCTTCATCAAAATTTTAAAAACTATGCGGCTTGCTAAAATGATTCTCCAGCAATCTTCTCCAGAAAGCCTTTTTTTGTAAAGACACTTTCACAGGCCCAAAAGATCCACTGAAGCTTACCACTTCACTGTTGCTTGTATTCTCATCATCAGAAACTGTTGTACCTCTCTTCCAAATAACACCGACACTGTATAGACAATGGGTTTCAGCTAACAACAAACCCAGTTCAGAGGAAAGGCTCTGCTCTCACTCTCAGAAAATAAGCCATACCCCGAAAATAAGCCATAGTGATAGTGTAGGTTAAACTGTACCATACTTAATAATAAAAAAGACATCCCCTGAAAATAAGCCACCATGGTTTTTTTGTGTTTTTTTGAGGAAAAATAAATATAAGACGGTGTCTTATTTTTGGAGAAACACAGTAGCTCTGCCCTCAGTGGAGTAATCACACAGCTAAATCTGATTGGCTATGTGAAAATATCCACTGTTTGTAAGAAGGGGCTATACTGAACACACACAAAAATGGTGTCAAAGCTGCAGCCAACAGGGACTTCAAACACACTGTCAATGAAATTTTATCACCACCACTGCCTGAATGACCTGGATGTGTGTGAAGGACCACATTTTCTTTGCAGTGTACCACCTGCAAAGGGGGAGAGAGAGAGACCCAAAAGCTTGGTGAAAGAGGGTGCATTTTATGAGCGAATAAATTTGAGAATCCCTCAATCCCTACCCCCTGGTTTTAGCCCATCCCTAATAAAAAGATCCAGCTCTATTGATAAAAGAATAAAAGGTTTGTTTCGTTCAACAGCTTCAAGCTTGCCTCAAAGTCTCTCAGCCCAGGAATTGTCATGGCCATAATACAATATTAATGTGGTGGCTTATAATTCTTATTTTACATAAAAGCTTCATTGTGTGCCAAATCCAATCTCCACAGGCTACCTGAGCCCCAGATTTTTACGAGTCTACATTTCAGCGCTGCGAGTCTACAATGCACATAATTTTCAATTATGTTAGGGCAGGGCAGGATCACTGCCTATATAACATTACTGGTTGGAGGAAATGAGACTCAGTCCTACTGCCGAGTGAGCTAACTCAATCCAGATGGTGAGAGAGTGAGAAAGAGAAAGCACTGCCATGGAATTATGCAGCAGCGATCCAGCCCACAGCAACTCTTGCACAATGGAATGAACTGCCAAGTAATTGCCCCACCATCCACACACAATGCTTTAAGGTATTAGTTTGGAAACTAAAGAAGGGATGGTTCTTTTGGCAGAGGAAGGGTTACATCACAGCACTTACACAGCATATATTAGGAGAATGCGTAATTGCCTTCTCGGGTTTACTATTGCAGAATTATGCAACTAATCAGAAGGGTCTCTCTCTCTCTTTGATAGAGTTTTGTTTGTTTTTTAAAGATTTTTTTTTTGTCCCATTACTGGAGAGTGGTAAATCCTTTCCTTCCTCCTACATGAAACAGCAGGAAATGCTATTCTTTCAGTCTCAAATACAAATGTGAGCCAGGAGTCCCTACAACTTGCAAGTGTCTGCAAAAGGGGAAGGTGAAGGGAGGAGGGGGCGAGATATTTCCTTCACAGGACCCCAACTTTGTGTCTGTATCATACAGTAAAGAGAGAATCCAAATACTCTGTTCTATAAAAATTCTGTAATTTGTTGTCTTTTCCAGCCTTAATTCTATTTGACAGGAAATATTATGTTCCAACAAACTGGTTTAATATTAAAAACAGGGGGGGGGTTTATATAGGTTCGGATGTCCCATTTTAAAGCTGAAATATTAATATAGCTATACTGGCCAAAGTTCAATATTGATTTAAAAGGACAATCTAGTAATAGATCATTATGGCTTCTTCTGTTTTTGAGAGAGAGGGGAAGAGAGAACTCCAAATCTTTTAAAGCTCCTACCGTCTGTGCAAAATATTATAATGTGTGGCTGGCTAGAATCCGTGCACAGGGGGTGGGTGAGGAGAAACACAACACACACTCTTGAAAGGTTGTTAAATTGTCATCACAAGGGGGAAAGCAAACACCTCAAATGGCAAAGGATAGGGCTTTTTAAAAAGTGAAGAGGGAGGAGGAAATGTATCTTGGGTCCTGCAAGAAAGCAGATGTTATCAACCATCTTATTGCTAAACTGACATTTGAAATGAGGCACAGCCCAAGGCAGAAAGCTAAAGCACTTCTAGAGAAAATATCTGGTAATGGCAATACGGCTAAGTGGAGCAAAATCCTGTTCAGGGAGACTAGGAACAGCAGACTTGGGGGGGGGGACACAAAGACCTGTTCAAAGTTGCAAACTCAAGCGTTTTACTCTGCAATTACCAGGAAATTTGGATAATTAAGGATATAATAATGGGTTAAGCTTAGATATGGAAATGCAGAAGAATTTGGTATATATAAGGAACCAGAAGTGGGAATGGAGGGATGTTGCAAAATTTTAAGAATCTCACAACAGATAATGTTGAAAGATAAGTGTATATATGGGGGAAGGGGGGGACTAGTTTTTGATGTTAATTGTGGAATTATTACTTATTGTGGAAAGAAGAAAATAAATAAAATAAATAAAATAAAATAAAATATTTACCAAAAAAACCCGAAGTTGCAAACTCAAAATCCCGCCAATATTCTCTACCTCATGACTGTCAGGAAAATTATAATACACTATCAGTAAAACTAAGACCTAAGATATTTATAGCACCACTTTCCTTACGTCTTTACTCCTTTTGTTTTTGATGTTAAGAGGTATTTTCTTGACATAATATACTAAGAACTCACTTAGTTTAATAGGTGGAAGAATCTAGTTCTAGAATATAATATCTGCCATTGGAAAGGTTTCCAACAGCTAGGCCCAGTCTTGGGGGAACAAGACATTACCAACGAAAAACACAAACTCACTGAACACAGATTAATGAAATGTCTATTCCACCCAATAATCTGCAGTCATCACCATATTAATCCTATGGAACAGAGATGACAATGGACATATAGAGCAGTTGCTAAGCTTATTCGGAGGCTCCCAACACTATATAATTGAGATACACCAACACAGAATTTGTTCATTGCCACTAATCTATCTCACCACCTAATCCAGAAATCAATCGTCTTTCAATGATTTGCACTACATTCTCCACAATGTGTACTGAATGTACAGCTAAATAATCCACTTGGAAAGCTACTGCAACCCACTGGTAGATTACCAATCCACTACCAACAGATCTAGACATGTTTTTCTGTCATAATCCTTAAATACAACCAACATTTTCCAAGTGAATGCAATGCATTTATTTTTTAAAAAAGTTTAGAATGTCAGCTTCATTCACAAAAATGTGGTCAACAGAAAGGTTCATAACTGGAAGAAGAACCAAAAAATATCATACCATAGCAGATAGTGCATTCTGAAGCAACAATTTAGACGCCAGATTGAACAGCCCACTTGTTCCTACTCTAATAATATAAATATTCTACGAAGAGTTCCTTTTATTGTGTTTGGCAGGTTCACTTGCTGTGACTTTTTCTGGACTATGTCACTCTATCAACCATCATTAACACTTCTGGTAAACTCATGGATCAGCTACTGTAGTTCTTTATACATGGTGCTGCCCATGAAGAATGATTTGAAGTTACAGCTGACAAAGCAAGCAGCTGATCATCGGCTAAGAGACAGCTTTCGTGAAGAACATCTTTCAGAATCAATCATTCAGTCAGAAAGGGAACACCCCCAATTCCCAATAACCCATCCACAAGGATATTACGGTCAATGGTATTTATCAAAAGCTGCTGAAAGATGCAGAAGAAATAGCAGGCTCAGAATCCCCTGGCACATTTTCCAGACCAAGTCATCCATTAGGGCAACCAAGGCAATTTGCGTGCCAAACCATGCCCAAACTAGACTGAAACAGATCCAGGCAATCAGTTTCATTCAAGAGCACTAGGAGTCACACAACAACTGTTCACATCAATAAGCAACTTACCTAAAGAAGTATTACTTGCAATCATCCAGTAGAATCACAGAGTTATGAGTTTGAGACCCACACCGGGCAAAAAAAATATGCTGCATTGCAGGGGGTTGGAGTAGATTATTTTTTTGATCCATTCCAACTCTATAGTACTGCAGTCCTTGGACCAAAGAGGGCTTATTTAATAGTAGCCTCACAACTTCTTTCAAGACAGATGGGCCCACCCCTCTTGTAAGATTAATCACTTCTGCTAGATGCATTAAGCAAATAATGGCGAGGGTTGAATAACCACCATCAGGTCCAGGTCTTCAGGCTGAATTAACGTAAATTCATTTCATAGCCCCAATATTAGACAGTGCTCTGGGCACAACCACAGACTAAAACGCTGAACTAGCACAGCTAAAGCATAGCTGCCAAGTTATCCCTTTTTTAAAGGGATTTTCCCTTATGCTGAATAGGCTTCCTCGCGAGAAAAGGGAAAACTTGGCAGCTATGAGCTAAAGTCAAGGTGGATAAAAATTTCTCCCCGAACGGCTTAGCAAAAATGCTACAGCAGCCCTCTGAGAGTGGAAGTCCAGTACCAGTCGGGGAAAAAACTCTGCTGGTGTAATGTAGTATAGTGTCTTCACTGCCATGGAGGAAGAGTCAATCAGAGCAACCTTAAGACTTCTGCTTACTTGTATTATCGTTATCTCAAAGTCTACTTCATTGAACCTAGTTCTCCGGAAAACAAAGCAGTAGGTTGGGCTCTGCTGTGTGGGAAAGGGCACCAGGCCATTGTATCCTGACTTTTCCAGCTTCACAGCCTACTTCATCTGCCCCTGACCTATTTCTGCTACTTCCCATTTCAATAGTAGCCTCCTACTTCACTCCAAAGGCTTCCTGGCCTCCCAGAACACCTTTTCCAGGAGTTCAGGGAACTATTATCAGGAGGGAAAGGCCAAGAAAACAGCTTTGGCTCCAACCAAATGAGAGCCAGCTTCAAATAGGGATGTGCCTGTAACACTAAAACTCCTTGCGACCGAGGTCCCTTCGCCCCCGCCCCCAATAAAATAATTGAGGGTGCCCCCCTACCAGTAGACAGGCATTGCCATTCAAATGGTGTTCACACACCATGTTTTGTGATTGATTATGCAAGGCGGGGTTTACCTGCGCCCCCAATATTTTATTCAAGGTAGCCTGTCTGGCAATGACAACAAAAAAATAACAATTTCTGAGAGAGCTCAACACTCAGATTTCACAGTCAGCAAATAACCCAATATGTAAGCGATTAGGAGAGTGGTCCCAACGAAGCCATATTCTCCAAGCCACTTTTAAATATGAAATGACTATGTGGTGCCACTCTCAAGGAAGAGCTACACATTAGGATTATTCATTGGCATCTCTGCATGCATGTAGTATTCATCACTGGGTGCACATTTTCTCCATATATCAGCATGTCTACTGATCTCACAATCCCCGAGTGATGGTCTGCAGCGCCCATTAAAATGCCAGGAAGGGGCTGGGGGGGGGTGCCATTCTGCTCCTCCCTCCCTGTGTAAACCACAAATATGGAAGCTAATAAGTTAATAATGTGGTTAACTTGACATACTCATGTTCCAACTCACTTTTATGAAGATAACATGAATATGATGGTGGTAGAGTAATGATTGTGGTGGAGAATTGGTGGACAGAAAGATGGTTTATTAACTTTCCCATCTCCCCTGTTTCTCCTTGCATTCCTCCCGCTACTGGTGGACCTGGGCATCTCAAATTTCAGTGGCATCCTGCGCAGTGCTAAGATCTGGCACGTGTGCCCTGCCTCTTGCCTTCCACTGGGTGTCATAGTTGTGGCGCCCCCTGCAGCACCCCAGAAGCTCTGCACCGGGTGCAAGCTCACCAGGTGCACTGCCCCAGATTTGCCTTTGATTCCTCACATACATTTTTTTCCTGTAGCTATGCTTAATGACAGTTTCGGAGCCCGGCTGGAGTAAAACTGGTTTGGGAAACATCTTCAGGTGCTTTAAAAGACTTAAAGCAGGGTCCCCAAACTAAGGCCCGAGGGCTGGATGCGGCCTGCGTGAGCCAATTGCGCGGCCGACAACCCCCGCCACCCGCTCTTATTGGCGCGCCGCGGTGCAGTTGCCCATCTTCAGGTCGGTGCGGTGCTAGAAATAGCTTGTGCGCATGCGCGGGCCGGAGGGCGGGGGAACGTGTTCCCATACGTATGTGCACAAGCTATTTCTGGTGCTGCACTGACCCGGAAGTGCACCAGAAATGATGTCTGCGCGTGCGCAGAAGCCATTTCCGGCGCCTCGCCACACCAGAAAAAGTGAGTGCGTGTGCGTATGGGAAGCACGTTCCCCCGCCCTCCGCGCGATCGGCACTGGAAGAACCGGCCCAAAGCCGTGTAAGTTTGAGGACCCCTGACTTAAAGCAACTCCTCTCATCCACTTAAGTCTCCCTTGAAAATGTGCACTCCAGCATCAGCCTCAATGTTCTTAATTACAATTCCTTGGACTATGATTTTCCCCATATCAATTTTGCTATCACTAACACAAGTCTACTTAATGATACAGATGTACTTTTATGCTTAATTCATTTTCTTAACTTAACTTAACTTCCAAGTACTACTACTCTCTAGCATACTACTATGATGACTATCGGGATCATTTTCAACATGAGTAATCCAGTTTTCTCCTAATGTTGAACATAACAAAATAAAGGAATGAATTGCTAAATATGCTCTTAAGTAAACCCATAAAATTTCAAACTGAATTTTCTGTCACGTCCTTTGTGGCTTTTCCTGTGAATGGGCCTTCACTGTAACAAGGGGTTACTTCAAAACATTTGGCTCCAAAGATTACTCTCTCTCTCTCTCTCTCTCTCCAAAAAAACAAAACAAAAAACCCAAAACCAACAACTCAGAGACTTGCAAAATTCTCTCTTCCCTAGGGTCAGTGGGGAAATAGAAAAACAAGCAGGATGCTTTAATATAGAAAATGTCATCTCAGTAAAACGGGGGGGGGGGGAGAGAGAGAGATTGGAAGTTGCTGAGCTAATATTAAAAACAGAAACATTCTGGTCTCACAGGAGAAGGTGGGAATGCTTTTAAAGTCCCAGCAGAAAACTTAAACTTTTCACTGTGCTCTCATTCTTCTGCACATTCTTTTTGTTGAAACCTTTTTTTTGTTGGGGGGGGGAGAGGGAGGAAGTGTGTGCACAGATGCCCTAGGATGATGCAAAAAGGTCAACTGTCCTCTTGGTTAATTTTGTCAGTTGTGAAACAAAATTTTCAGGGTGGGGGATTTATGTCAGGCTGACCTTCGGAAGAGACCAGCTACTCCCCTGAACAATAAAAAAATCTTGCTGCCTCAGCCAGAAACCTCCTGCCACTCAAGTATCATCTTGCTGTAACAAATTACTCCTAACCCAGGATTACAGCTCTTTCCAAATCCCTCCTAGAGAGCAGAGAAATAAACATTCCCTCCCAGGATTCAAGACCAGTTGTTTCCCCTATCAATAATCCTTTTCTCTATTTGCTTCTTCTACAGCATTAGCCTGGGAGGCCAGCAAAACCACTTGCACCCATTTTCCTTTCAACCCATAAGCTTGAATGTCTCAATTGTCCATTAGAAAAGTAAAAGATGCAAGCCCGAAATCCTCGCACAATGGTTAACTATCTCCACACACTTGTGATTTGATAGGACACTACAAATGTCTAATCCAAGTCACTCAGCGCAGGCCCACAGCCTCCCTACCAGCCAACACCAGCCCAAATTGTTTCACAAAATGTTCAGATGTGAAGGAACAAAGTACTCAAAGTGAACCACAGGGGGAGGGGGGGAAATTAAAAGAACTGTGGAAACAATGTTTGGGAAAACAAACCCTTTGGGTTTGCTGGAGAAATATAGACCCATTCCTTGGGCTATCCCCTCAAAAGTGCAGCATTTCAATCAACACAGTTTTTAATATCGTTTGAGCAACAGGCAGGAAAGGAGGAACATCTTTTTGTATAGGAAACGGCTAAAGTTGTTGCTTTCCTTCCTCTGCCGAAGTGAATTTCTACCGAAATTCTAAAAATCAGAAAGGATTTTTGTATTGGCGCACTGCTTGTTCTTGACAGAGGGTTGACTCCAACTAAGTTAGAGCAAACCCACTGAAATTATTGGATGTAAGTTAAGAGTGCAACCCTGAGACCACATCTTCCAGGCTGAGTGATGTAGTATGTAGCAGATCTTGGGCTTGGTTTGGCTGAGATAAAGGTACCCCTGACCATTAGGTCTAGTCGCGGACGACTCTGGGGTTGCGGCGTTCATCTCGCTCTATAAGCCGAGGAAGCGGGCGTTTGTCCGCAGACAGCTTCCGGGTCATGTGGCCAGCATGACTAAGCTGCTTCTGGCGAACCAGAGCAGCGCACGGAAACGCAGTTTACCTTCCCGCCAGAGCCATACCTATTGATCTACTTGCACTTTGCTGTGCGTTCGAACTGCTAGGTTGGCAGGAGCAGGCACCGAGCAACAGGAGATCATGTCCTCCCTTAAAGAGGGCATGTGTTGCGGTGAGACCTGGCAAGCAAACCCTGTGTTGTGGGTGGGTATGATTGCATAGCCATAACACGCAATTGGTAGGTCCCTTGATGCAGGGTTCAATCAGGCCAATGGGACATTGTCTAAATGGATCGAGGGACCTATATATACCCATGCATGTGACCCAGAGCTTCCTCATTGGTCTGTGCATCGGAACACCCGCCCACCTCTCCCTACTTTTAGGGCTTGACCTTGCTATGCCGTTGTGTGTCGTCTGTCGTTGGGGCAGGGGCACGGCAGGAATTTTCCCCGCTTGGCTGATTGGCTGGTGCCATTTGGGTTTCACCTGCTGAATAGCAAATCGTCACAACTTGTAAGGTTGCGGATAGGCTCTGGTTCAGGTGATAGGGATAGAATCATAGAATCATAGAATCATAGAGTTGGAAGAGACCACAAGGGCCATCCAGTCCAACCCCCTGCCAAGCAGGAAACACCATCAAAGCATTCCTGACAGATGGCTGTCAAGCCTCTGCTTAAAGACCTCCAAAGAAGGAGACTCCACCACACTCCTTGGCAGCAAATTCCATTGCCGAACAGCTCTTACTGTCAGGAAGTTCTTCCTAATGTTTAGGTGGAATTTTCTTTCTTGTAGTTTGAATCCGTTGCTCCGTGTCCGCTTCTCTGGAGCAGCAGAAAACAACCTTTCTCCCTCCTTTATATGACATCCTTTTATATATTTGAACATGGTTATCATATCACCCCTTAACCTTCTCTTCTCCAGGCTAAACATACCCAGCTCCCTAAGCCGTTCCTCATAAGGCATCGTTTCCAGGCCTTTGACCATTTTGGTTGCCCTCTTCTGGACACGTTCCAGCTTATCAGTATCCTTCTTGAACTGTGGTGCCCAGAACTGGACACAATACTCCAGGTGAGGTCTGACCAGAGCAGAATACAGTGGTACTATTACTTCCCTTGATCTAGATGCTATACTCCTATTGATGCAGCCCAGAATTGCATTGGCTTTTTTAGCTGCTGCATCACACTGCTGACTCATGTCAAGTTTGTGGTCAACCAAAACTCCTAGATCCTTTTCACATGTACTGCTCTCAAGCCAGGTGTCTCCCATCCTGTATCTGTGCCTTTCATTTTTTTTGCCCAAGTGTAGTACTTTACATTTCTCCTTGTTAAAATTCATCTTGTTTGCTTTGGCCCAGTTGTCTAATCTGTTAAGGTCATTCTGAAGTGTGATCCTGTCCTCTGCGGTGTTAGCCACCCCTCCCAACTTGGTGTCATCTGCAAACTTGCTCAGGATTCCCTCAAGCCCATCATCCAAGTCATTGATAAAGATGTTGAACAAGACTGGGCCCAAGACAGAACCCTGTGGCACCCCACTAGTCACTACTCTCCAGGATGAGGAGGAGCCATTGATGAGCACCCTTTGGGTTCGGTCAGTAAGCCAGCTACAAATCCACTGAATGGTAGCATTGTCTAGCCCACATTTTACCAGCTTCTTTACAAGAATATCATGGGGCACCTTGTCAAAGGCCTTGCTGAAATCAAGATAGGCTACATCCACAGCGTTCCCTTCATCTACCAGGCTTGTAATTCTGTCAAAAAATGAGATCAGATTAGTCTGACATGACTTATTTTTCAGGAACCCATGCTGACTTTTAGTGATCACAGAGTTTCTTTCTAGGTGCTCACAGACTGTTTGCTTAATGATCTGCTCTAGAATCTTTCCTGGTATTGATGTCAGGCTGACTGGGCGGTAATTGTTTGGGTCCTCTCTTTTCCCCTTTTTGAAAATAGGGACAACATTTGCCCTCCTCCAGTCTGCTGGAACTTCGCCTGTTCTCCAGGAATTTTCAAAGATTATTGCCAGTGGTTCTGAAATCACCTCTGCCAGTTCTTTTAATACTCTTGGATGTAGTTCATCTGGCCCTGGAGACTTGAATACATCTAAACTAGCCAAGTATTCTTGTACTACCTCCTTACTTATTCTGGGCTGTGTTTCCCCTGCTGAATCATCTGCTCCATATTCTTCAGGTCGGGCGTTGTTTTCTTTCTTGGAGAAGACTGAGGCAAAGAAGGCATTGAGGAGTTCTGCCCTTTCTCTGTCCCCTGTTTGCATTTCACCATCTTCTCCTCTGAGTGACCCCACTGTTTCCTTGTTCTTCCTTTTGCTACGGACATACCCATAAAAGCCCTTTTTGTTGCTTTTAACCTCTCTGGCGAGCCTGAGTTCATTCTGTGCTTTAGCTTTTCTGACTTTGTCTCTACACGTGCTGGCTATATGTTTGAATTCCTCTCTGGAGATTTCCCCCCTTTTCCATTTTTTGTACATATCCCTTTTAAATCTTAACTCAGTCAAAAGTTCTTTAGATAGCCAGCCTGGCTTCTTTAGGCACCTTCCATGTTTCCGTCTCATTGGTATTGCCTGAAGTTGTGCTTTTAATATCTCCCTTTTAACAAACTCCCAACCATCATGAACTCCCTTCCCTTTTAGTATTACTGTCCATGGGATTTCACTTTCTTAAAGTCTAGAATTTGGACCTTAGTATGCTTGGTTGCTCCTTTCCGCTGGATAATAAACTCCAGAAGAGCATGGTCACTCCCACCTAATGATCCTGCCACTTCTACCCCACTAACCAAGTCATCACTATTGGTTAGGACCAGATCTAAAATGGCTGATCCTCTTGTTGCTTCTCCCACTTTCTGGACAATGAAGTTGTCTGCAAGGCCAGTGAGGAATCTGTTTGACCTTATGCTCTTGGCTGAGTTTGACATCCAACAAATATCAGGATAGTTGAAATCCCCCATTACTACTATCTCACTTCCTTTGGAATGCTTGGCCATCTGTTCCAGGAAGGCATCATCTGTGTCCTCAGTTTGGCTTGGGGATCTATAGTAAACTCCCACAATGAGGTCACTGTTGTTTTTCTCTCCCTTAATTTTGACCCAGATACTCTCAATTTGGCTTTGAAGTTTTAAATCCTGGATCTCTTCACAGGTATACATATCCCTAACATATAAAGCTACTCCTCCTCCTTTCCTGTTTGGTCTATTTCTCTTAAATAGATTGTATCCCTCTATTACTACATTCCAGTCATGAGACTCATCCCACCAGGTTTCAGTGATGCCTATTATGTCATATTTAGTTTGCTGTACCAAGAGCTCAAGTTCATCTTGTTTATTTCCCATGCTCTGTGCATTAGTATACAGACATTGAAGACCGTTGATCATTCCCCCATGTCTCTTATTTAAGGATATTTTCGTCCCACCACTAGGTCTGCATGCTGCTTGCTCCATTTGGTCCTTGACATTTGGATGATCATCTTCAGCATTTGATAGACTCCTACCTTCAGGACCACTGTCTCCCTCCCCCACATAAGTCAGTTTAAAGCCCTCCTGATGAGGTTTTTGAGTTTTGTGGCAAAAACATTCCTCCCAACTTTTGTGAGGTGCAGTCCATCACTTGCCAGAAGTCCATCTTCAAGAAACTGCGGACCGTGATCTAGGAATCCAAACCGTTCCTGTTTGCACCATTTGCGAAGCCAGTTGTTCACTTCCCCTATTTTTCCCTCTCTCCCTGGGCCATGTCGTTCAACTGGGAGGACAGAAGAGATGACAATTTGTGCATCTAATTGCTTCAACTTCCTGCCCAGAGCCTCATAATCATTTTTGATCTTCTGTAAGCTATGGCTTGCAGTGTCATTGGTTCCCACATGCACCAAAAGGAAGGGGTATTTGTCGGTGGGTTTTATGATTCCTTGCAGCCGTTCTGTTACATCTTTGATCTTGGCCCCAGGTAGACAGCACACCTCTCGAGACATCTTGTCAGGCCCACAGATCACTGCTTCTGTACCCCTCAGTAGGGAATCCCCAATCACCACTACACGCCTCTTCATAGGCTTGGTTGGGATTCTTCTATGTGCTGTCCCTTCCAAGGTTACCTGCATATTTCCAGAGGACTGACTTGGTTGCTCGTCTTCATATTCCTCATCAACTGTGATGAGGGAGAGATCCTCAGGTGGAGTCTGTTCCTCGTCTTCCATGAGCACTTCAAAACGGTTGTGTAATTCTAAGCACTCAGAGCGATCCCTGGGCCTTCTACTTCTATGAGTCACGTTCCTCCATACATCTGGCTGCTGTGTTGGGGAACTGACCTCCTCCTCAGGGAGATCCCCTGTCTCCTCCTTGGTGCAGACAGTGTGCTCTGCTGCATCCAAGAAAAGCTCCAGCTCTTTAATTCTCTGGAGCGTAGATACACGCCCCTGAAGCTGCTGCACCTTCTCTTCCAGAAGGGCAACCTTGTTTTCTAGTAGGGCAACCAACTTGCAATTGTTGCAGGTGTAGCTACCCACATCCTTTGGCAAGAAAACAAACATTGCACAGGAATTGCAGGTGACAATGGTTGTTCCCTCCACCTCCATCTTGAAAACCTTGAGGTCAAGGGGGAAAGAGGAAGAGGCCTAGGTCCCCCCTAGCAAACGTATGAGACTTGCCGCCCTAGGTTAAAAAGATGGGTCAAACTGCGCGCGCCGCTAGGCGCGCGCCGCTGCACTCCAAGCTCTGACTAGCTCCGCCCACAGCTAATCACCTGAACTTCCTGACTCACACTTCTAGGTGAAAGGTCACAGCCAGAAACAAACAAGGTCACAGCCAGAAACAAACACCCACACAAGCCTGGACAGTCACCCAAATCCAAGAGGCAGCAGCCCTAGAAAACCAGCACAAGCACACAAACAAGTAAGAAAACAAATAAGCACACAAACTTACTCACACACAGCCCCAAAAGACAAAACCACAAAACCTACAGAGTGTCTCCCAAGCTCAGCTCACCTTCTGCTCCTTCCTCAGTCGCTGCACTCCAAGCTCTGACTAGCTCCGCCCACAGCTAATCACCTGAACTTCCTGACTCACACTTCTAGGTGAAAGGTCACAGCCAGAAACAAACAAGGTCACAGCCAGAAACAAACACCCACACAAGCCTGGACAGTCACCCAAATCCAAGAGGCAGCAGCCCTAGAAAACCAGCACAAGCACACAAACAAGTAAGAAAACAAATAAGCACACAAACTTACTCACACACAGCCCCAAAAGACAAAACCACAAAACCTACAGAGTGTCTCCCAAGCTCAGCTCACCTTCTGCTCCTTCCTCAGTCGCTGCACTCCAAGCTCTGACTAGCTCCGCCCACAGCTAATCACCTGAACTTCCTGACTCACACTTCTAGGTGAAAGGTCACAGCCAGAAACAAACAAGGTCACAGCCAGAAACAAACACCCACACAAGCCTGGACAGTCACCCAAATCCAAGAGGCAGCAGCCCTTCTGCTCCTTCCTCAGTCGCTGCACTCCAAGCCAATGGGGGAAAGCTCTTGCCATCTCTATGTGAAGGGTATTCCATTAAACGAATCCAGGGACTCAATGGTTTGGTCCACCCTGTGAGGGGGTTGTGCCCATGCCTGAGTCCAGGGGGACATCTGGGTGGTGGACACAGCATGTCCCCAGATTTCTGCCATTCCAGATATTCACCCTAGGCTGACCTATGCTGGTACGCTGGGTCAGCGCTACCTGCAACAGTGCAGGGAGCTAGTCGAACCAGAGCCTATGCAACCACTCACTTCCTGCAATCAATAAAGTTGTGGCCTAAATTCTGCCAAAAACCAAACCAAAATTTGAGTCTGTGTGAATTTATTTAAGGGGGAGGTTTAAAGGTCTGAACATGCAACTCACCCCGTCGCAGGGATTCGAACTGCTGACCTTCTGATTGGCAAGTCCTAGGCTCTGAGGTAAAGGGACCCCTGACCATGAGGTCCAATCGTGACCGACTCTGGGGTTGCGGTGCTCATCTCATGTTATTGGCCGAGGGAGCCGGCGTACAGCTTCCAGGTCATGTGGCCAGCATTGGGTTAAATGCTAAACTTTGGTTTAAATCCCTAACGCCAGTTCAGCCAATAGAACTATTGTTTTGTTGGAAAGGTGAGATTTCGAAAACAGTAGTGCACTTTAGACCACTTTTAAGAACATTTTTTTTAAATGTAAAAAAAAGATTAGTGGAAACAGTAACTGGAGTTTGGTGCAAAAAAATAAATAAATCACACCAGCAATAAAAGTCTTTTTGACTTCCGGGAAAGGAACATGCAGGAATGAGTTTAATGCATACAGTGATCTAAACCAGCAAAGCAGCTTCACCGTGTAAAACATTAATGATTAATGAGGCTTGTATTGATTTGTTTTCATTTTATCGAAATCAAAATATCACACAAGACAAGAGGCCAGTAAATAAGCAGTAAACACGAACATTTTAATACTAATGAGCGGTGCTTTCCAGGTTTAAAATGCACAGAAGCCTCCTCCCAAGAAGATGTAATAAGCAAAACACAGAAGGTGGAGGGTTAAAGGACATAATTTGGCCTCCTTCGTGATTCACTTCCTGCTGACATTTGTTCCCTGTGCCAAGTATTTGTGGTAGTGGATGAGAGGGATTCTTGCAGGGTGTGGGGGGGGGGGACAAGGAGAGGTAGGAAGCAATGTGAATGCCTCCTCTCTCATTTCCAGGCTGAAGAATGCCCAGCGCACTGACTGAGAACCTCTGACCACATTTTCCCCCAGTAGACAAAACAGCACCACAGGCATCTCAACCACTAAGCCACTCCCCACCCACTCCACTAACCCACAATATTCAACTATGGGCCAAACACTCTCAGCCCTTAGGCTACAGCAAAGAGGGAATATAAGGGGCCAGTGGACTTTTAAAACCTTTAAATAACCTAAAAGGATATACTTGTTCCTAAGCATAGATCAGCTGCAAATAACAGGCATCACCCACAAGGTTACTTTTGATATTGATTTTTATTTAAAGGATTGTGGTTTTCAGGAGTAGGAAATATGACAGGCCACTGTTCACATTTTGTCGTTATGCAAGTGCACGAGTGCAAACAGGCACGGGCTTGTTGTTGTTTAGTCGTTTAGTCGTGTCCGACTCTTCGTGACCCCATGGACCATAGCACGCCAGGCACTCCTGTCTTGCACTGCCTCCCGCAGTTTGGTCAAACTCATGTTCGTAGCTTCGAGAACACTGTCCAACCATCTTGTCCTCTGTCGTCCCCTTCTCCTAGTGCCCTCAATCTTTCCCAACATCAGGGTCTTTTCCAAGGATTCTTCTCTTCTCATGAGGTGGCCAAAGTATTGGAGCCTCAGCTTCACGATCCGTCCTTCCAGGGAGCACTCAGGGCTGATTTCCTTAAGAATGGATAGGTTTGATCTTCTTGCAGTCCATGGGACTCTCAAGAGTCTCCTCCAGCACCATAATTCAAAAGCATCAATTCTTCGGCGATCAGCCTTCTTTATGGTCCAACTCTCACTTCCATACACCACTACTGGGAAAACCATAGCTTTAACTATACGGACCTTTGTCGGCAAGGTGATGTCTCTGCTTTTTAAGATGCTGTCTAGGTTTGTCATTGCTTTTCTCCCAAGAAGCAGGCGTCTTTTAATTTCGTGACTGCTGTCACCATCTGCAGTGATCAAGGAGCCCAAGAAAGTAAAATCTCTCACTGCCTCCATTTCTTCCCCTTCTATTTGCCAGGAGGTGATGGGACCAGTGGCCATGATCTTGGTTTTTTTGATGTTGAGCTTCAGACCATATTTTGCGCTCTCCTCTTTCACCCTCATTAAAAGGTTCTTTAATTCCTCCTCACTTTCTGCCATCAAGGTTGTGTCATCTGCATATCTGAGGTTGTTGATATTTCTTCCGGCAATCTTAATTCCGGCTTGGGATTCATCTAGTCCAGCCTTTCGCATGATGAATTCTGCATATAAGTTAAATAAGCAGGGAGACAATATACAACCTTGTCGTACTCCTTTCCCAATTTTGAACCAATCAGTTGTTCCATATCCAGTTCTAACTGTAGCTTCTTGTCCCACATAGAGATTTCTCAGGAGACAGATGAGGTGATCAGGCACTCCCATTTCTTTAAGAACTTGCCATAGTTTGCTGTGGTCGACACAGTCAAAGGCTTTTGCATAGTCAATGAAGCAGAAGTAGACGTTTTTCTGGAACTCTCTAGCTTTCTCCATAATCCAGCGCATGTTTGCTATTTGGTCTCTGGTTCCTCTGCCCTTTCGAAATCCAGCTTGCACTTCTGGGAGTTCTCGGTCCACATACTGCCTAAGCCTGCCTTGTAGAATTTTAAGCATAACCTTGCTAGCGTGTGAAATGAGCGCAATTGTGCGGTAGTTGGAGCATTCTTTGGCACTGCCCTTCTTTGGAATTGGGATGTAGACTGATCTTCTCCAATCCTCTGGCCATTGCTGAGTTTTCCAAACTTGCTGGCATATTGGGTGTAGCACCTTAACAGCATCATCTTTTAAAATTTTAAACAGTTCAGCTGGAATATCATCACTTCCACTGGCCTTGTTATTAGCAATGCTTTCTAAGGCCCATTTGACTTCACTCTCCAAGATGTCTGGCTCAAGGTCAGCAACCACACTACCTGAGGTGTACGAGACCTCCATATCTTTCTGGTATAATTCCTCTGTGTATTCTTGCCACCTCTTCTTGATGTCTTCTGCTTCTGTTAGGTCCTTACCACTTTTGTCCTTAATTATGGTAATCTTTGTACGAAATGTTCCTTTCATATCTCCAATTTTCTTGAACAGATCTCTGGTTTTCCCCATTCTATTGTTTTCCTCTATTTCTTTGCATTGCTCATTTAAGAAGACCCTCTTGTCTCTCCTTGCTGTTTTTTGGAAATCTGCATTCAGTTTCCTGTATCTTTCCCTATCTCCCTTGCATTTTGCTTGCCTCCTCTCCTCCGCTATTTGTAAGGCCTTGTTGGACAGCCATTTTGCTTTCTTGCATTTCCTTTTCCTTGGGATGGTTTTCATTGCTGCCTCCTGTATAATGTTACGAGCCTCCATCCATAGTTCTTCAGGCACTCTGTCCACCAAATCTAAATCCTTAAACCTGTTCCTCACTTCCACTGTGTATTCATAAGGGATTTGATTCAGATTGTATCTTACTGGCCCAGTGGTTTTTCCTACTTTCTTCAGTTTAAGCTGGAATTTTGCTATAAGAAGCTGATGATCTGAGTTACAGTCAGCTCCAGGTCTTGTTTTTGCTGACTGTATGGAGCTTCTCCATCTTTGGCTGCAGAGAATATAATCAATCTGATTTCGATGCTGTCCATTTGGTGATATCCATGTGTAGAGTCGTCTCTTGTGTTGTTGGAATAGAGTGTTTGTGATGACCAGCTTGTTCTCTTGACAGAACTCTATTAGCCTTTGCCCTGCTTCATTTTGAACTCCAAGGCCAAACTTGCCAGTTGTTCCTTTTATCTCTTGATTCCCTACTTTAGCATTCCAGTCCCCTGTAATGAGAAGAACATCCTTCTTTGGTGTCATTTCTAGAAGGTGTTGTAGGTCTTCATAGAATTGGTCAATTTCACTTTCTTCAGCACCGGTAGTTGGTGCATAAACTTGGATTACTGTGATGTTAAAAGGTCTGCCTTGGATTCGTATCGAGATCATTCTGTCATTTTTGAGATTGCATCCCATTACAGCTTTTGCCACTCTTTTGTTGACTATGAGGGCCACTCCATTTCTGCTACAGGATTCTTGCCCACAGTAGTAGATATGATAGTCATCCGAACTGAATTCGCCCATTCCCTTCCATTTTAGTTCACTGATGCCCAGGATGTCGATATTTATTCTTGTCATCTCATTTTTGACCACATCCAGCTTACCTCCACTCATGGTTCTTACATTCCAGGTTCCTATGCAATATTTTTCTTTACAGCATCGGACTTTCCTTTCGCTTCCAGGCATATCCGCAACTGAGCGTCCTTTCGGCTTTGGCCCAGCCGCTTCATCAGCTCTGAATCTACTTGTACTTGTCCTCCGCTCTTCCTCAGTAGCATGTTGGACGCCTTCCGACCTGAGGGGCTCATCTTCCAGCGTCATAACTTTTATATGCCTGTTGTCTTTGTCCATGGAGTTTTCTTGGCAGGGATACTGGAGTGGCTTGCCAGTTCCTTCTCCAGGTGGATCACGTTTAGTCAAAACTCTCCACTATGACCTGTCCATCTTGGGTGGCCCTGCATGGCATAGCTCATAGCTTCTCTGAGTTATTCAAGCCCCTTCGCCACGACAAGGCATTGATCCATGAAGGGATTGTGGTTTTTGACTTTTTGACTTCCGGGAAAGGAACATGCAGGAACTTCCGGGAAAGGAACATGCAGGAATGAGTTTAATGCATACAGTGATCTAAACCAGCAAAGCAGCTTCACCGTGTAAAACATTAATGATTAATGAGGCTTGTATTGATTTGTTTTCATTTTATCGAAATCAAAATATCACACAAGACAAGAGGCCAGTAAATAAGCAGTAAACACGAACATTTTAATACTAATGAGCGGTGCTTTCCAGGTTTAAAATGCACAGAAGCCTCCTCCCAAGAAGATGTAATAAGCAAAACACAGAAGGTGGAGGGTTAAAGGACATAATTTGGCCTCCTTCGTGATTCACTTCCTGCTGACATTTGTTCCCTGTGCCAAGTATTTGTGGTAGTGGATGAGAGGGATTCTTGCAGGGTGTGGGGGGGGGGACAAGGAGAGGTAGGAAGCAATGTGAATGCCTCCTCTCTCATTTCCAGGCTGAAGAATGCCCAGCGCACTGACTGAGAACCTCTGACCACATTTTCCCCCAGTAGACAAAACAGCACCACAGGCATCTCAACCACTAAGCCACTCCCCACCCACTCCACTAACCCACAATATTCAACTATGGGCCAAACACTCTCAGCCCTTAGGCTACAGCAAAGAGGGAATATAAGGGGCCAGTGGACTTTTAAAACCTTTAAATAACCTAAAAGGATATACTTGTTCCTAAGCATAGATCAGCTGCAAATAACAGGCATCACCCACAAGGTTACTTTTGATATTGATTTTTATTTAAAGGATTGTGGTTTTCAGGAGTAGGAAATATGACAGGCCACTGTTCACATTTTGTCGTTATGCAAGTGCACGAGTGCAAACAGGCACGGGCACACACCAATAAAATAGTAATATACCTGTTTATTTTTAAAGCAGCTTTACTTAAAATAACTCCACCACATAAAGGTTAAAACAAGAAGGATTCAGCCATATTTGCAGTACAGTCAGCTATGCAGTCGGCAGCAGCAAACCAGTAGAGAGCATACATGTGAAACAAAATAAACAGCACTCCAAAGTGAGATAATAAATTTTGTAGAGACTTGCGCATTGTCAATCATTTAGATAAAGAGCATTAACAGTGGCCAAAATACTTCTCAGCAGAACCGCTAAAAAGAATGCACAATGTCAATAAATGCATTGCTGTTCAAAGGCTGCTCATATCCCAAATAGACGCCTCATCTCATCAACACAAGCAGAGTGCCACAGCACATCTAGAGCCAGTCTCAATCATCATGTCACTTATATCAAAACATAGGGCCATAGGAGGAACCCATGATGTGCAGATAGTACAGTCATCCCTTGGTTCTCTATTTCTCATACATTAACTCGCAATTCTTGCAGAGAATCAGGATTACCACCTCCATGTTACAATGGCAAACGAAAACAGAAGGGTGCCTAAGTCAAGCTAGTGATTTGGTAGCATGGCAGTGATTCAAAGTGAGGTGCCTTTGATACGTAGGCCATTCTTTAGCCAGCATTGTATAACAGCAATCTAAGTAGCTACGCTTCAGCAAAACCATACAAAACTATAATCCTCAGGTATCTACAGGACACCTTTCTCTGCTATGGTTGGGCTTCTACCATCTCCCTACATATCTGAGCCACCCATCTATGACAACTTTTCTCCTTCCTTTTCCCTCCCACCCAAGCCATACCAGTTTCTTTCCTTCCAACAACTCCAAGATTTGGTATTTCATCTCTGCGTGTTAAATCCCTAGGGTATGCCTTGTTCTTTCTTGTGATACTGGACCATTATCTTCACTAGCCATTCCTGCATCTGTGGCTTCTCTTTAGAAAATCCACAAAACCTCTCTCCTCCCTTGATAACTGCAGGCCTACTGAGGCATATCCCTCACTTGTAGGGCATGACTGTGGGGACTGAACTTTTAGCAACATTTTGTCTTTTCCCTCAAACAACCATGGCCTGCAGCTGTCTGAAGAGAAAGGGTAGCAGAGGCTGCAACCATGCAGAAGGTTGGCCACAGGATGCTGCACTAGATGGACCACTGGCCTGATCCAAGAACTCTTCATGTGTTCAAAAATAATCATGATAACACCATATATACAAGTAACGCCTGAGTCAGGCTTATGGTGGCCATCTTTTGAAATCCCTGCACTGGCTTCCTGCTACACTTTCAGAGCACTAGTCTTTATTTTAAAAGTTCTACATCCTTCAGTTTCACAACCTCCTTCTTATCACCTTATGACACCTTCTAAAACTCTCAGAGATTCACCTACTACAAGCCTCTTATATTTTTGTTGCCCTTTCCACTCTTTGTGCTTTCCATCATTCTACTTCCTATATGCAGAAGTATAATAACAAAGTCCCCCAGCCAACAGTCTTCTCCAAGCTACGCTTGCCTTTAAAAAAAATCCGCAATTGCCATTTGATAGACTCCTCCTCACTTCTTTACTGTTTCTTCTTCACTCCTCATCACATACTATTACAATGCATATAAATTAGCAACAATCCCTGGGTGTTCTTCCTCTTGCCACTACTGCAGTAAATGCTAGAAGTAAATTTATTCAGCTGCTTCATCACTCGCCTATACATCTACCTACTCTCCTATACCTGTGGGCATCTTTTCCTTTAACTCTTGTGTACAAAGGAGAAAAGAGGTGACCTGTAAAAATATGCGTTTCATGACTTTACTCTTCTGGGCTTACTTGGTAGCAACAGTAGAAATCTTCCTGAATCACAAAGCAAAGGGGATATATTTGTTGACCAATTAATTTGTTGTTGTTTAGTCATTTAGTCGTGTCTGACTCTTCATGACCCCATGGACCAGAGCATGCCAGGCACTCCTGTCTTCCACTGCCTCCCGCAGTTTTGTCAAATTCATGTTGGTTTCGAGAACATTGTCCAACCATCTCATCCTCTGTCAATTTGTATCTCATAGCAAACTTCTAACAGCAGGAGATATGCACATCTGGAAGCTCCTGCTCTCTGCATCCGTATTTGTGCCTCTTGAATTTGGATACTTTGTTCATGAGGGGTGTGTGTGTGTGTGTGTGTGTGTGTGTGTGTGTGTGTGACACACTTAAAATAGACACAAACATTAAATCAAATATCCAAGGTTTAAAACCTTTCGTCCATGAAAAATGTCAAGCTTTAACACGATTTGAAACTGGAGAAACTGTTGAATTTCATTACAGCTGTTCAACCTTTTTTTATTTATTTAAGCAACAAAAAAATCTTTTTATTAGGAGGAAAGGGAAGGGGGTGGGAGAAATCGACAGCTCCACTAGCCAGAGGCACTTTGCAAGCGGGAAAGTAGAACTCAAGATGTGGGCAGGCCTCAGGTTTCAGCGCCTCAGGGCATATCCAAGAGACACCAATGTATTTACTGAACTGCCAGTAAAGCAAAGGCTCCAATCTTATAACATGTTATAATCTTATATTTTATGAGAGTCCACAGTAAGTTTTCAAGGTTCAAGCAGGGGGTACAATTGGTTAGGAGAAGTACAGAGAGGACTTATTATCCACCTATCCTTTAGAAGATAAAATGTGTAGCATATGTGCATATGTGTAGCTGCAAACTAAGATAATTTAATTACTCTGCCTCATTTCATAATAGATACTAACTCCTCAAATAGAAAACTCTATTCTAGTCTCTAGCTGTGCAAGAGGCAACAGCCTCTAGTTTGCACTGTTTGTGTCTATGAACATGCATCACACACACACACACACACACACAAACACACACACACACACACACACACACACACACACACACACACACAATATTACTGCATCACACACTATTTGAATAAGGATACGTCACTCAAACATTTGCATGTGTGGCAAAGGCAGTCACCTTAGGGACCTTTCAACTTAAAAGACCTTTGAATGCAAGATCCTGGCAATGTAATCCGCTGTCCTGCACGTAAGAAGCTTACAACTCACACAAATGTTGTGTCAGGCTTTACTAAAGAATATGCAATGATCCCAATGGCAGCTAATCTACTGAACCATCTTCCTTCTGTTAGGTACCATAGGAATTCGCAGCATACAGCAAAGTTTACAGAACATTACCTGTAGGGGGGAAATGAACCCTGTCTACCCTGCTTCCCCAAACAGCATCACAAAGAGAAGTTGCTGTTGTCTGTGGCAAGTACAGGGATTTATTCTGCAGATATTTGGTTTCCTCTAGATGTTCACATAAATAAATACAAAGAGACAGAGGTGATTAGGAGTTCGACTCCACTTGTCTTAATTTTAAACAGGGGTGGGGAACATTACACCATGTGTGTGATACACACACACACACACACACACACACACACACTCATTCATGCTCAGAAACACACCTCATTAGTTCTTTCATAAACACACCCCATCCATCCATTCGTGCACATACACAGAGAGAACCCCGTTTCATACTCAGGAGCAGCCCCCACCCCAGGGCAGAAGGTAGGAAGGGCAGCAGGAAGGGCAACAGTAGGTACAGCTAGAGCCAATTCTAATTCCAACTCTTGTTTCGTCCCATTCTCCTCACAAGGCAACAGGGAGACAGATGAGGAGGCAGGTGACAGCCAGTGCCATCCCCTAGACTGGTTATAAGTAAGAAGACAGTCAGGTAGAATTACAGAATCATGGAATTGTAGAGTTGGAAGGGATCCTGAAGGTCATCTAGTCCAACCCCCTGCAATGCAGGAATCTCAGCTAGAGCATCCATGACAGATAGCCATTCAACCTCTGCTTTAAAACCTCCAAGGAAGGAGAGTCCACAACCTCCTGAGGGAGTCTGTTCCGCTGTCAAAAAGCTCTTACTACTGGTATCAGAAAGTTCTTCCTGGTGTTTAGGTCAGAATCTGTTTGGCAGATGGCTAAGGGCAGGTTGAGGTTAGTGGGGCAATGCCCTATTCCTGCTATTAGGCCATTCTCACTGCATAGCCTATCCATTCTCTCTCTCTCTCTCTCTCTCTCTCTCTCTCTCTCTCTCTCTCTCACAACACACACACACACACACACACACACACACACACACACACACACACTATTGGCTCAAATGGGAGCTTTTCCCCATTACAAATAGAAGGCCATGAGGTTCCAATCCAGGCTGAGATCCTTAAAGGGAGGAATAGGCTTTACCTGAGGTCCTTACACTGGATTGAGCTCCCTGAGCCTGCAGTTTGTATTGCCAAAAATGGATCCAGTGGTTTATATATAATCTTCTTTGACAATGCAAATTGCAGGCATGGGCAGGGCAGAGCAGGGCCTGATTCAGGCTGGAACCGCGGCGGGGTAGAGGAGGTAGTGTCAACGGCCATTTACCCTCTACATCATGGTGTCAATCCAAATCAGCTCCTCCCCACCCGGTCCCTACAATCTGTTGCTTTCCCTTTTTGCCACAGCTAATAGGGAAGTTGAGGGAAAGGGTTCAGGGCCAGCAAGCAAAGACCCTTGAGGCTGGACAGAAAGCCTCCAAGGGCACATCACAGCCTCCCTGATTTAAAACAGAAGTCTGAAAGATGCAAGGTAGCTCAAGGCAACGCAAGGGGATTTGTCGTGCACAGTGGTGAAAATGTTCCCTTCCCACTCTGGTTCTCTACCTTCCTCTACCCAGTAAGCGAGTGGCTGAACAATCCAGGATTCAGCTGCTAACCATAGCTTCCCACTGATTCTTTATTGAAACAGATGATTAAAATTGTGCATTCTATAAAGATGCATAAAAGGTGACTTCATTGCAGGTTAGATTTGTGCTTCTAGTCCACTGTGGTCTACTTGGATTGGAAGAGGCCTTTCACATCCCCTGCTGCCTGATCCATTTTTTCTGGGACCTTCTAAATACAAAGTATGTGCTTTACCACTGAGCTACCAACACTTCCATGTTTCTGTATTTGGTCTACCAAAAAACACCACCCATTGTCTATCCCAATGGCATTGTGTCACTTAAAGAGGGAGTACAATGAGATACTTGGCAGCAGTATAAAAGCAGAAGGCTGTAACCCTAACATTGAAATCCCCTTGATATTCTCCTATTGGCTTCTCAGTCTTTAGTCACGTCCTCCAATATTTTTCCTTCTTTCTCCCCCTTGTTCATATCCATGAGGTCCAGAAACACACTTTTTTTAAAAGTAAAATAAAAAAATGAATGGAATTTTTAGAATTCTGAAAAGGAGGCTAGATCCTGTGCATATTATTTTATAGTGTTTGGTCAAGATGCAGCCTGGATTCATGCAGAAAGTCTTTTGGCTTGTGCATTCGTCATCTGACTACTTTCCACTACTGTGATCATATTGATGAGGCAGGGAAAATATCAAAACTGACAACCAATCCATGTAAATAGGAGGGCCTGGTTGTGAAGCGTAGTATCTAGACAAGGCAGGTTGCTATGATCACTAAATACCATGCCTGCAATACCACATGAATCATTCGAGTTCTTTATTGCATAGTGCTCATGACTGTAGAATTCTCATTTTTAAAAGGGGGGGGGAGCTGTCATTCATCCTAATGCAAATTAAGCTCTCTCCTTTTTTTTTAATACACAACATTTGGGTCAGTTTCCAGGGAAATGTTGCTGAATTGCCCATGTTTACTCCAGCTCCAGCAATGCAGCACAACCTTCAGTCAAGCTATTAACTTGAATGTTGAACTTCACAGCCTGGCTGTCTTTCTCAGCCATCCTTTTGATGTTACCTCCAAAGCAAAAGATCAAAGGCTCCAAGTGTGGTGAGGGGAAGTCCCAGGCTCTTAGCCTACCAGCCTGTGATATATGTTAAAATCCTGGCCAAAAAAGAGCTAGCGAGCACAAGGGAGGGGGAAGAGAGGTGGGGGGAAGGAAAGAAAGAAAAACCAGCAAAGGAAAAGTGTCCAAGCAGGGCACCAATGTGAGGATTAGACAGAATAAAGCTCCTATTTATTTTTTAAAAAATCCACACAGAACAGAGGGTTTTCTTTTTTAAAAAAAAGTTCTGACATCAACTGCATTTCTAATTGTGTGTTCAATTTGACAACTTATCCACTTATAATTTTCATGTACTGCTTCACCTCACAGTATTCAATTATTTATTCCTTCACCACTGAGAGGCCACAATTTAAATCAGGATTTCAGTGTGCCAGGGGTAGAGAAACCAAAATACAGCTTACCTCCCCATTTTAAAGAGCTCGCAATCTAGATACACTGCAGTTCGGACAGTTTTATATAGTCTTCTATCCATAGTTTCCTGAAGAATCTTTTCAGCTAACAGAATCCAATTGTGTGTGTGTGTGTGTGTGTGTGTGTGTGTGTTTTGAAATTGCCCTTCCAATACATTTGCATCCCTTGCGACAATTTAAAACCAAGTCCATAAAAGAAACAAAAGCAATAACATAAAAATGGAAGCATTTAAAAACATTTCTAATGTGAGGGTCTCCCACCAATCACCACCATCATCAGCTAAGTGAGACAAATGATTGCCAGAACTGGGAAATTTTAACCAGTTGGCAAAAAAAAAGTAAAAAAGTGACAGGTTACATAGGGTGAGATATTCCACAATCAGGGTGCAACAACAGAGAAGGCCCTCTCTCTCTTATCCTGACCGCTCATGCTTCAGCCATTGATGGGACATATAGGAAATCATTTCAAATATACTGTATCTTAGGGAGCAGAAGGTCTGGGACAGGAGGACACAAGAAATGCAAGGTATCAAATATATAGTGAATGGGTTCTCTGCTATTGTCACAATCAAAAGGGTTGGTTAGGAAAGGTGACAACACTGAGCAGCTACTGGAAGCTAGAGCCATCCCCAGGAAATAAGAGCAAAAATCTGTAGTAAGTCGTAGTAGTAAAGGGACCCCTGACCGTAAGGTCCAGTTGCAGATGACTCTGGGATTGTGGCGCTCATCTCACTCTATAGGCTGAGGAGCCAGCGTTTGTCCGCAGACAGCTTCCATCTCATGTGGCCAGCATGACTACTGTTTACCTTACCGCCAGAGCGGTACCTATTTATCTACTTGCACTTTTGATGTGCTTTCAAACTGCTAGGTTGGCAGGAGCAGGGACCGACCCGCATCCCATAAGTCGTAGTAGAGTTCACTCCAGTTACTCTATAGCTTGCTATTGTGCAGGTGCCAGCTTATGCCAGTGAAAAGGCAGTAACACTTTGGCAAAGCTCAAACACAAAAACCATCGATATATCCATTGATATATCCTGCTTAATTAAAGCACACACTGTATGCAGTGAACAGATGCAACTATGCCTAATATTTTGGAGAGGGCATATATGAAACCAAACAGGACTTTGACTAGGAATGACTATGCAATCTTAGCTCATATCTGTTGGGCTAAGCCCATTGTACTTATGTGCAATACCTGTGCAACAATGTACTTTCTTTAAATTACAACTGCAATAAAATACCAACCACCTGAGAAAGTTTGAGTCAGCTAAATCAAGTCAGAGCCTAAATTCCATACAGGTAATCTTGGATAGTAAGGTTAGCATGACCTACACCACAGCGGGAATGGGATTTCTGACAATCCTTGATGTTATATTGGAAGAGAAGGTGTTTCTAATTTGGAATATGGCCAGTTTCACATTCCTACACACTGAGTTTGTAAACTGCCACTCACCAGGGGCAAGCAAATATACTTTTAATGTTCTGAAGTGATGAGGATTTGTAAAATGCAGAAAAAGTTGGTTTGTGTCTCTCAGTTGACTCACGCTTGCATATGTGAGCAGGTGGATCAGTAATTTTTAAAACAAATTTTTAATAAATAATTTTGTAGATTTGTTTGCAGTGTTTCTAGACAGGAACATGCATTCACGAGGGACAAGCATACACAGCCAGAAATATGCTGAAAGCTTTTACTGCAGCCAATCAACTGGCAAGCTGGATTGATTTAAAACCAGCTTGCCCATTCAGCTGCACAAAGAATTTGCAAAACATTTCCACCAGAATAAACCAAGGGTTCTAGTGATCTACGTGGTGAGCTGTAAAACCACCCTCTCGATACTGGCACTGGTGCAGCTTACTGGAATGGGGCAAAGCAGGGGTGAGGCTGGGGTGACCTGGGCAGACTAGCAGAACAAATCCAGTGCTCCCACTGGATTGCCTGAACAGCTCTGCCTTGACCCAGTCCTGTCGAAGTAAGCTGTAGTGCAGGCATCCCCAAACTTCGGCCCTCCAGATGTTTTGGACTACAATTCCCATCTTCCCCGACCACTGGTCCTGTTAGCTAGGGATCATGGGAGTTGTAGGCCAAAACATCTGGAGGGCCGCATGTTTGGGGATGCCTGCTGTAGTGGCACTGATGTTAGGATGACAGTTCTGCTGTTCTATTCTATGGGTCTCAATTGGGCCCTGGAAGACACATAACCATCAAATAATTCAGCTGTAAGGCCATGAAAATTACACTTATCTGAATCAGTGAAAAACAATGAACTGAGTCTGACTTGTACTGCCCTGCTTTAAAAAAGTTCTAGCATTGCCATGATTGTCGATTGTTGAGGAAGTAGCTCCTGCTTATCCAACAGTAAGACACAAAGTTCTCACGACAAAAAGAAGAACTCCCTCAGAGTCATTAACCTGTCTTCTCTTTCTCGGATTATTCTTTGAAAAGTTCATTTAGAAAACCAAAACCAAAATATGTACTGCATTTGAAAAACAGTGGGAAGAGTAGATATTCAGAAACGATCGGCTGTCCTGGGATAATTTTCGCCCTAAGCAAACAGGCCCTCACAGTGTGGAACTCAGTCTCTCGAGATAATCACGTTAGTTTTTCCCACCGTACCTTTTTAAAAAGGTGTTTCAAATAAAATCAGTACTCTAGGTGCTTTTAGGAGACTCACTGGTGGTTCCTCTTTAAATTATTCTCTCTCTTTATTCCCTTTTTCAGATGTTGTTGTTGTTGTTTAGTCGTTTAGTCGTGTCCGACTCTTCGTGACCCCATGGACCAGAGCACGCCAGGCACTCCTGTCTTGCACTGCCTCCCGCAGTTTGGTCAAACTCATGTTCGTAGCTTCAAGAACACTGTCCAACCATCTTGTCCTCTGTCGTCCCCTTCTCCTAGTGCCCTCAATCTTTCCCAACATCAGGGTCTTTTCCAAGGATTCTTCTCTTCTCATGAGGTGGCCAAAGTATTGGAGCCTCAGCTTCACGATCTGTCCTTCCAGGGAGCACTCAGGGCTGATTTCCTTCAGAATGGATAGGTTTGATCTTCTTGCAGTCCATGGGACTCTCAAGAGTCTCCTCCAGCACCATAATTCAAAAGCATCAATTCTTCGGCGATCAGCCTTCTTTATGGTCCAGCTCTCACTTCCATACATCACTACTGGGAAAACCATAGCTTTAACTATACGGACCTTTGTCGGCAAGGTGATGTCTCTGCTTTTTAAGATGCTGTCTAGGTTTGTCATTGCTTTTCTCCCAAGAAGCAGGCGTCTTTTAATTTCGTGACTGCTGTCACCATCTGCAGTGATCAAGGAGCCCAAGAAAGTAAAATCTCTCACTGCCTCCATTTCTTCCCCTTCTATTTGCCAGGAGGTGATGGGACCAGTGGCCATGATCTTGGTTTTTTTGATGTTGAGCTTCAGACCATATTTTGCGCTCTCCTCTTTCACCCTCATTAAAAGGTTCTTTAATTCCTCCTCGCTTTCTGCCATCAAGGTTGTGTCATCTGCATATCTGAGGTTGTTGATATTTCTTCCGGCAATCTTAATTCCAGCTTGGGATTCATCTAGTCCAGCCTTTCGCATGATGAATTCTGCATATAAGTTAAATAAGCAGGGAGACAATATACAACCTTGTCGTACTCCTTTCCCAATTTTGAACCACTCAGTTGTTCCATATCCAGTTCTAACTGTAGCTTCTTGTCCCACATAGAGATTTCTCAGGAGACAGATGAGGTGATCAGGCACTCCCATTTCTTTAAGAACTTGCCATAGTTTGCTGTGGTCGACACAGTCAAAGGCTTTTGCATAGTCAATGAAGCAGAAGTAGACGTTTTTCTGGAACTCTCTAGCTTTCTCCATAATCCAGCGCATGTTTGCTATTTGGTCTCTGGTTCCTCTGCCCTTTCGAAATCCAGCTTGCACTTCTGGGAGTTCTCGATCCACATACTGCCTAAGCCTGCCTTGTAGAATTTTAAGCATAACCTTGCTAGCGTGTGAAATGAGCGCAATTGTGCGGTAGTTGGAGCATTCTTTGGCACTGCCCTTCTTTGGAATTGGGATGTAGACTGATCTTCTCCAATCCTCTGGCCATTGCTGAGTTTTCCAAACTTGCTGGCATATTGGGTGTATCACCTTAACAGCATCGTCTTTTAAAATTTTAAATAGTTCAGCTGGAATATCATCACTTCCACTGGCCTTGTTATTAGCAGTGCTTTCTAAGGCCCATTTGACTTCACTCTCCAAGATGTCTGGCTCAAGGTCAGCAACCACACTACCTGGGGTGTACGAGACCTCCATATCTTTCTGGTATAATTCCTCTGTGTATTCTTGCCACCTCTTCTTGATGTCTTCTGCTTCTGTTAGGTCCTTACCACTTTTGTCCTTGATTATGGTAATCTTTGTACGAAATGTTCCTTTCATATCTCCAATTTTCTTGAACAGATCTCTGGTTTTCCCCATTCTATTGTTTTCCTCTATTTCTTTGCATTGCTCATTTAAGAAGACCCTCTTGCCTCTCCTTGCTGTTTTTTGGAAATCTGCATTCAGTTTCCTGTATCTTTCCCTATCTCCCTTGCATTTTGCTTGCCTCCTCTCCTCCGCTATTCGTAAGGCCTCGTTGGATAGCCATTTTGCTTTCTTGCATTTCCTTTTCCTTGGGATGGTTTTCGTTGCTGCCTCCTGTATAATGTTACGAGCCTCCATCCATAGTTCTTCAGGCACTCTGTCCACCAAATCTAAATCCTTAAACCTGTTCCTCACTTCCACTGTGTATTCATAAGGGATTTGATTCAGATTGTATCTTACTGGCCCAGTGCTTTTTCCTACTTTCTTCAGTTTAAGCTGGAATTTTGCTATAAGAAGCTGATGATCTGAGTTACAGTCAGCTCCAGGTCTTGTTTTTGCTGACTGTATAGAGCTTCTCCATCTTTGGCTGCAGAGAATATAATCAATCTGATTTCGATGCTGCCCATTTGGTGATATCCATGTGTAGAGTCGTCTCTTGTGTTGTTGGAAGAGAGTGTTTGTGATGACCAGCTTGTTCTCTTGACAGAACTCTATTAGCCTTTGCCCTGCTTCATTTTGAACTCCAAGGCCAAACTTGCCAGTTGTTCCTTTTATCTCTTGATTCCCTACTTTAGCATTCCAATCCCCTGTAATGAGAAGAACATCCTTCTTTGGTGTCATTTCTAGAAGTTGTTGTAGGTCTTCATAGAATTGGTCAATTTCACTTTCTTCAGCACCGGTAGTTGGTGCATAAACTTGGATTACTGTGATGTTAAAAGGTCTGCCTTGGATTCGTATCGAGATCATTCTGTCATTTTTGAGATTGCATCCCATTACAGCTTTTGCCACTCTTTTGTTGACTATGAGGGCCACTCCATTTCTGCTACAGGATTCTTGCCCACAGTAGTAGATATGATAGTCACCCGAACTGAATTCGCCCATTCCCTTCCATTTTAGTTCACTGATGCCCAGGATGTCAATATTTATTCTTGTCATCTCATTTTTGACCACATCCAGCTTACCTCCACTCATGGTTCTTACATTCCAGGTTCCTATGCAATATTTTTCTTTACAGCATCGGACTTTCCTTTCGCTTCCAGGCATATCCGCAACTGAGCGTCCTTTCGGCTTTGGCCCAGCCGCTTCATCAGCTCTGAATCTACTTGTACTTGTCCTCCGCTCTTCCTCAGTAGCATGTTGGACGCCTTCCGACCTGAGGGGCTCATCTTCCAGCGTCATAACTTTTATATGCCTGTTGTCTTTGTCCATGGAGTTTTCTTGGCAGGGATACTGGAGTGGCTTGCCAGTTCCTTCTCCAGGTGGATCACGTTTAGTCAAAACTCTCCACTATGACCTGTCCATCTTGGGTGGCCCTGCATGGCATAGCTCATAGCTTCTCTGAGTTATTCAAGCCCCTTCGCCACGACAAGGCATTGATCCATGAAGGGGTTTTCAGATGTATTTAACATTATTAATGTGTCAGCTGGCAGGATATGTGCATGCAATATCAATTACTATGAGACCCTATCGTGGTCTAATTATCACATGACCCTGAGACTGCGGGCATCTCGATGAAATGAGAGCCCCTGCACCCCAGCCATAGTTCCAGGGTTTTTAACAATCATTATATGTAGCATCATGTGACTGCACCGTGGGCAGATGAAGTCAACTCAGAGTAAGGGCACTTCTCCTACTCTGAATCGGAGGTGGGAGAATGGGGTAATGATGGCAGTTGACACTTGCCAGGGAAGGAAAGAAACTACAGCTGCTATTTCAGCCCCTGCCATGCAGAGCTTCCATGTACTTCCCCTCCTGTGGTTCCACATCCTGCACAGTACAACCTCCTATAACATGGGTAAACACTTAGCCTTTCACAACCCATGAACAGCGCAGTCAAGTCTATATGTCCTAAGCCAGACTCAATCAGCAGGCACATCTGATTTATGCCTAATCCAACAAGTGATGCACATATAGGAGCCTACTTACAAATACGAAAACAAACAAACAAACAAAACCCTTTGCTATACTGGGGCTCTGGTGTTGATAATGCCAGCACTGGCCCCACAGACTCAGAAGAATCCAAAATAAAGTTGGTAGAAAACTGAATTAAAATCCTGTACTGCATTCCATTCCTATAATAGTACAGGAAGAGGCAAATTATGTTTGCCTAGAATAAATATCTGCCAGTAATAAGCTTCTATTCAGGGATTATATGAAGATTGTGGGGGAGGAAATTAACACCTCACCAACAATGTCAATTTTATCAAGACAAAAATAGCAAAAGGAAATAATTGAGAACAAAAATAGACTAACATCTTATTCAAGCTTTGCCTAGTAGTAAATTACCATGTACAGTCATACGTTTCTTTAAGAGACAGAAAGGAAAGAAGTATTTCTAGAAATATAAAACCCTGTATCAAAGTCCTTTCTAATTTGTGTCACATTTTGTCTGGACTCCTAACTGCTCTAAAATTGCATTCAATTTCCATTCCCTACCACCAATAAACAAATATCCATGGTGGACAAAGTTTGACAGCAAACTTTATAAGTATCAAGAAAGAAAGAAAGAAAGAAAGAAAGAAAGAAAGAAAGAAAGAAAGAAAGATTATTCAGGATACACTTATAGCACATATAGATTATATGATATAGGGTGTTATCAACGCAACAGCAATTTTTATAGCATCACGAAGAGAATAAACGTCTCAAGTGCCAGCAGGTATTACAGCAACTCTTACTTGTTGTGTAGCTATGGATCACAAATTGAAAATACAGTCATACCTCGGTTTGAATACGCTTTGGTTTGAGTACTTTCAGTTTAAGTACTCCATGGACCCGTCTGGGACGGATTAATCCACTTTCCATTACTTTCAATGGGAAAATTCACTTCAGGTTAAGTACACTTCAGGTTAAGTATGGACTTCCAAAACCAATTACACTCATCCTTCAGGTTAAGTACGCTTCAGGTTGAGTACGCTGCGGACCCGTCTGGAATGGATTAATACACTTTCCATTACTTTCAAGGGGAAAGTTCACTTCAGGTTAAGTACGCTTCAGGTTAAGTACGGACTTCCGGAACCAATTGTGTACTTAAACCGAAGTACCACTGTATACACTTCTCTCCTAAAGACCAGTCTTCAATTGAGATTTCTACACCTGATCCAATACCCCTCATTCCTTCAAAAGCACAAGAAAAATCCAGGTTAGAAGAACAAAAGATCTGATGTGAATTTAATGAGGATATCACATTCCATCCCCTTTTCCCACCTAAAAGAGATGTGAAAAGTTGCCTCCATCAACATGTAAAATTTCTCACAGAATTAAATCCTATAATCCCATTTAGCACAAATGAGGTAGAGCAGCACGTTTGTGCTTAAGACATTTTAGTCTCTTAAGAAAGTAACATTTTTTTAAAAAATTGCTTCTCTTGAAGAGTGTTTGGGAAAGATTAAGAATCTCTCCATTTCATCTCTGTTGTTGGTATAGTGAAGTCAGGGCAAATACACAGGTCTTTTCAGTATATAATCTTCCAAACATTGAGCTAAATTAATCTTTGAAATGGAATATATATTACACAGTCTGTCTGTCTGTCTGTCTGTCTGTCTGTCTGTCTCTCTCTCTCTCTCAAATCAACTGTTGCTTACATCTTAACATCAACAGTATTGATTAATGATTAAATTAATGAGTAAAATCATCTGCGGCTTCTTTAATATCACATCACTGAATGATATTTCTACTTAGGCTCCAAAAGGAGCCGATAACTCCTTTCCGCAGAGCAAAATAAATTGCAGATACTATTGGAAGACTGGAAACCAATCCATTCAGCTCCCCCTTTGGCAAATGACCTATCAAAAACAGTACAAGATTTTTCTTCAGCTCAGTCAACTGGGTTTTCTGCTTAACCCACAGGCATTTTTCCTGTTTCAAAGTTTCTATTAACTCCCTACTGATGTACCCTAAAAGAATTTTTAAGGGCTTGGAAGCACATAAATAAAATACTTTGTTGGACCGGCACAGCCAAATGAAAGTCTTTCTCCTGCAGTGGTGGTGATAAAAGTTTCAGTTGCAGCTATGCACAGAGACCTCCATAGATTTCTGATAGCTGAGATTGCCAACCAATCAGCAAAGCTGCGTGGCCCAGCTATGAGAGCTATCATTCCTGTTTAAGATGAGTGTCAAGGCAGAACTTTCATTTTGCAGAGCTCTAAGCATCTCTAGCTGCAGGGTCACAAGAAATGACCTCTCCAGTGTAACTCTTTCAATCATGGTGAGGAATCTGGAAAAAGGAAAAGGAAGAAGGACATGGTGGGGAAGGAGCAAGACTGTGTGAAATCAGTTACAGGTAGTTGTTGGTCTGCCGTAGTCGAAACAAAATAAAAAAAATTCCTTCCAGTAGCACCTTAGAGACCAACTAAGTTTGTCATTGGTATGAGCTTTCGTGTGCATGCACACTTCTTCAGATACACTGAAACAGACCCTTATGTATAGTCAGAGGGTGGGGAGGGGTATTACTCAGAAGGGTGGTGTGGTAAACCTGTTGGTAAACAGGTGTGGTAAACCTGTTGATGACTGTTAACTGAAAACCATGGAGAGACCTGGTCTGAATAGAGACTTTGGATTCTTATCTCATTATACATGATAAAATTTTAGCCATCTCACCCCTTGCTTTTTCCTGTAAGACCAACTGCAGTCCTTAACAGTCATCAGCAGATTTACCACACCTATCAGTCAATCACTCATTCCCACCACCCTTCTGAGTAATACCCCTCCCCACCCTCTCACTATACATAAGGGTCTGGTGACTTCTGTTTCAGTGCATCCGAAGAAGTGTGCAGGAACATGAAAGCTCATACCAATGACAAACTTAGTTGGTCTCTAAGGTGCTACTGGAAGGAATTTGTGTGTGTGTGTGTGTGTGTGTGTGTGTGTGTGAGAGAGAGAGAGAGAGAGAGAGAGAGAGAGAGAGAGAGAGAGAGAGAGAAAGAAATCAGGAACAGGGGTGGGACATTAAAAGTTTCTTTCAAAGCCAATATGGTGCACTAAACCAGCCTTACCTAATCTGTTGCCCTCCAGGTGTTTTTTAGACTACAACTCGTATTGGCCCTGGGAGCACTTGATTGGTAGTGTAAAATATCTGGAGGTCAAAGCTGGTCCTAAACCCTCGTCCCCTCACTTTGGGCTCTGCGCGTTAAAATTTCAGGTCAACAACCTAGCATTCTTCCCCATACTTTGTTTCTGCAGGCTGAGGTTTCAGGTCAACAACTTAGCATGACTCAAAATGATGAAAAATGGAAGTGGAAATGGTATTAAACATTTTTGACCAAACCTGACTGGGCTTCATTTTTCTTTTCTTTTCTTTTTAAGCCTTTGAAACCACAAAACACCATACAGTGGTTCAGGGAAATATACCAGATCTTGGTATCTTTTCAAAGTCGTAAACTACTCCCGTAATGCAGAACAGCCCAGAAAAAAAGAGGGAATGTATAAAACAGAGAGAACTGAATGCTGCTGTGTATGCATTTACAGAGTAGGTCATGCAAGCAGTATGCAAACTTGAACCCCACCATTAAAAGGTTTCCCATATTACTTTTTATTTGAGGTCTACCACTAAAAAGGCAAGCTCCCAGAGATGATATGCCAACAGCTCAGCATAGCCTGTCCATACCTATTAATTAGCATGTAGTGACAGCCGAAACCAGCTGGCTTTCTTTACTCCACTAACAGAGTAGTAAACAAATTCAGCATCAAGAAGCTGGTGCTACCATCCGCCAAATGGAGCTGCTTGCTTGCTAAAAGAAAAAGGGACCACCATCAGATTCACATACTAATGCCCAGTGGTTTCCAGCTCAACTTGATGTATAACCCTGCCAAACCACCTTGGCCTAGGCTGTCTGCCACTGCATCACTGGCAATTTTCACATCGCATCTTCTGGGCAATACTTGTGCCAACTGGTACCAGAGAAGGAAAGCAGAAGCTTCCCTTCTCACTAAGGCTTATTGGAAGGGTAAGCAAATTAGAGGCAGAGGAAGAAAATGTGATTTCCTAACTAAAGTGTATTGCTTTATTATAGCTACAGACAGATACAGTTGTAGCTGATGAGACCATATCAGCTCTCCAGTGGATATAGAACACAAGGATCTGGATTGGACGAGTCCAGGAAGCTAATGAACATCTTATCTTGGGCCCTCAATTAATGAGCCGAGGTAGCATTTCACAATTTCCCTAGGGTGCTACTAGCTTGGACATACCCAAACATTTCCAGACAGGCAAATGGCTGTTCTACACACCCGTCTTTCTCCTCCTACTTATAACAAAATATTCAGTACTGGTGGGGTACAGCTGCTTAAAAGATTGAATGAAAATCAAGTATTTGGAAGAAAACATAAACTTTGTGTATAGAATTAAACATCAACTTCATGTTTAGAAACAAAATAAAAAAATTCCTGCCAGTAGCACCTTTGTTGTTGTTTAGTCGTTTAGTCGTGACCGACTCTTCGTGACCCCATGGACCGATTGGACCATAGCACCTTAGAGACCAACTAAGTTTGTCGTTGGTATGAGCTTTTGTGTGCATGCACACTTCTTTAGAATTAAACATAAACTTAATGTGAAATCCACATGACCACAGGGCCCTTTTCTAACAAGTGAACAAAATGAAAGAAGGGGTGCATGAAGACTTCTGGCCTAAAATGTGAGTGAGGCCTGCTAAACTTCAAATCTCTCCCAACACTATATTCAAGAGCACCATTTAGGCAAGAAAAAGGCATGCAGATCAGTGAACAGTTGGCAGTTCTGCAGTACTTTTAGATTATCAATATGCTGGGAGCTCTGGGCTGAATCCAAAAGTTCCCTTCCATAATTGGAAAGGGTCTTTCTCCAACAGATGGGAATCCATCCATCAGAGGAAAAGAACCTTTGGGCTCAACCTTCTATGCCACACTCTTACATTGCACCGAAAGAATATACTGCATGAACCCTAGGAGTAGCTATAGATGTGAAAACCACTGGAGTTACAGAGAATGACTTACATTCTAAAATATTGCTAGTGGGGGTTTTCAAACAATATCTACTTTGTATCTTTTTTAATAGAACAGCAAGAAAACCTTAGGGCTCCTGTAAACAAAGAAACACACACAAACACACACAAACAGCAACTTAATCAGAACTTTACAGAATAATTTACAGCATGTCTTATAAACACAGCATAAACAATGTTTATTTGTTTTAAATAACTCCTGCATATGTTTTCAGGAGACAACTCAGGCCATTATCATGGGCTAAATCAATTGGCAGAAGCCAATTTGGATAACAGTGTTACGTTTGTTTGGAGTGAGCACAAGAAAGAAAATCTCTTTATACACTCAACACAAACTGAAAGCTTTTTGCAATGTTTGTATTATGTTCACCAACCACATCACTCCGTTCTCTGGACTTGCACAGCTATCTATAGGTGCTGCTAACTGACTTAATTCACCCTGACAGCAACCAACACAACTGGCAGGAGGAACAGTGGAGAGCAATAGGCTCTGTAACCCCAAAAATCTCTTTCGTATGCTGTAATAAATGCAAGCTCACTATTGAAATTGTAGTCATGCATTCCAAGTGTACTCATACACCATAAATAAAAGTTTCATTAGGGTTACAAGATACCAATAGGTAAGGTGCATGCTAATATTCACAGGATATTCACAGGACAGGACACCCTAAGGAGCTATTATAGAGAAAACTGCTGGTGAAATGGGCAGCTCAGCTTTCTTCTGGTCAGGATGCTGTTGAAGTCTGCCTGCCCTTTGTTCTCTTTGCATATTCTATGGTGTTTAATTCTTCATGGCTACATAGCAGAGGTGTAAAGGCAGATATACCATGGCAGTTCTGTATTGAAGGCAGAGACCACTTTGTCCCTGTGTAGTGCCACCTTTGTACACATGCTGCGATATAAATAGGGCAGGGCAGAGTAATGTATGATCCAGCAGCCTGATCTTGATACCTTAGCACTGTTGATCCATTCATGAATCCTGAGGGTTTGGCTTCACTGGCCCATATTGGCTTATGCTGGAGGGTAATCAATCAATTTCAGGCAGCAATTATATGTCAAAGATGCACAAACTATGCACATCATTCGATGGTCGTTATTATTCAGTGGTGTCCATAAATCTGTGGATTATATCCAAAATTGTCAAGGTAACTAGAAATATTGTTGAATTAATGGCTTGTGTAGATGTGATTATAAATTTTGGTCTCAGAAGATGCATTATACTGGATAATGTCAGCAGGTCATGGAAGTGCTTACTGTTAAGGTAAAAGTGATTATGTTCCAGAGCTGGGATAGGAGGTCCTATTCACAAACTTGCATCACATTTCCATCTCAGCTACAGAGAGAGTTGTCATGGAGTAATTCCAAAGATTTCCACTGGTAATTTAGAGGCTGTTTCCTGGCACTTGAGTGGGTATCAGATGTTTTGGCCGTAGTGTGTGACATTTTACACATACAAATATTACCGTTAAAATATGTCATGTGCCTAACTGCTATACATTAAGGCTGAAATCCTAAACGCACTTACAAAGGAATAAATAACACTCAGCTCAACAGTACTTGCTTCTGATTAAACATGCTTAGGATCGTGATGCACAAATGTAAGTCATAGTTGCCAAATTCTGCAACGGCTTCCGTGTTCCCTCTCCCACCCCCACCCCCCCCAAAAGCTGTGAAATTTTAAAACAATCACAGTGACAAGTAGTCAGAATCTTGTCTTGTCTGCAGCATACAAATACCATTATGTGCACATTTCGTTTCATGTAATGTAATTTACTCATTTGTTAAGAGGTTTACAAACAAAACCACGGTTAGCCATGATTAGAAATCTCTAAAGTAGCTAGCAAAACTTATCAAAAAGAATATAAAATAACATAAAGCACACCATTAAGCGGGGGGGGGGGGGGGCTTGGGGTGGTATTCTCCTAAATTCTACTCAGAGTAACCACAGTCAAATTGATGGCCCTAACTTAAGCATGTCATTAATTTCAATGGGTCGATTATGAATAAAGGGACACGGGTGGCGCTGTGGTCTAAACCACTGAGCCTAGGGCTTGCTGATTGGAAGGTCGGCAGTTCGAATCCCCGCGACGGGGTGAGCTCCCATTGTTCAGTCCCAGTTCCTGCCCACCTAGCAGTTCAAAAGCACCTCAAAGTGCAAGTAGATAAATAGGTACCACTCTGGCGGGAAGTAAATGGTGTTTCTGTGTGCCGCTCTGGTTCTCCAGAAGTGGCTTAGTCATGCTGGCCACATGACCCAGAAGCTATCTGCGGGCGAGTAAAGCGAGTAAAGCGAGATGAGCACCGCAACCCCAGAGTTGTCCGCGACTGGACCTAATGGTCAGGGGTACCTTTACCTTTAAGCAGCAGTTAAGCAGCTTGCACCATCTGTATTATGATAGCTTGATTTCTGAGGCAAGATCCCACCAGTTCAAACTACTTGTCTTTTTCTCCATTTCCTTCTGTTATTTCTGGGGAGCCAGATTATTTTCATATCTAGCTTCTAAACCACCTAACTCCACTTAGAGCTCTTTTCTAGCAATTCCACCGCAAAAAGAGACAGCTGATCTGACGCTGCTTTTATCCAGGAATTACAACAGGGTGAGGGCTTTTACAGCATCTGATGAGTGACCGGGGCCTCCTAGACACCTCTCTGCCTACTGAATAGCTTTCTGACTGCCAGGCATTTGTGTGTGTGTTTTTTTTCTCCCAGTGAGGGAGACGAGCCAAGCACAAACAACAGGCTCCTTGTTCAGGCACGCTTTTTTAGCCCAATGAGGTTGCCCTCTAGAAATGCTTCTAAGTAAATACCTAAGCCAACCCATCATGAGGTCTATATACAACCCTGCTTAGGATACAATACGTGCCACTGTAACATTTCATCTGTCAGCTGCCCTTACAACCACCTCTATTGTAACATAGATTCCACCTTCACTGGGGGATTTATGAAAGAATCAGAGGCAAAATCTAGGGGCTCTCTACATGGGAGAAGCATGGAGAGCAAGAAAAACAAGTCTTTTTTTCTTCTAAAAGGGAGGCAGACAGAGACAGAGAGAGAGACACGAGAGAGATGTGATCTGAAACATTTTTATAGGTTGCAAAAAATAACAATGTAAAGAAAACCAGTTGTCAATTTATTTACAAAATCCAAAACAAATTGAAAGATATAACAGGATAAAATATTCAGACATACGCACAACAAGATTAAAATAGTTCTGAATTAAAAGTTATGCAATACTAGTTCAAAAACACCTTAAAATACATTCACATTCTGTATTTGTTTAAGCCCCCTGTATTTGGAATGTCAAAAATATGTTTGTGTGCAGGAATTAGTAGTACAGAATTCAAACAATCTCTACCTGAAACCTTAAGTGATACATCTTTGGTATTATTGGTGTTTTTTGTGTTTTTTATGAACACTTGCATCAGATTCTTTTGGTATCTCCAGAAGACACTAGGGCTTAAACCAACCATGTAAATTAGTCTCAGAAAGTTAAAGGTAAAGGGACCCGTGACTATTAGGTCTAGTTGTGACAGACTCTGGGGTTGCGGCACTCATCTCGCGTTATTGGCCGAGGGAGCCGGCGTACAGCTTCCAGGTCATGTGGCCAGCATGACTAAGCCGCTTCTGGCAAACCAGAGCAGCACACGAAAACGCCGTTTACCTTCCTGCTTGGAGCGGTACCTATTTATCTACTTGCACTTTGACGTGCTTTCGAACTGCTAGGTTGGCAGGAGCTGGGACCGAGCAACGGGAGCTCACCCCGTCGTGGGGATTCGAACCGCCAACCTTCTGATCGGCAAGCCCTAGGCTCTGTGGTTTAACCCACAGTGCCACCCACGTCAGAAAGTTACTAGCCTGCAAACAAAAAACAAAAAACTTTGCTCACATACTTTTTACTCAAGGCTTGTGGAGGAGGAACAGAGCACGGTGTTTTTCCTTTTCCAGACCCTCTTGTGAGTAAAATGCAGGGAAGTAAAATATTTTACACGCTACACGTTGCATTGACAAAGGGGCACAGAGTGATCTGTGCTTCTTCTGCCAGACCACATGGTTCCTGTGGTGAGCACCCTGCATGTTTAGGGGAGTGGTTAAAAGCAAGACTGGTGCAACTTTTTGTGTCCTGCATATCCAGAATGGACACATAGCAGGCTGGTGGTGGAAAGATGGAGTGATCCATGCCTCTGATATCAGCCCACTTGATTTATATGCTGGACATGCAGCTTTGTCTAGTGTAGATGTTCAGCAGGCTATCCATCCTCTGGCAGCCCACATAGTTTCTGTGCTGCACATGGAGCAGGCCAAAGTGCCTTCTTCCATACCCAGCACAGAAATGCAGTGGGCTATCAGAGGACAGATCTAGTCCTCTACTCATATTCTGGCAGCCTGCTTGATTTCTGTGGTAGGCAGGGAGGAGAGCCCTCTTGAATCAGATCAAAGGTCCATCTAGTCAAGCATGCTGCTCTCACAGTGGCCAATCAGATGTCTGTGGGTAGCCCAAAACAAGCAGGACCGACCCAAATGCAGTGAGTGACACCTCTTCCCAGCAACTGGTATTTGCTGGTAAACGCCATCCTTCTGGCAGCCCACTCAATCATCTTTATGCAGTATTGCTATCTATGCAAACCAGGGGTGTGGTTAAAAGCAAACATCTGGAGCATTTCCAAAGCTAGGCACTTTTATCCATTTTGGAGTAGCCACTGACCAACATATAATGTTTTAAACCAAGCTGTACTTTATTTTGATGGAGGGCAGCATATAGATATTAAAATTAATATACTAATGCTTCTTTCTCCCGTGTCCCCTCATCATGGATTAGAATGTGCAAATGGCGGTCAGATCCTTCCCTACTCACCACCAATGGACATTATCAAGGATAAAGTAAGGCTTATATCTGCATGCACCCTTCAAAACCCATGCCTCTTTTTGTATTCATAACAAAGCACAAGCTGCAAAATAAAAAGTTGCCCCCAAATCTGGCCCAACAGAGAAGATCAGACTCTCAGGCTGCAGCCTGCATACAGAGGACTGCTAGCCATGAGCCCCATCATCCAGCGATTTCCCACAAACAAAGAGTTACCTAATGCTATCCATTTTCAAGTGCAACTATTTTCAATTAAAACTTATATAGCCTGGCACAGAGAAGCTGAGCTTGAAGAGAATGCAGCTACCTTTTCAAGAGTTAAGATGCCTATGTAAAGTACACTTCAAATTAGAAACAGATTGAGTCCTAGGCAGAAAAAGGTCATAAACGGTGTAGGGGATTATTTCAATCACAGAGCAGGTAGTCTCAGCCAAGAACCACAAGCGGAGATAAGTGAAAGGGTGTTGCAGGTTTGCACTGAACAGCAACCTCAAATTCCAGCCGCAAATGTATTTTCAGACTGATGAACGGTGCAAGCATTTTTAAGGCACAAAAAAGGGAATGGTTCGAAAGAGATCTGTGCGGTTCAACAAATGAGTCTTAGGTTTGTGCATGTCAGAAGTATCTCCGTTTATTGGGCTAACCCTGGATAGACCCCAACAGCCCTACAGCTCCCTTCCCTCTTTCTCTCGCAGCAACTCTATGTTATCTTCTATCACAGCATGCTTTCCTAGGCTAGGGCTGTCCCAACATTCATCCCCGACATGCAGCACCACTACCATCTCCATCCAGTTCACCAATGTGTTATCTTCTCCATTGCCCCTATTTCCTTAATGAACATGACCTGTTTTAACACTACTACTGTTTGCCATGTTGCTAGTTTCCAGAGTCCCAAGTTACCTCTCCATAGATTTGCAAAAATGGCTGGAGAGGCTAGAGCTAAAGCTTCAAAAAAATAATAATAAATGAATGCAGCAGGAGTGAGGGTGGCTTGCAAGTCAAAAATCCCCTCCATTCTATTGACATGATAACCTTGCACCTATCAGTCTCTATTTTCTAGCATTCCTCTGGAGCTACTGCCAATTTGCCTCTCATCTCTTGCCATTAAGCTTAAAGGTAAGTGTGTGGAGTAATTGAGACCTGAATTTCGCAAACTGGGCCCCTTAAGGCTACTGGCTTTCATCAGATCCAGAGTGCTGTCCCAAAACATACACTATGAAATAATTTTTGAATAATATTGCCACAGGAGAAAAACTGCTGGAACCATCACAGGGCAAGCTTTCCACCTGCCTTGCCCCACCTCACCCCCTGCCTGAGATTCTTATAAGGAAGACATGCTGAAGTATTTACTCTTGTTCTCTCTAGCATTTTTCTGGGGACTGCGCTTTGCCTTTTCGGCAGGAACATGCATGTATTTGGTCTTAATATTTTCTGAAATGTTAAGATTTAGTTTTGAATTGTTGTTTGTATTGTCTGTGTCTGAAAAAAAGGCTTTAGGGGCCGTTTTTGGCCAAAAGGAGGCATATTAATAAACAGTAATAAAACATAACAAAAAGCTCTTCTCAAGCCATTTTCTGAAGGAACAGAATGGCCTTCCAAAGCCTACCAGGGATAATCCTCATTGGCCTATTTTGGGGGAGCATGGTTTATTGCTACATGGACAAACTGTAGCAAGTCTCATTCTTTCATTCACTAGCAGAAGAAACCAAAAACATATGGTTCCAGTTTTAAGCAAACCACAGATCCCCATAGCAGATGAACTCTGGGAATATTGGTTTGTTCAAACCATAGTTAGCAAGAGGCCGATTTCAAGTCATAGTTTCACAAATGTACATAACACTGCATAAAAGGTAAAGGGACCCCTGACCGTTAGGTCCAGTTGCAGACGACTCCGGGGTTGCAGCGCTCATCTCGCTTTACTGGCCAAGGGAGCCGGCGTACAGCTTCCAGGTCATGTGGCCAGCATGACTAAGCTGCATACTTTGCTCCAATTGCACAATTTAAAGGTTTTTTTGTACAGCAATCTCTACGGCACAACCTCCGATCCAAAACAGTTACAATAATTCAAAATAAATATCACCTGTCTAGTCAGCAATCAGATAAAGGTGGTCTAGCTAGGAGCAACGCTAGCCGAGAAGCTGAGCACATGAAATATTAAGGGGTACAAAGAATTTCCTACACTACTAGATGGAAAGTGACAGTGCTTGCTGATTCATACTGCCCGTTATTCCAATTTCAAATTACTGTATCTAGTTTCTCTTGTCCTCTTATTACACTTATCAGCCAAATAAAATAAACAGTGATGCAGAGAACAATGGTCTTAATAGCTTAATGAGCAGAGTGTCTTGCAAAGTACAGTGAAGAGCCTTCCTCAGCTATCAGAGTCATTGAGACTAAAATAAACTTCCAAGTCCTTGGAATCTGGAGACAGTTGCATGATAAACATGTGAGTCAACTGTTTCCAACAGTCTTCGTAGCTGGCTAGGCAGAGCCTGTTGCACCAGCCTATCTCTTTATACTGTATTAGGATGCATTGACTTTGCCGCTTCATAATCAATGATCTGGGACGGTACAATAATTTTTCAAAACAAGGTCCCAGAGTATTTCCCAGTTTTAAGGCATCTGAAATCAAAGATGAGTGGAGTGCTGAATTTGCCACCTATGTCCAAATATCACCCAAAATAAGCGAGATTCTGTTCAACTCCCCTACACTGGACACATTATCTATCCGGCTACCATTAAGTATACACACATACTTTAATATGTATTATATTACACATACACTGTCTCTATAGTGTCCAGAAAGATAGGAAAGGTTATACACAACAGACAAGGACTCTGATTTTCACCATGGCAACCAGCTTATTTATAATGTGGCCTACCTTCATCAAAGCACAGCGCAAAAAAAAAAAAACCCAACCTAAATGCAAGTGTAGTGGTACATTCAAGTACTGAGATGAAGAAGCTTGCATAAGCATGTAAATGAACTGCTTCCATTACATTATATGTACAATTATTAGCATTTACTCTTGGATATTCCTTCTCCTTTTTAGCCCAGGTAAAAGTAATAGGAAGAAAAAAATAATTATTAAAGGTTCAAGTACACATTAGCATCAAAGGTAGGAGATCTCCTTAGCGCGCTTGCTTTTAAAAGGGACAACTTCAGCACTGGAAAGGGAAGATACAGAAAATGGTGGTTAGGGAGCAGGGAAGTGGGTAGATACAGTGACATGTCCCTTACTGTCACATGTACAGGAATCACAAATAAATAAATAAAAATATATATCCATGAGAGAACTACATTGTGTCTGACACAAAACTTCTGGGATTGCAAGCGAAAGAGTCTATTTCAAGGCAAGTAACACCAAATCACGAAAGCTAATTGATACTGTCAATTGGAAAGTATGCAAAGCATTTTTCCAATGAAACTATTGTTTTACTTTGAGTAGCTACTTCCTAGTGTATTCAAAGTGGCAGCTTAGCAAATCACTGATAGCAAAAATGTGCTCACCCTATTATTTGTTTTGTCAACATGTCAGTTGCATCTTCTGATTGGTTATAAGTCTTAGCATATAGAGTGTGTGAACACTCAGGGAAAAGCACAAGCTTGCTTAAGAGATAATCCTTTGTGAAAAGGTGCATAAACAACCTTTCCATATGAAAGAAATGAGTCAGAAAGCGGGGGGGGGGGGGGGAGGTCTACCAGGATTTCTTTATACAGTACTGATCTAACACAAAAAGAAATACAATTAGGTTTCTGGAGGACTTCTCTCTCTACTACTGTAAATAAGTTGGTAATTGTATAACACCAATCTCTATTTGTTGCTTTTTTTGGCTTTAAGATATTCTAATCAACAGGAAACTTCCTAATCTCTTTGTTCTGGTCAGACATTAAGATGAGATACTGAAAGGAGTGATAAAAATCGGGTGTGATCAACCAAACTCTAGATGTCGAGTTACAGTTACAGGTAGGTAGCCGTGTTGGTCTGAGTCGAAGCAAAATAAAAAAATTCCTTCAGTAGCACCTTAAAGACCAACTAAGTGACACTTCTGTTTCTAGTGTATCTGAAGAAGTGTGCATGCACACGAAAGCTCATACCAAAATATAAACTTAGTTGGTCTTTAAGGTGCTACTGAAGGAATTTTTTTATCTAGATGTCGAGGTTACTGGAAGTTAATATATTTTCAAGTGGGGACTTTCTTACTTAGGCACATCCAATTCAGACTTCTTTATTACACCTGGCATTTTCCAGCAGAGGATATCTGGTAGGCAATATACCTAAAACAATCAAGTGATAAAAATCTCATGCTTCCAAGTTGATTGTTAGAAGCTAGAAATTAGTAGTTACAGGAGACTCTCCACTGAAAAGTCAGTTCACGTATTGTACACTGCCTTGGAAATATACACTGCCAACCACAGGTGGGGTACACACTAAGTTCAATGCAACCTGTCACATGCAGCACCTAGGACAATGTTGGCAAAACATGAATGTTAATTAGTGGGAGTTGTAGCATGACAGATCTTGTATGCTCTAATTTTGTGAATTGGCTATATTCCACTATGGAACTTGGAATGACATACCACCCAAATAACAGGATGAATCATTCATGCCATGCTGCAATGTGCTTAGACGTTCTCGTAATATAACATCACAAAACCACAGAATTGTAGGGTTATAAGGGATAGAAGGTCATCTTTTCCAGTTCCCTTCCTCCAGGCAGATATTGTCAGAACAGCCAGGAGCAAGCAATGAGGTAATTATTGATACAAAATAAAAAAAATTCCTTGTTGACGAATGTTAACGACTGCAACTGGTCTTAAAAAGCAAGGGGTGGGATGGCTAAAAATCATGTAAAAATCATGGCTAAAAATACTTTATCATGTATAATAAGAATCTAAAGTCTCTATTCAGTCTAGGTCTCTCCAATTATTGATATAAACTTTCAGTTCAAGCCAGCTACTAAGATCTTACTCCTCCTTCCTGATATGAGATTTGTTCACTGTTTAACTAGCTAAAAATCCTCTTTATGTAGGATGCTTTTTGTGAGATAGGGAAGCAAAGAAGGTCACCCCATCATTGGCTTTGCTACCCACATGTACTGTAATATGTGTTCTATGTGCCTGGAATCAAGTTATCTAGTGCAAATGAACATTTTACATGCATGACCTCAATATACAGCCCTAAATTGGTTTAATAATATATTCGTAAAATTTTAATTTCTTTGCATACTGTCCTGAAATCCCATTTTTAGATGAACCGTTACACGTTCACATCAGTGCGAGTGAATCCTTTTCCTGCAGGCCTGTGAGTGAGGAGGCCACGATCTTGAAGTACACTTCCAATTTCTTAATCAAGTTAAACGTTTGGCTCTTTTACATGTGCACTAGCCTTCATTTGTGTATGTAACAAAGCTCTGAACTTCCCTGCCACTGCATCTGGAGACTGGATCCCAGGCTTCACAAAATCTAGAACAGGCACGTCCAACAGGTAGATCGTGATCTACTGGTAGATCACTGGACGTCTGTGGTAGATCACTGACAGATTGCTGGCTCTCCTCAAAGAAGCTCAGAAACTTTGGCTCCCCTAAAAAGTAAATGTTAAGTACGGAAAGGAAGAGTAGTGTCATATCCACACTATAGGTCAACTGTAGAAGAGGATCCATAAAACGACAACACTAAACAACACTATGGCACCAGTTTCCCATTCCAGTACAATATCAAATTCAGGTTTTGAAAAAACAGGTATATGTTTACAGGTATATAAAGGTTTTAACTGTTCGCAAAACGCAAGCAAGCTTTTAAAGAAACTACAAAAACTGCAAATGGTGCGTGAAAGAAACAAAGCAACATATTCCCTAAAATATATTCTTCATAGCTGCAGCCTGGAATTTTTCCTTTTTCGTCAGGGAAGCAAAAAAGAACAACTATAGTGACATCTAAGTACGCAGGCTGATTACAGTTTTACTTTCAAAAGAGCTCGAATTGATTTTTTTTTATATAGATTTGAAATAAATTAAACTAGATTGACTCACTTGAGAATGGCCATAATCCCTTAGTCAGATCCCAAAGAACTCTTACCAAACCAGCTGTTAATTTAGGATTTATAAAATAAAGCATGAAAAATCCACCCTCTCGTACCCAAGAACAACAGCTGACATCATCACCGAAAGGGGAAAACTGCACATTACACATTGCAGTTGTACACAGCTGGCCTCTTCTCTGTTATCTAGTGCCCTTGGAAAGGGCATACTGTGGCAGCATTAGAAAAGTAACAGAATGAAAGCCTAACATCCTCCCATGCCAACAACTTTCTCTTAAAACTCCCCCCAAACCCAACTCTTCTCCCCCAGCATTCCAGACCCTGTTGGTAAACATGGGACCAGAACAGAAGGAGGACGAGGGTTCAGGTCAGGTGGGGTGTATGTACAGAATCGGTGGAAAGTCAGTAGTCAAGGGAAGCTTAAAACACTTCCTTCCCTCCTGTTTCTTCTTCAGATTTCGCCCTCCTAAGATGCTTTAAACTGGAGAAGCCATGACACCTAAATAGGTGCAGGAACCTGTCACTTCTTTTAGGAACTAACCAGAAAGTTCTGGTGTGATGGCTATGAGGGAACTTGGGTGTGTGGAGGAGAAATGGAAACCACATTTTATAGGACATTTTTTTCCTTAAGAATCATAATATGCAGGCTTCTCAGCTTTCCTTTTGATCAGAATGTTTTAAATCACTGGTTTCCCCGTGCCCTACTGGAACTAAGGCCAGGTACCTGCAGCTGAAATAGCACATCCTTTTCCTGTTTACCTCATCTTCTCTTTCCTCTCCCCTGCCCATTAGGAACACGGGAAGCTACACTGAACTGAAGCAGACCATTGGTCCATCTAGCTCAGTGCTGACTGGCATCATCTCCCCAGGGTTTCAGACAGGGCTTTCTCCCACCCAACCCTCCTGGGGACACCAGGGAGTTGAACCAGGGACCTTCTGCATTCAAAGCAGATATGTGCTATTATTGCAGATATGTCTTCTTGTGCCCCTGAAAGCACAATGATAGTGCTATACATACAAGCAAGAAGGCAAAGTGAAATTCTTCAGAAAAGAGCACCTTTTATATCAGGAGTGCGGAATCTCAGGCTCAGGAGCGAAATGTGGGACTCCAGGCCTCTTTTCCTAACCCGTGGCATTCTCCCAGCCCACACCCGTCAGTGGCTTTTTCTCTCTCTCCACATGCTCCTTGAGTGTTTTTGCCTGGCTGGAACATATTGTTGAAGTGTGTACATCTCATGGGTGAATGTTGCATGGCTAGAACATTGTCTACTGTAGAAAGGTAAAAGTCACATCCATTGCTCCTCCCACTTTGCCTCTGGCCACACCCAATAATGACAAGCAGCCATTGGAAGAAGAAGAGGAGGAGGAGTTTGGATTTGATATCCCGCTTTATCACTACTCTAAGGAGTCTCAAAGCGGCTAACAACCTCCTTTTCCTTCCTCCCCCACAACAAACACTCTGTGAGGTGAGTGGGGCTGAGATACTTCAAAGAAGTGTGACTAGCCCAAGGTGCATGTGGAGGAGCGAGTCTACCGCTCTTAACCACGACACCACACTGGGTGCCTATGGCAGAATGCAGCCTTCAGATTGTTCTAGTGTAGCAGCTCTGTAACACAGGGACACTTAATACATGCATTCTCAGGCCCCTCCACAACTTAGGTACTCTCATACTTTGGAGTCTTGCAAAAGCTTCCATCTATCTGAACATTTTTTTAATTATATCCTTACATCTGTGATTATTACGCTGGATTTGAAAGTAAGGCCTAGGGTTCAAGTCATTACGGAGGTCATTCTAACTCAAATTTTGCACTTCAGTTTTCTAACTTTTATTTTGCAACACTAAAATCAAAATTTGATAAAGCCAACAGACAAGATCTGCCTTAAGACATCAAGGCTGCATAGGCTGAAAATCCAAATTAAAAAGCATACCTAAATATTTATAAGCAAGTACGAAAAGGTATTTAAATTTGCGTGAGTGAAGTAGATACTTTCTAGAAAACTATCATTTACCAAAGTTTTCAAGCACCGTTTCTTCATATTTCACGTGGACTCCATGGTGGTGACAGCAATTGCAATGAAATATGTCTCACCCACTCCGTTTCTCAGAGTACACCCAAGAAATGCTAGCTGGTTCTGTCACATTCCTTTCAACCCTCTTGATATTTACCAGCAACAAGTTTATCTGCATAGGTTACAGCTGCACTCCCACTCCTGGTCCTCCAAATAACAAACAACCCCCTTCTACTCTATGACTCTGCAAAACTGGCAAATGCATTCTAATAAATAGGAGTATCTGGGAATTTTTCATAAAAGTAAACTAGCACTCAGTGGTCATAAACAATCAGTGCCAAGATAAAGCGCTCAAGACACAAAGTGCCTTCTTTTGATTTTCTGCTGCTTACATTATCTCTCATTGGTCAATCAATAGAATCACAGAACTGTACAGTTGGAAAGGACTACAAGGGTTCGCTAGTCTAACCTCCTGCAATGCAGGAATCCGAACTATTTTGCTCTTTATAGCAAACTTTACTGCAGGGGAGTATATTTCTTCACAGTGAAGACACCCCATGTATTCATGTTACTAAGTAGCTCTACCATTACTTTCCATCTGGTTACTCTTCTTCAGTATGTGAAAAAAAGTCTTTTCATTTAGTATTGTAATCTTACACCTATTTATTTATTTTCTTTCTTTTTTACCATGTATGTCAGAAAATTTGCTCTCGCACCAATACATTCATACTGAGAATGTTCTTATTTTTGTTCCAATCCTAAATCTTTAAACCTTTAAATTTGAACACAGGATATCCCTATGTGCCACAATTAATTGCATTACAATTACCTTAAAAAAACCAACAAACCAAGCAGGGGTTGTATTCAGTGACTTCTGCGTGCACAACTGGATGTCCCCCTTCCCCTCGGTGAGCTGTCCAAATACTGTATGTTGTTGTTTTTTTGTGAGGGGTGGTTTCCCCAACTCTCTGTAGCAAATTTGGGAATGACACAGGACACATGCAGGGAAAGAGAGGTGGGGAAAGTCCTGTTACACAAGCAGATATTATTCTACTTGCACCATTATTTAGTTGAATACTTTCCCTACGCTCCACCCAAATGACTGCTCCAGGCCCAGTTGTGCAAACGGTGTGTTTTCAGGGTTAATTTATGTTTAAATCGCTCTAGTCTTCAGTCTGTATCCCTAAACATAACATCAAAGGCCCATTGCCTTGTTTGCAGAGCACTAAGTATTAAAGGGAAATTGTTTGTTTCTGTTTATTTATTTATTTTAAAAAACCATTATGAGCTGGTGTGGAGGAAGCAAAGGATGCAAAGCAAATGCAATAGTACACTAGTGAGATAAAATATCCTCTTCTCATTGGTCTTTCTTCCTCCACACTTTATTTCCAGGGTATAATACATTCAGACCCGCCAAATGTTCAAGCATGCTTAAAACTCATAGCCCATGATTTCAGAGTGGAGCACTGAGTGGTTGATTTGCACATCACCTTTCCCACCCACATGCATTGCGCTCCTTCTTCCGACGTCATAGAATTCTCTGTCGGATCAACCATCTGAAGAGGAAAGCGTGTTCCGACTATCCCGGTTGCACTGGCCACCAGGCCCACAACTCAGAAAACAAGTGCACCTTTCATGAACATATATTTGCGCTTTAAAAAAAATTAAATAAAGAACTATCATTGGTTTGTTATTCATAAAGCAATGAGGTTTCATAAAACACTCTGTTTACAGAATGTAAGGGGATCAGAATTAAAATCCAATTTAAGGAATTATGGAGCCTTCAGATTGCTTTTGCTCAGTGATGAAAAAAGACAGGGATGTTGTTACTGGAAGAAAGCCAGCAGAAACTGAGCGCTGTAATAATAATTATACAACCAATGTATGTAAAGGGGAGAGGGAAGTATTGAAAAAGAACTTAGCAGTCTCAATAGTTAAAACTCGATAGCCAAGATCGTCTATGACCTTGATTTACAATTCGCTAAAAAAAATTTGTGTCACTGAGTTGGCTTCCTTACACACAAAATATTTCAACATCTAAACAGGTCAAGCTTGCTTCATTTCCATTTGAGGCCATATATTTTTTATGTTTATACATTTAAGGAGATACTTTTTTTTTTTTGGTCAACGCTAAGTAGATCTGGATAGGTAGCTGGGCCCTATGTAAATAAGGGACTGGTCATTCTTACTGCCCAGCTCTATAAAGACTATCATTGTAGCAGTCAAACCAGTCACTGCACAGCCACAGTTAGTAAAATCAAATTCAATTGCTAGCAAGTAGAGCATAGTCTATCTTGTACATCTTTGTCAGACAAAATCCTTATTTCACCCTTCATATTAGCAACAGTTGGCATTTATTTGCAACATTTCCATACCGCCCAAAAAGCTCCATGGACAAATAAGAGCTTGAAATAGGCCCATAAAAGAGCTCATAAAAGATGAATAATAGGGACAAAGGTGCTGTCAGTTTCCCCTACTAATCATATTCTCCAGGCTGAAGATGGCCCCACCTGCTTCCGACCTCTACTCTGTCCCGTTTAGATGCATATAGTGGTTTTATGGGGCCTCCATAAAATGCACAGTTAAGAACAACTGCTAGTCGATATCTCTTCTTTTCTTTGAATTCCAGTGAAGTGGTAGACTCCTTGAACTGGTTCTTGGGAGTCAACAATGGGTTGACAAGATCCAATAAACTGAAGCTCAAGTGAAATATGATTGAGTCATGGTAGTGGGTGGCCATATTGTCATCCTGTTCTAGATGATGGGATTAAAATCATCCTGAAGGATCAAGATTAGGCCATTCCTGGGTTATGCTTTGCAGCTACAGCCTAGAAGGTACTTGCTCCAAGTTTGGGTTGGTACAACGGCTGTGCAGGTACAGCAACTGGGAAATCTGGATCTAAAAAACAATTGTTAATATAGAGCTTGTTTTGATAAAACAAAGCTCTGCAATCCAATCAATGTGGAGCTAAGCTCGTCCAGAATGCTATGTCAAGATGACTGGTATTAAACATAGAGGACATAGCACTCCTCCCCTCAAACAACTTCATTGGCTACCATTACGGGGCCAGAGTTAAAATAATAGTAGCAAGCTTCCGCAACATATTCCTCCCATACACTCCACCTCTTAGCAAGATACTCCCTGTTTACTACACCTCTGTACTTCTGTTGTGTAAAGCATGGAAGACCATCTCAAGAGATACTCAACTCACTCCCTGCACTTAGGAGACAGAATAAGGATGTTTTAGGAAGGATCTAAAACCCTAATTTATTTTAGCAGATGGGTCTCTTTCCTGCCTTTCACACTATTGTTTTATCCTGTGCTTTGATTTAATGTTACCATATTTATTATACAGGTATGTACAGTACACTACTTTAGCCTGTTGTAAGCGGCCTCGGGTCCTTGTGCAGCTGGGAAGTAGGGTAAAAAATATATATGTAATAAATAATGGACAAAAGCTGTCATCCCAACCTAATCAATTATTCATCCGACTAAACAATAAATACATGTTACTCAAGTCTTCGGAGTTAAGAGTCCATTGATTAAGAATGCTTTTCAGTTTCTCAAGTTACAACCGGGTTCTTTTAACAGAAGGCCTCTGTAACACAAGGAAAGACAAACAAGAGCTTCTTAAGAATTGTGCCGTGTTTTAATTTACACTTGCTCAAGTTGTGAATAAAAAGGAAGGGAAGAGATTGCAGATTCAAACAAGATATGGGCTACAGTCAAAACAATCACAACCTTTAAAGGTAAAAGAAAACTGGCTTCTCCCAATACAAGCATCACGGTGGTTGGAAGGCTCTCCAGAGCAGGGCTGTGGCTTTCTGTGAGGGGCTGGGGTGGAGAGGAACTTCCACTGGCACAGCACAGGATACAACTCTGTCCCACAACATCGGATGGGCCACAGCTTCCTCACCCCTCAATCTCATTTTAAACGAAACAACGTTCAGCCCTCAGGAGTATGAAGGTGTTTCACAGTAGGCAAGAAACTCAGGGCTCACACATATTACCTCACACATATTACCACATATGACACTTCTGTTTCTAGTGTATCTGAAGAAGTGTGCATGCACACGAAAGCTCATACCAAAATATAAACTTAGTTGGTCTTTAAGGTGCTACTGAAGGAATTTTTTTTATTTTGCTTCGACTCAGACCAACACGGCTACCTACCTGTAACATATTACCTTTGGCCCTGTGCTTTCTATGCACAGGTCTGTACTATAAAGTGCCGTGTCCAAGTGCTCCCCGCCCCTTTAGGGCTCCCCCCCCCGTAAGCCCACTGTTTATAACGCTGGATTGGAACAGCAGCACAATTTGGGTTTTCTGCAATCACATCCCTATCTGGTTTTGTCTCGCATTCCAAAATGCCTGTTACACCTACGAGCTCTATGCTTTGACCCACTACTGCAGTCCACCATAAACAGGAAAGCTTCCACATTTGCCAGTATGCAGACAATGATGACTGTGAGTAGATTTGTCTCAGAATGGAAATCACATCCCTACAGCATTTCTTCTGTTATACAAGAACCATCTGAGGAGTCTTGAGTAGAGTTCCTAAGGGCCACAGTAAGTTCTTAGAAGGCTTAGTTGCCCTAGTGTTTATTTAGGGTTCCTAATAATGTTACTTTGCATAGGAACAAGTTAATAATAATAAATTAATAATAATAATAATAATAATAATAATAATAATAATAATAATAAAGCCACTTTGGACAGCTTCCAACATATATAAAAACATAATAAAAGATTAAACCTTAAAAAAAAAACCTCCCTATACAGGCAAGCTTTCCTTCATCTAGGTCAGGCACGTCCACCAGGTAGATTGTGATCTACCAGTAGATCACTGCATGTCTGTATTAGATCACTGCTAGATCACTGGCACCCCTAAAAAAAGCTCACCCCAAATTTTCCTCCTCCCTAAAAAAAGCTGAACCTGAAGCCCTAAACAAAAATGGGCCTCCCTCCCTCCTAAAAGAAGCTCAACAAGTTTGACCTAACCCCCCCAAAACAGGGCTTCCCTTCCTTAAAAAACTCAACAGCTTTGACCTGAACCCCCCAAAAGGGGGTAGATCACTTCCAGTTTTTAACTCTGTGAGTAGATCAGAGTCTCTTGGGAGGTGGCCACCCCTGATCTAGGTCAACATTGTCTGAACTGACAGGCAGCAGCTCTCCAGGGTTTCAAGACAGAGTTCTCTCCCAGCCCTACATGAAGATGCTTGAGATTGAATCAGGTACCTTCCGCATGATGCTCTGCAACTGAGCTGCAAACTTTCCTCATTGCTTAGTCTACTCCTCCAGGCACACTTAGGTGAAATCCACTGCCGCTAAGAACTGACACAGGAGCCTGAATTGTACTTCTCAAGCCACCCACTAGCACAAACACATCCAGTTTCTTCTTTCAGGAGGGCAAAGAGCCGTAGCCTTCCACATGGGAGAAGTGTAGAATTTCTAACTACTCAATAGTCATAAAATACTTTAACATTCTAAAGCAAAGCTCAGAAACTGGCCTAGGCCCAAATGTGTAATTCAATCATCTTGGGGGGGGGGGAATTTCCTTTATTTATTTGTTAAAATGGAGCCGTCCGAAGGACTTGCAATAAGCGTGCAGAATGTGAAAACGAAAGACAAGCAGATGAAGCGATAGCAGTGCAAAGTGTTTTGCGTATCTTTTCATACAGGTGGCTTTGAAAACTCATAACTTGGTTGTATATAAAAAGAGCACAAGATTTCTCGGCAATAATGGCATGGCAGTATTATTTTAATCAACTTCTATAAGCAAACCAGACAAGTGGGATGGGTATCACATACTTATTAATTGGGACAGATAATTTTCAGATGTTTATTGAGCCTATAAAAACATGCTCCTGCAGTTAATGAAGGAAACCTTCTAGCCCTGAAAGGCCAAAGTCTAACATTCTAACAAGTAGGCTGAAGGCTGTAAAATGGAAATAAAGTCTTCCGTGACAGGAATTTCTTGTACATAAAAGAAGCTGACATGGAACAAAATAGCGCAACTGGCAACAGATTCCTCATCTGACTGCCACTAATTTCATGCCTATCAATGAGCTGGAGAATTCCAAGATCGTTCCCCTCTGGAACCTTTTGTCCCAGCACCCCAGGAAGATAAATTAGGTCATATGTTATGCCCTTTTCCCTCCCAGCTCTTGTTAACCAAATATTGGCCACATGGATCACACCAGCCAATACCAAAAGCATAAACTGACCATTATTTGAAGGGGGAGGGAGAATTAGATTAGATTCTGCTTTCATTTCATGGAAAAATAAATTATCTAAAACTTTTAAAAGAACCAAAAAGCAAATAACACTATAAAATGCATGAAGGGCAAATGTTTTAGAGAGAGGGAGGGGGGCTCACTGTTAAGAGCAAAACACAAGTAGAGATGATTTAAGAGGGTGATTTTTACTGTTGCATATGGCGGCTGAACAGCAAAGAGTAAACATGATTAGTGTCTAGCAAAGCTCATCAGCACTTTTATAGCTTTAGGTTTAATTAAAACAACAATGGTGCTGGGATCTGAAGAAATTAAAGAGACATAGTTGAAATAATGCCTTTCAAGCATGACATTCTCCCTAGGGAGGCAAGGAGGAAAAGGGTTGACTTAAATAGCAGGATGGGGGGTGGGAGAGATAATGGGCGTGGAACTATGAATTCTACCATCTCATTTCTAAAATATGTGTGCAAAGCAATCCTAAGCATTTTTATTTAGATGCAAGAGCCCTCTTTGGAAGAAGTGGCTGGAGGCCCATGCAGGACAACATTCCAGTCTTAAAAGCAGTCTGAAGAGACTCATTTCAACAATGCCTTGCCTGAGTCAACCAATGACCCCATCCCCAGCACTGTCTTGATTCCTTTTTCTTCCCCATTATCCCTCGAGTTGTGTGAGTAAAGGTGGCAGCAGGCGACAGAAACGCCATAGTCGCAGAAGGGATGCCCATTTTGCTGCCAGACAGTTCTACCAGCAGGAATCTAATTTGGGAGGAAGCATCTAGTGCCTGGCGTGCTATGGTCCATGGGGTCACGAAGAGTCGGACACGACTAAACGACTAAACAACAACATCTGCTCTGAAGGGTCTACTTAGGAGGAAGCAGAACATCCAGCTGCAAGCAATGACCCAAGAGAAGACCAGGTAGAGACAAACACTATATAAATTCCTCCGTCTCATTTTGTTCTTTCCATTGCTATTAGCTCTCTATGGGTCTCAGGTATGCTCCTGCCCAACCTGAAGGAGCATCTCCACCCCATCGTTTTGCCCGGACACTGAGGTCCAGTACCAAGGGCCTTCTGGCGGTTCCCTCGTTGTGAGAAGCCAAGTTGCAGGGAACCAGGCAGAGGGCCTTCTCGGTAGTGGCGCCCGCCCTGTGGAATGCCCTCCCATCAGATGTCAAAGAGAAAAACAGCTACCAGATTTTTAGAAGACATCTGAAGGCAGCCCTGTTTAGGGAGGCTTTTAATGTTTAATAGATTATTTTATTTCATATTCTGTTGGAAGCCGCCCAGAGTGGCTGGGGAAACCCAGCCAGATGGGCGGGGTATAAATAATAAATTAATTATTATTATTATTATTATTATTACATCACTGACTCTCGCTCCAGCCTCCACACTCAAGTGGTAGTCAGAGAAACTTCCCCCAAGCAAATCATGAAATATAATCCAGGTACCAAACATGAGGCCAGGCTTGGACATCACAACATGCTATGTTTTCTATCAGAGCAGCAGTACCAAGAACAGGGCAGAAGTGGAGCAAGAACTTTTCAGAAGGTGCACCAGCACACTGTGTGTTCACATTAAACCATAGTTCTTGGTAATAAAAAGCACTATTGTTCAATGCCCAGATGTTTTGGGACTACAACTCCCATCATCCCTGACCACTGGTCCTGTTAACGAGGGATGATGAGAGTTGAAGTCCCAAAACAGCTGGCGGGCCAAGTTTGGCCATGCCTGGATTAATGTGATGCACACACCAGGCCACATCAATGCAAAATGAACTCCTAAATGCTATGGTACCTAGTAACATAATTTAACATTTTAGGCAGGGCGATAGGAGGATTTTCAGTTTCTCCACCTTGCTGTAAGGGCTAGCTGGTATTGCTGGAAATATTACATCTGTTGACACTGAGACTAAAGCATCAATTCATATCAATTAAATTTTTTGTCACTGAAACCAAAGGGGTGCAAAATCATGCCACATGCAACATCAGAAAAAAACAATTTTCCCTAGATGTGTGGACTGGTTCCAAACAATTCATAATTTTAAAGTGTTTTGTAACTATGCATATTGTTGCAAATGTTGTCATAATAGATTGAGGTAGTCATTTCTGCAGAACAACTTCACTTGCAACAGCTTCCACACGCTGTTGAAGAATAGCTAAATGAACAAATAAAATGGGGATCGCGAACCTTGGCGGTCCAGGTGTTGCTGAACTGCAACTCCCATAATCCCCGACTTTTGGCCATTGTGGCTGGGAGTTGGAGTCCAACCTCACTAGGAGGGCCCATGAAAGAGAATAAGAAAATTGTAATGTTACAGATAATCTAAAATATGTATGTAAGACATATTAAAACATAGTCTTAGGTATACTCTGCAGGTGTGTTGCAAGTAAAAACCACGAGTGATGAACTTCAGTGAAAACTAGCTTTGAAAGAGCACAAAACACAAGAGATAAAAAGCCACTCTATAAATGAGAACGATAAGTGAACCACTAAAGCAGAAATCAAAACCATATACATTTTGCATGTGGTTTGTTGAAAAGCAATACCACTAATTTGGCTCACTTGCAGATTCTTAAATCATAATTTGGTGTGTAGCTCTTGAGGAAAAATGACAACATAAATAGACTGTATTATCAACAGACTGAGGGTTAAACCTTCAAAATGGGTTATGGGCTAAAGTGCCATTTACTTTTAGGAGGGCATTTTTTAGGAGAGTCTAAACAACACATTTCTAGAATCCTTTAAAAGATAAGCCAGTTCAAATCCTTGTTTTAAATCAATATTTTGAGCAACCCAAGTTTCCACCATCAATTCTGACTTTGGTTATTCCCTAAAGCTGTAGATTTATACATATTTGGAAACCAGAGTAATTGGAGTATGAAGGTAAACAGTTAGCTAAAAGTCCCACTGAGAAGTCAGAGGGCTGGTGGTCTGGAGAGAGAAATACTGGCAATTTACACTGCCAAACATCAGAGTGTCTATGGTTGACTAGGCAGCAGGTTTCCAACCACTGCAAGGGGGAAAACTCACAACCTTTATCCAATGCTTATAGATGCAACCAAAATCTAATGATTGGTTGCTAAGACCTGGAGCAAATGGAGATGGGGGGAAAATGTTTCAGATTCTACAACTGTAATCCCCAGTGCCCTCACTAGACAGCAACTCATCAGTGTGACTCAATTCTGAGTAAAAATGCCTGGGATAACAACACAACATGATTTGCAGGCTAAATCATATGTTCAGTCAGCCCCAAGCTCTGTGCTTCTGTGGTGCAATTGCTATGTACGCACAACCCTTGATGCAAAAATATTATATAAGGGAACATGGGGATTCAATACAAGTCTTTACTTGTATGGAGAATAGATTTGTTGTCTGTGATGCTAAATAAACCCAAAAGTGTTTTGCACAATACTTTTAGTTTCAAGCTGCTGCACTTTTTTTTTTTAAAAAAGTACCAGCTTTTCAGAGTTCAAATGCCAAAAGATGCCAAAAGATTAAGCTTCTGAAAGGTGGTGCTCTATAGCAGAAGAATCAATTGATAGGTTGACTTAGCCTCATTGTTGCTGTGTTATGCTACAATTAATTTTTAAAATATATTTCTTGCCAGGTAAAAAGGGCCTTGACGTGTAAATTGCACAATGATTGAAATATTGTTTAGCCACAACTGATAAGTGTCAACAATCCTTTATAATTACAACATCAACATGGAAATAAAAACAATGGCACTCCATGTCTGATAACATCCTTCAAAATCAGAAGGCTTCGGTGTCAATTGCCCTCCATTCACACTGCAGGTTAAGACTGAATGGCAAACCCTGAGTGGAGACCTCAGGAGTAATTCCCAAAGTGTGAACAAGACCTCAATCACAAATGCAAATGAAACCATACTAGATTACTCAAGCCTTTAATTAAAAGAAACTTACTATGACAAACAAAGGGAAATAAAGAAACAAGAAAAGCTTGGCTTGTTTAGAAACAAAAGAGAATGTTGCATAATAAATAGTGTGGGCTTAGTTTAGGAAATCTTTGAAAGATCTGCAAAAACTGCTTCAGTTTGGGCCTGGTAAAGAATCATATACAAAATGCTAGCATGCTATCTAAAACTGGAGGTTACAAATGCTTTGGGGGAAAGTGAGGCAGTACTAAGGGGAACATGCTGTAAAGGACATCACATTAATACTACTGTAACAACACACGCAGGTGGCTCTGTGGGTTAAACCACAGAGCCTGGGGTTGCCGATCAGAAGGTCGGTGGTTTGAATCCCTGTGACAGGGTGAGCTCCCGTTGTTCGGTCCCTGCTCCTGCCATCCTAGCAGTTCAAAAGCACCTCAAAGTTCAAGTAGATAAATAGGTACCACTCCAGCAGGAAGGTCAACAGCGTTTCCATGCACTGCTCTGGTTCGCCAGAAGTGGCTTAGTCATGCTGGCCACATGACCTGGAAGCTGTATGCCAGCTCCCTCGGCCAGTAAAGCAAGATGAGCACTGCAACCCCAGAGTTGTCCATGACTGGACCCAATGGTTAGGGGTCTCTTTACCTTTTTAACAACACTGTTTAACTGCTCACAGTTGATTTTTGTGCTTATAAAACCTTGGAGGAGAAAAAACACATCTTTCAACTGGCTAACAAAGATAACTGAGATGAGTAAGTACAGTCCAGAAGAGTTTGGGGGGACCTTCACTCAAGAAACTAGACAGTGAGGTCAGGCTAAGATAAGCACATCACAAAAAAATGCTTACTAGCATAGAGTACATCCTTTACAGGACAGAGAACCATCTTGCTTTCAGTGCTTGGCAAACACTGAGCCTGCAGGACTGCTATTGTGAAACACAGCTTACAACCAACCCACCCACCCCACTACTAATGGGAAGAATCAGGATGCAATCTTTAAGTCCATCAACTTAGTGCTTATTATGGTGATGAAAGGAATAATGTTCATGTTACCTAAAAATGAGAATTCCACACGATGGTGAATTGTTTCAGAATTCTGTTTGTCTTCTCCAACTGATAGATCTCTCAACATGTCTAGCTCTTCTTTTTTTTAAAGAAGTCTGACATTTTTCAATCTATTACATTATGGTAAGCATAGATTGTAACAATAAACTAATATTTCCTTCTTCATTTGAAAATCAATAGTTGCAAGCAAAAATAAGAACCCACATAAGAACCAATAACCACAAACCAGTTCTCCTCCATGTTTCTCCAGTTGGTTCATTTACACAGTCGTGCTCTCAGAATAGCTGTTAGTACATCTTTTTGTCATTTCAGCTTTCCAGAGTCATTAGTATTAGGCACTGAAACGGCACAGCACTCGCCTGCCACTCTGTTGAAGCTTATAGAGCATCTCTTTCCTATGTTGTTTCCTCCTTTGACTAATGTTCACCAAGACTCATACATCATTCCCAAATTGGCCCAAATGAATTAAACACAGCTCTGCTTAACATTACGAGATTTAAATGGATTTTCTCTCTACAGGTCTGCCCCATAATTGGGTTTATCCATCTTGTTGAAGTACAGTTTACACTTGCTAACATCACGACAATTCAAGCTACATTTTCTGCTCCAGTGGCAGGAGTGAAGGAGATTTGTCATCGGATCATAACAGGTAATTCAAACAACAATTAGTTTGATGACGGCCCGTATGTCAATGTCTGGCCCCAGTCGGCATTACTCACACCCTGTGTTCGCTAAGATGAATTGTGCTTACAATTCTTCATTTTCAATCATCAACAACACTTGCAGAAAGAACTTCAGCTCTGTTGACATAGAAATGTCCTGTCTTTTCAGCAGACGGTTCTCAAAGGAACTTATTGACAAACAGCTGCATGTCATCCATCTATTTAAATATTTGGTGGCGTTAAAGAAATATATCCTTTCCCTCGTTCTGAATAAAACACCCTGTCACTCATTTATGCTATATAATTTTTTCCTAGGTGCCACAACTCTAAAACGCTTCCAGTAAAATTGGTCTGCTTCCACAGGGCATTTTCGGGGAAAGTTCAAATGAAAACCTGTGTGAGCTGGATCCCAGATTGCTGCAAAAAGGCACCCTGGATAGGGCAAATCATTAACACAGGTGATATATTGATAAAATATTTTCATATTTAAACATACATCCACCAGAATAATTCCAAAACTAAACACAAACCTGCAAAATGTAGCATGAGAAGTATACCCACAAATGTCTCACATACACAGAAATTGCTTCAGGGTATATTACATTAGCCAAACTGAATACCGAACCAGTGTGATATAATGATTATGGTCCTGGAGTTATGAACAAGACCCAGATCCCAAGTCTTCTCAATCAGGAAACTCAGCGACTAACTGGAACAGTAGCTCTCTATCCCTCAGTCTAACTTACCTCATAGAGCTGTTGTGAAGATAAACCCTTGAGGTAGGACAGGACAGAAATTTTATATAAATACATTAAAATTTGACTAGACCTCAAGATGTCTCTAGTGAGACACTAGGTACCTGCTGGTTTTCTTTTTTCATTTTTTAAAAGGAAGAGGTAAAGGATAAAAATATTTCTAATGCCACTCTTTCCTGAAGAAACACAGTGTTTCTCTTCTGAAAAAGCATTTAGTGGTATTTTCCGAGAAAAAGAGTCATAACATTGCTCAGTAGTAAAGACAGGCTAGACTATAGAGGAAGGATGGGGTCCAGTGGGCCTCTAGGTTTTAATTGACCATAACTCCCATCATTGCTTACCATTGTTCCTACTGTCTGGGTCTGGTTGGAGTTTGGAGTCAAACTGTATCTGTAAGGGACACAGGTTCCCCAATCTTGACCTAAAGGATTCTCTTCAAACTCTTTTAAAGAAATGTATAACATAATCCTATGCATGTGCACTCAAAAGTCCCACCGAGTTTAACAGGTATTACTCCTAGGTTAATGTGCATTGGATTGCAGCCTTACATTTCCTTTCAAGAGTATGGAAAAATACTTTCATAGACATAGTTTCCACTTTCTTTGCACTACCGGAAACATATGCCCCCAAACCTGGAAAGCCAAACTAGACTGCTCAAATACTACTACTGAGCTTATAAAATAAAGTCATGCTTTCCCAGTGCACAACTAAAGAACAGATTTTTCCACATTCAAATAAGGGGAGGGAAAATAAAATTACATAAATAACATGAACCCAGGAATCCTGGGCCAGGATGATTGATTGATTGATGGCAAGTTTAAGATAAACAGCTGGAACTGAAATAGGAACATAAAGTCTCTTGAACTCAGGTAGACACAATAAAAATGTTTATAGGCTAGGATGCTGTCAAGACCACTATGATGGAGGGACATATTTGTCTACTGCTGGATGAATCATCCCCATTTATGCAAAATATTTCATACAAAACGGGGGGGGGGGTAGTCTCTTCATTGTTGCCAAAATTGGAGGGGGGAATACAAGCAACCTTCAAAAAAAAAACCAACCCAAAATTTGTTTCCTACGCCTTATGGAACTAGTGTTGTTCTTTAATTACTCATACAATGATCACTTTTGCTACCTAGCCCGAGAATACAACGTCTCATCTTACACTTTCATATGTGTCAAGCAGCTCATGCAAGTTGACCCCGTGAGACAACTAGGTAAAGAATTGTTAGGCTACATTTTGATCAATCTTCCAAATTTGACATGGGGATACTTGCTGTACTTGTTTTGTGTGTGGCTTTTCCAGTTAGATGGATATGAATAACTGCCTTTGGCAGTCTGCTCTGCTGCATGCTGTGCAATGTATCATAAGCTGCAGCTGGTGGGTGGAAGGTCTATAGCCAGCCTGGCTAGAAAACACCCATGCAGCATACACACAGAAATGCCTTCCACAAGGTTGCAAAAACTGAGTTGCTGCTGCCCTCTTTAAATTTATTACTGGCATCTGGCACCCAGGTTTCTGAAAACATCCAGGAAGAACGACAGGAAGGCCACCCACGCAGTCCGGTCTCAAATCTCATTTCCCAACCAGTTTCCATGAAGACAAGTCAGGTGGGAAGAGTTAGGATGAGCTGGGAAGATTTTGCTTTCCCCAGCAAAGTCTAGTTTTAACATCCTTTTTTCCTTCCCTGGTGGATCCCAGTCTTAATCTCAATCCTCTTCCCTGGGACAACATGATTTAAATCTTACTTCTTCCTTGAAGTCTTAGCAGAACCTACTCTGGTCTCCCTCCCCTCCCAACCTCCTTCAAAAGAAGGTGAGAAGAGAACGCCATGCACCAAAGAAATAAGAATTCCTTCTCTTGTTTGTGCATGTCTTGCCCTCCCTCCAAGCTGGCTCCCTTGCACACATCAGCTGCCTGAGCTGTAGATTTGCAGGAAAATGTCAAGTGTGCTGTACATCACCCATGACAGCTCACACACATTTTTTCCATGCAGGTAAAATGCCATGTGTGAAGGTGTACCATCAGCCGTATAAGGAAGCCTATCAGAGACCCAATAAAATTCCTTTTATTGTATCTGGGACGGAGCAAAGTCAGGAGATGGGGGTAGTCATAGAGCAGTGAGGCCACATACCACACTACTGGTGGACTGCTTACAGCTCCATGTGTCCAGTTGTGAAATACTTGGTTAAATGTTAGGACAGAGCATGACATTTCTCCACTGATTAAATATACCATAGAAGTGTGATTTAAGCACACACAGTCAGCATTACCACAAAGTAAAAGTTTGTGGAAGCCCAAAGGGAGGAGAAGTAAAGCTTTTGCAATTTTTTAGCAGGTTTTCAATGCAGTTAAGTTCTCAAAAGTAAAGAGAGCAGCCCTTGGCTGTCACCACTGTCTTTCTAGTTCCAGCAACAATGGCTCCTCACCAGTCTGGACAGAAAGCCAGACTTCACCTCCACCTGCAAACAGATGGGCTCATCTATAAAACCACTGCCAAAGGCTTTTACATAATGAATTCCTAAGGCTACTTATTATAAAACAACTAGGTGCAGCCTTGTTAAACATTAGCTTGGAAATAAATAAAATAAAATAATGACAGGGTGAAGAAGTAAAGTGCATTACAGTTGTCTAAACTGAACAAACATCCCCATCCCCCAACATCATATTCTTATGTGGAGGAACACACCCTATTGCAGCCAAAACCAAGAGCAAAACCCATTTGCCACAAGTGGTGAGTGGATTAACAGACCTATGAAGGAACAATAATCTGCCACATAAATGACACAACCAAATCCAAAATTCAGGATATGAAAATAAAACCCAGGGTGGCACTGTGCTAAAGTATGTATGACTGATGTAAGCTCTCCTTTACTTAAATGTATGCAAAAGTAAAAGAGAAAGCATTTCACAAATTGTTTCAAGGGAGTTAAAAAAAGACAATAAATATATTGTTCCACTATCCTTAATATTTCTCCTCCCAACTCTTTCTAGCACATTCACCTTGAATGCTAAAGCTAGATGAGAGTGGGAGGACAATAAGCTTTCCGAAGCAAGACACAATGTGGCGTATCGGGGATTCAAAGCAGATCAATACATACTAAAAGCATTCAAGTTCTTTGCATGCTTCTGTTTGCCCACATGGGCATCAAGCCTTAGCAAACACAGGCCAAGAGAACAATGCTGTCTGTTCTCAGACAAATATTAATGGGATAAGATTTCTCAGTAATGCACATTGCAGTGTGCCCTACCCTCCAGTGAAGTTATCAGTCTTCAAATGGCCAGTTCAGGACCAAGTGGGTTTAAGATAACAATCTTCAACCACAAAACCATGAAACTGGCATGACTTTTCGGTCAGACAGACTGACACTGTCTGATGCCTGGGGTGGGGCTCCATTAAAACTAGAACCAAAAGCTCAGCTTCCAAAAGCTCTCCCACAATCAGTTTACAGGTCTGGAGCCATCAATCCGGTTCACATTTTTTTAATAAAAAAAAAGAAGAAAAGAAAAAAGATGGCTATTTGGAACAGCAGAACACACACCAGGTGTGTGTTAAAGCTGTTTTTTCATCATCTACTGCAAGAGAGTCAATTCATGCATATCCTGTTGATATTAAGCAGAAAACATCGTTCTCCCTTCAGTCAGCATCAGAACAAAAAAAACACCACACACACACATCCAAACTTTGAGAGGATGAATCTTCCTCTTGAAGATGGAGATTTTCAGAGCAAAACCCACCACCAAAGTCAGGGGCAGCAAACAGCTGCTTGGCAGTTGAGACAGAAAAAAAATTGGTTATTTTTCCTGAGACATTGTATGTACACATTGCATTTAAAGACAAAAGCCCCACCTCCACCGAATACCTGGGCATTGCTATTTCTGCTGACTGCAAGTGCAGCAACAGTGGCATTGGAGTGTAGGGCCCCTCCACCTGTGGAGGGTACCTAGGCCAAGCAGGATCTGCTTTCTCATTGAAGAACCCGACATGCGTACATCAATACATGCAAAAAGTCCCTTGTCACCCAATGGGTACGTTGGGTGTGGGGCTGGTCCACAAAATCCTATAAACCTCTCACACACACTTGCAATACAGGAGGGAATTTATCTGAAGTCGCTTATGGTATCTATTACATATTATATACATAAGGAAGTTTTAGTTATACAAATATGAATTTTGAAAGAGTTTTAAGATGATAAAATATTACAAAGCAATTTAGACTTGCTGCAAGTTCTACTAAGGATATTTGCAACGATAGTTAATGATAAATTCCATTTGGTACCACTAGAGCTCCGCTTACTTGTTGCAAAAACATAAGTAGCAATTTGGTCAACCTAACAGTTTAAATGATGGCTTCTCCCAATCAAACTCCAGGAGTTCAAGCAGAGAAACTTTGGATAAACTGAAAGAAAGCTTGTTCATTTCCCTCTGTTAAGCTCTGGGATGTGCCATAGTTGGCTGTCCTGGGCATATACGGACAGTGGGCTTGTCCCACTACAGGAAGTGACATATAACTTTTCCACATGAAAATGCAAAGCTGAAGTAGCAGGGAAAAGTTGATCCTGCAAGACCAGGAAGGCAGTCAACAATGAAGTTGTCAGAATTCCCACACGGCTGGTGCCAGAGTACCAACTCATTCTATTTTAACTTTACGCATTTTTCTGAAGTTGGAGGCTCATTTGTAAGCAACTTGAAACATTGATGGCTCCACTAGCCCTTTCCTGATGAAATAATCACTATAAAGTTTGCATTTCCTCAGTAGTATTTGAATGCAATGCTATTGTAAATCACTACTGGAAAATCCAGCAATAGTTCTGAATACTCCAAGTTAAGTCAGTGTTAAGAGACTACATGGATGGTTTTGTAGCAAACAGATAACCTATTGTGCGAGTCCCTGACAGCTTCCTACCTGCTCCAGGAAAACAGTGGTACTCCTCCGAGTAAGAAGACATTGTGCAAACTGGAGTTAATTAAACAACCATGTTACAGGACACAGAGAGAAAGCAATGTAGTTATTGCAAAAGTAGTATCAGATGAGGACAAAATACCACTGGGAAAAGGTAAATGCAGACATGTACACATAGCTTTAAGCAGCCTATAAATAATAAATAGTAATTTGGTTTAATAGCTACATAATCTCTCTTTAGGCTCTGCTTTGTGCTGAAGTGTTTAGAACCTTATGAAACACATTGGCCACAATTCAGCACAAGTAGAGAGCAATCCTAAACCCCAATCTGGAAGGAGATGAGACTGGGTGGAGTTATGCCTTTGCCTGGTTCTGCCAAACTGTGCCCACCAAAAACACAGGCATTCAGGAAGTTCCTATTGACAGTCATGAACGCAAGTCCACAAAACAGGGCGTGCAGGACAGATTGAGGGCAGAGGTGAAGCAGAGACTGCAATGGATCCTAGCCTGGCCCACTATCAAGGCCCCAGTCTGAGCCGCCCCAGCCTAGACTGCCAAGCAAAAGAGGGAAGAAAACCACCTCACACTTTTCCCTCTTGGCTAGTAGAAGGACACAGGCTTTGGACACAGTGACTCTGCTGCTTTCATTCTGGCCTCCTGCTCTCAGCCAGGAAGAAGGATTGTTCTGCTAGTGTGCTTACAGCCACATATTTCAGAAAATGCACTTAACGTATGTATTGGATTTTGGCTTTCAGCTGTTTAACTTTGAAATATTAATCAAAAACTGCATCCAAACCCAAACTCACCACTACCAACAATGGTTTTTTCCCAAATTCAAGATTTGTTTACCAGAGATCAGACTTAGAATATTCTTTCAAATTAGATGAGAAGGGTTCTGAAACCTCAAATGGTTTGTAATATAGCTCGAAGGCTGGAAGGAACATACGGTACTTTTGCCAGCATTTAAAGGGTTTCACTAGCTGCCAGATTATTTCCAGCTACAATTCAGAGGGTTTGAAAGTCCTAAACCAGTGTTTCCCGAACTTGGGTTACTTTTTGGTTACGTTACTGGACTACAACTTGCATCACCCAGACTACTGCCTACACCAGGGGTAGGCAATCTAAGGCCCGTGGGCCGGATGCGGCCCAATCGCCTTCTCAATCCAGCCCATGGACGGTCTGGGAATCAGCGTGTTGTTGTTGTTGTGTGTGTGTTTTTAAAAAAGTAGTATAAACACTGACAACTGGGAAACCCTGGCCTGCGAGCGCTCCAGTTGGAGAACAGCCTTTATCAAAGGTGTCATGGGCTTTGAAGACACTCGATCTCAGGACGCAAGCGAGAAACGTGCAAGAGGAAGGTACACTTGGCAAATCCACACAGTGATCAACTCCCGGCCGGAAACCAATGTCTCCACTGTGGAAGGACGTGCGGATCCAGAATTGGCCTCCACAGTCACTTACGGACCCATTGTTAAAACCGTGTTTATGGAAGACAATCTTACTCAGATACGAGCGATCGCCAAAGAAGAAAGAAGAAGACAGAAAAAGGTTGCTGACCCCTGGCCTACACTAACTGGGGATGGTGGGAGTTGTAGTCAAACATCATTTGGGGACTCAAGGCTAAAAAGTCTGCCCTAAACAGTCTGAAACTAGGCTACTTGGAAGGATCAGCTGCTCCTATATACACCTGTTGAACAGCTAAGTTCTTCATTCCACATCCTGAATTAAGGTGGTGGGTGGAGAGTCTTCTCACTGGTGGTACCTTACTAATGGGAACTCTCTATGTCACATGACCTGGTGCCTAACTGCAAGGAAGTTGTTGTTTAGGCAGGCATTTAGTACTACCGGTATTAAAGTTATAAGCTGTGCCGCTAACTTTAGTGCCGTTTTTTATCTTTTAGTGCTTATCTTTTGTTATATTTTAACTTTGCATTCCTGTTTATTGCATATTAAATGAATTGTTAAGCTACTTCAGGAACCCTTGTTAGAAGATGGGTTATAACTATTAGAAACAATGAATGCTTTATAAACCCAGATCATACACTGGTCTATCAGATTCAGAAATACTCTACCTTGATCATTTACAGGGTTTGCATGAAAGTTTGGGAGACCTTCTCCCTGTGAATACCCCATATTTGCATGCAAACAAATGCATTGTGCACAAAAAAAGAGGAGTTTTTTTCTAAGAGAGAAAGAGCTTCAGCTATGTTAAGAGGGAACATAATCATTAACCATTTAAATGAGAAAACAGTCACAATGAATAGTGGCAAGCAAATTGAGAATAAATCTTTAAGACTTCCTTTTCCTTAGCTCTTGGACAAACAAGTGATTAGGTGACATGCCTGATATGGTTAACAACTTTAGCAAAATTAAGGCAGCAATCATATAGACCCTTACCTGAAAGAAAGTCTCACTGAACACATTTGAACTTACTTCTGAATAGACATGTGTAGGATTAAAGTAAAATAAAAAAATTCCTTCAGTAGCACCTTAAAGACCAACTAAGTTTTTATTTTGGTATGAGCTTTCGTGTGCATGCACACTTCTTCAGATACAGTGAAATGGAAGTTTCCAGGCACTTATGTAGAGAAGGGGTGGGGAGGGGTGGGGATGGGGAGGGGGGATCACTCAGAAGGGTGGTGGAAATGGGTGATTGACTGACTGATAGCTGTTGATGACCGGAAACGACTGCAAATGGTTTTGCATGAAAAAGCAAGGGTGGAGATGGCTGAAGATCGCTTATCATGTATAATGAGATAAGAACCCGATATCTCTGTTCAAACCAGGTCCCTCCATGGTTTTGAGCTTGGTGATAAGTTGCAATTCAGCAACTTCTCTTTCCAGTCTATTTCTGAAATTCTTTTGTAGTAAGACAGCTACTTTGAGATCTTGTATAGAATGTCCTGGGAGATTGAAGTGTTCTCCTACTGGTTTTTCTGTCTTCTGGTTCCTGATGTCAGATTTATGTCCATTTATCCTTTGGCGTAGGGTTTGGCCTGTTTGTCCAATATAGAGAGCTGAAGGGCACTGTTGGCATTTGATGGCATACACAATGTTAGAGGATGAGCAATTAAATAGTCCTGAGATGGTATGTTGGATGTTGTTGGGACCAGTAATGGTATTGTCTGGGTGTATGTGGCAGCAAAGTTGGCATCTGGGTTTATTGCAGGCTCTGGTACCAGTGTCCATGTTAAGTCTGGTGGTTGTATTATTGTGGGTGAGGAGTTGTTTAAGATTGGGTGGTTGTCTGTAGGCAATGAAAGGTCTTCCTCCCAGAGCTTGAGAAAGGGAGCTGTCATTGTCCAGGAGAGGCTGTAGATCTCTGATGATGCGTTGTACTGTTTTAACTTGGGAGCTGTATGTGATGACTAGTGGTGTTCTGTTATTTTCTTTTTTGGGTCTGTCTTGCAGCAGGTTCTCTCTAGGTATCTGTCTGGCTCTGTTGATCTGTTGTTTAACTTCATCAGGTGGATATTTTAGTTCTAAAAAGGTTTGCTGTAGATCTCTTAGGTGAGATTCTCTGTCTGTAGAGTTGGAACAGATGCGGTTGTAACGTAAGGCCTGGCTGTATACGATGGATTGTTTGGTATGTTTGGGATGGTAGCTAGAAGCATGTAGATATGTTTGTCGGTCAGTTGGTTTTCTGTATAAGGTGGTGTCTATATGTCCATCCTGTATTTTTATAGTAGTGTCCAAAAAATGTATTTCTTGCATAGATTGGTTCATTGTTAGGTTGATGGTGGGGTGAAAGTCATTGAATGTCTGGTGGAAGGTTTCCAGGGTCTGTTGTCCATGTGTCCAGATAATAAAAATATCGTCAATGTATCGCAGGTACAGGAGAGGTTTGAGTGGGTAGGAGTTAAGGAATCGTTGTTCTAAATCTGCCATGAAGATGTTGGCATACTGTGGGGCCATGCGGGTGCCCATGGCTGTGCCGCTGATCTGGAGGAACAGGTCATCACCAAATTTGAAGTGGTTGTGGGTAAGGACAAAGTGGCAGAGTTTGGTAGCAAAGTCCGCTGTGGTTTTATCTGAAATGGTGTTCCTTATGGCTTGTAAACCATCATTGTGTGGGATGTTGGTATATAGAGATTCCACATCCATAGTGGCTAGTATAGTATTGTTAGGAAGATTGTTCAAAGATTGTATTTTCCTCAGAAAATCTGTGGTGTCACGTACGTAGCTGGGAGCACTGATGGCATATGGTTTCAGAACAGAGTCCATATAGCCGGAAACACCCACTGTAATGGTGCCAATACCTGAGATGATGGGGCGTTTGTGAGAACAGATCCTCACAAACACACCAGCGGAACCTCGGCCAGGAACTTTCTATCTTCTACCCAAAATACACAAACCAGGAAACCCAGGACGCCCCATCATCTCAGGTATTGGCACCATTACAGTGGGTGTTTCCGGCTATATGGACTCTGTTCTGAAACCATATGCCATCAGTGCTCCCAGCTACGTACGTGACACCACAGATTTTCTGAGGAAAATACAATCTTTGAACAATCTTCCTAACAATACTATACTAGCCACTATGGATGTGGAATCTCTATATACCAACATCCCACACAATGATGGTTTACAAGCCATAAGGAACACCATTTCAGATAAAACCACAGCGGACTTTGCTACCAAACTCTGCCACTTTGTCCTTACCCACAACCACTTCAAATTTGGTGATGACCTGTTCCTCCAGATCAGCGGCACAGCCATGGGCACCCGCATGGCCCCACAGTATGCCAACATCTTCATGGCAGATTTAGAACAACGATTCCTTAACTCCTACCCACTCAAACCTCTCCTGTACCTGCGATACATTGACGATATTTTTATTATCTGGACACATGGACAACAGACCCTGGAAACCTTCCACCAGACATTCAATGACTTTCACCCCACCATCAACCTAACAATGAACCAATCTATGCAAGAAATACATTTTTTGGACACTACTATAAAAATACAGGATGGACATATAGACACCACCTTATACAGAAAACCAACTGACCGACAAACATATCTACATGCTTCTAGCTACCATCCCAAACATACCAAACAATCCATCGTATACAGCCAGGCCTTACGTTACAACCGCATCTGTTCCAACTCTACAGACAGAGAATCTCACCTAAGAGATCTACAGCAAACCTTTTTAGAACTAAAATATCCACCTGATGAAGTTAAACAACAGATCAACAGAGCCAGACAGATACCTAGAGAGAACCTGCTGCAAGACAGACCCAAAAAAGAAAATAACAGAACACCACTAGTCATCACATACAGCTCCCAAGTTAAAACAGTACAACGCATCATCAGAGATCTACAGCCTCTCCTGGACAATGACAGCTCCCTTTCTCAAGCTCTGGGAGGAAGACCTTTCATTGCCTACAGACAACCACCCAATCTTAAACAACTCCTCACCCACAATAATACAACCACCAGACTTAACATGGACACTGGTACCAGAGCCTGCAATAAACCCAGATGCCAACTTTGCTGCCACATACACCCAGACAATACCATTACTGGTCCCAACAACATCCAACATACCATCTCAGGACTATTTAATTGCTCATCCTCTAACATTGTGTATGCCATCAAATGCCAACAGTGCCCTTCAGCTCTCTATATTGGACAAACAGGCCAAACCCTACGCCAAAGGATAAATGGACATAAATCTGACATCAGGAACCAGAAGACAGAAAAACCAGTAGGAGAACACTTCAATCTCCCAGGACATTCTATACAAGATCTCAAAGTAGCTGTCTTACTACAAAAGAATTTCAGAAATAGACTGGAAAGAGAAGTTGCTGAATTGCAACTTATCACCAAGCTCAAAACCATGGAGGGACCTGGTTTGAACAGAGATATCGGGTTCTTATCTCATTATACATGATAAGCGATCTTCAGCCATCTCCACCCTTGCTTTTTCATGCAAAACCATTTGCAGTCGTTTCCGGTCATCAACAGCTATCAGTCAGTCAATCACCCATTTCCACCACCCTTCTGAGTGATCCCCCCTCCCCATCCCCACCCCTCCCCACCCCTTCTCTACATAAGTGCCTGGAAACTTCCATTTCACTGTATCTGAAGAAGTGTGCATGCACACGAAAGCTCATACCAAAATAAAAACTTAGTTGGTCTTTAAGGTGCTACTGAAGGAATTTTTTTATTTTACTTCGATCCAGACCAACACGGCTACCTACCTGTAATGTGTAGGATTGCTCCATTAGATACTAATTACTATTACTGTTACAAAATCCCAGTATTGTCATGCAGTCTACAATTTAAGCAATTTAAGACAGAGCAAAAAGTGGCATGAAGTTAAGCTTCAGTTCAAAAACTGTTTTGTTTTCTTAAAAAAAAAAATCTTGTGTGAGAGCCAAGTTTGCTTGGGATCGCAGAGAATGTCTACTTCATGATGCATAAACCACACACACTGGTTTTATCAGTACAGAATGACAAAGCCATGCATGGATGGTATATCATGAAACTGAAACCTTAACACAAAACGGTGTTCAGTGGCGCATAAGTCAAAACATCTGATCATGTGTACTATCTCTCTTCTTGTACGGAACCCAACTTTCTGAACAAGGTAGCTTGGATCATACATTTACATTGCAGCTTTTCAGAAATAGGATCCTTTACAACACAAAAACTATGGCTACATAGGTGCCACTTCCTGCAAAGATAATTTGCTTAACTGGAAACACAAAAACACCACTTGACCAAATACCGTGTCTGGTAACCACATGCAAAAGTGGTTGATTTTATTCGTCATGAAGCTCAGGTAAAAATATTTTTAAAGCAGGGACTATTCTGGTAGACAAAAGGATAATCCAATATCCTTGCATTAAAACATGCAATAAAACAAGCAATAAAACAATGCAATAAAACAAGTAGACAATGCAAATGAACAAATGTTGCAAACCTAGGTACCGTAGCATATTTTGCACCTTGTGATATTTTACTTCATTGCTCTGAATAGTCCTGGGGAGACTGGTCTGAAGAAGTGTGCATGCACACGAAAGCTCATACCAAAATAAAAACTTAGTTGGTCTTTAAGGTGCTACTGAAGGAATTTTTTTATGTAACATCCAAATTATTCTAATGATGAGAGGTCCACAAAATTGACTTTTCATTACAAGTCTTCCTTTTGTGAGTGTAATGAGCCATTGAGAATGGAGATGGGAAGGGTAGAAGAGGAACCATCCCCACCATTGTACAGAGCTTTAAGATGCTTGATGATAGCTAGGGTTAGTTCATGACAGGAGCTTGGACCTGAGGAGAATAATAGGGGAATGTCTCTGACTTTGTGCTGCACTCGAATCCAACACTATGTCAGAAACAAGATCTCACCTCTCACACACTGGGGCTGGCACAGAGCCCTGGAAACCACAGGGTTGAGCTGGATACCAGAGTAGTCTGAAATTGTGGGGCACTGATAATGACCAGATACTCAGAGCATTGTTTTCACACTAACTGTGAAAAGCTACTGGCACAATTTTGATCACTGAGGTGCAAATAGCCCAGTGTTGCTAATAATGTGAGGGCACAATGGCTCTGGAAGAAATTCCTCCTGCAACCATAGGACTAAAAGGGACCTGGAAATCCTGTGTCATGCCAAAGGCAATATCCTTCATATATCATGTATCCCATTTTACTATGCACAATCCTGAGCACAGGAAGAAACACCAAGAATCAGAACAACCAATGTAAGATTTCTTACACGGAAGAAAAGGGAACTATTTTTTAGCAGCAATCCCACTTGATCCCAACTCTGTTCAGGCGTGTGGCTACTGCTTGCTGATTTGGAATGGGCCTGGCATGGCAGAGAGGGGAAGCAAGCCTTTCAAACAGTGTTTGACATTTGCCAATGTATGTTCTGCTGGGTTGTTAGGTCACGTGACCAAGCTGAATGGCGTTATGATCCTGTGTAAATCCCCGTTGCCTGATCCCATCCCAATAATTTTTGAAAACAAATAAATTCCCTAGCCATTAATATTAGCTTGGTGCATGCCACATGTTACTGTGAATGTTGTATCATTTGGGGTTACTCATTTATGGTTTGTTTGTTTGTTTTGATGAAGTGATTTTGATATTGTTGTTCACTGCTTTAGTTCCCTTTGAAAAATATAAAGTGGTATATAAATAAATAAATCTCAGTACATAAAAATGTAAATTGCTTTTAAACAAAGTAACATTGTTTTCCAAAGAGTCACATGCATATTAAACATTTGCATAAAAACCAATCCACCTCAATCACAGGATCAAATGTTATCAAGATTGCCACAAATACTATTTTGACACATGCAGTCCATCCAGTTGCATATCCTCGCGTGTGTGTGTTGTAAAAAGATGGAAACATACTGTGAGGATTGAATAAATATTCTCCCACCAAACGTTGTAATTAAATTGCAACAGCAACAGTGACAACAACATCTTTATCTACACCTGCTGAAATACTTGCAGAAAATAGCTAGCAGTTCCAACAGGAAACATCTCACGTATTTTGGTGGGGGAGTTGTTTTAGGAAAATAAGCCTGGTATTACTTGACTGACACTTTCTTATTAGTCAGACATCAGTTGGTACTATGAAAACTTGCCAAAAACAGTTTTACAAAAACTGCCGCAAGTGTTGGAGATAAGAGATCTCGTGACTACATACATGCGCCTCATTCTGGGGATCAACAGAAATGGATGGGAGTTTTACCATACAAAGAATTTTATAGTAAGTGGGTTTCACGGTTACCGTATCCATAGCTACTAGGTTAAAAAAAAAAATCAAGAGACACCAACTAGTTTATTTGGCATCAACTTCCATAGGAAACAGCCTAGACAATCTGATAAAACAGACTCTAGTCTGCCACAGAAGTTCCAGTGTTTAGGCAGGAAAAACCAAGATCCATGTACTCTACATTTGCAAGGAGTGGGATATTTCAACACCTTTTGCTCTCACCACAAGATAATTACTAAGCTGAAATTGAGTCGAGCTGACTCTATAGGGTGTGTTTTGCAAATTAATTTCCAACTTAATTAACATAATGAGTGATTTTGATTTGCCTTATCAGGTTCTTTTTGCCTTGAAGGAGTTGAATCTTTCCAAGATACAGGCCTACATTTGCACCAGAAATCACGGATGTTTTAAACCAACATAGCCAGGGTTTGTTTAGATCCTAAACTTTTCAAAGACATGTTTGTTAAGGACAGGAAAAAATGGAAACAAAAATGTATGAGAAAATTAGCTAGACATTTTAAAAAGCACACCAACGTATGATTTCATGTGTTTCATTTGAGGTAGTCGTGAACCTTGTTACAAGTACTTCACACACCTCTACTTGAAGGTGTGTCTCAGCCCTGGAATGTAATAAGCATATGATTCATAGGGCCATTTCTATCAGCTCAGACTTATCTAAATAATCCTTCCAACGACCAATCAGATTACTCACAAGACGTGGGCAAGTTTAACAAAAGAGGTTTCTTATCTGCGATCCCTGAAAAGCCTTCCACCTATACAAGGTAAGTAGCAAAAACAGTCCGGTAATGACTCTTTCAGACTGCTGAGGGAACTCCCAATAGAAAAAGTAGGAAATAGGCACACGTATATCAGGAAGATAGGCTGCATCATCAATCTGGATAAAGATATCAATAGCTACAGAGTCATGATGGCATCCTAAGTGAGAGAGTGCTATTGCTACTGTGAGAACAGACGATTGGATGAGGTGGGTCTTTAGGGGTGGGAGTGGGGTATATAAAAAGTAGAACGTTCAATAAACTTTCTCAACTTCATTTCTCTTAGGGTCGAAGTCATTTTAAATGACAGAACTTCAAATGAATCACAGGTGAGTGGGTGGCAAGTGCCAACACTTTTGTACCTGACAAGGTTCCTGTGCCTTTAACAGCTATTTCATGAGCAGAAATTAAGCAGATAAAGTTGTTGATGCGTCATGCTGACTGGGGAAAGCTTTGTGTGCTTTCCTATTCTTCTATTTCCTATTTTCCGATTCCTTTTCTATTTGTCATGCAAACTGATCAATGCATAGAATGCTGTCAGAAAAAGGTCACCCTCCTACATTTGAAATTTTGTAAAGAAAGTTATCGTTTTGCAGAAACGCACCTCTTCCGATGCATTCCAGCACCACAAAACTAAATCTATTACACCAGAAGCCTTAAGGTAAAGGGGCAGTAAAACCTAAGGCTTACGTTTCTATATGCAATCCTTATACCAAATCAAAGACCATGTATCTTTCCATAAGCATATTTTTTAAACAAGGAACAGAGCTAAATTAACACACAAGCCGGCTGTCTAAAGTGTCAACAATTAGTACACACAAATGGGAGTAGGAAATGCCAAAATAGCTGGACTTCACGAAGGGGGGGGGGAGGCCAATGCAACTCTAGGTTCATCAAAAATAAGGAAAGCTAATGACGAATAAGCAGCTCAAAACATGCCTGCCCTCTTTCACCCCATTCCCCCCCCCCACGTCACTTGTACATACCCAAAGAGACAATGGTTGATCAGGAGTGAATCACAGAGGGGGACACAGGGAGAGGGAGAAATGAATCTGAACCCTTTATCTTCTGTCTTTTATAAAAACTGCCACTCAGTTAGCAGAGATTGCTCTAATTGCTGTGACAATTCTGCAACTATTCCAACGACTTGTGTGTTCTGGACAGGTTTCCCTGCAAGTTTGAAATTCTTGGCCTGTGAACCACTCTTGTCTAAAAGAGGTTTCCCTTTGGAGCACAGAATGCTACATTAACCACTTGTCCCTCTTTTGAGCTCCCTTTATTCTCCTCTTTTCCAATTGCCAGATTTAAACCTTAATGAAAACTTGCCCAGTCTTTTCTTTCCACGAACCCCACAGAGTCCCTGGTCAATTGGAACACATTGTAACCGAGGAATTTCATATTGTCCCGTTCATACTGAATAGCACCTGATAACTAAAGTATACGTATCAAAAGTATAAACATAATAGAGATACACTTTATGTTTATTAATGAAACTGATGTGTTGCAACTTATCACTTCACATATTTCTTTGAGCATCACAGAAATGTTTTGAGAGCAATGAAATTAGACACCAGAAGAATTTTAAAAAGTGAGTAAATTTGAACCAGAATGCAAAAACGTATTTCATTATGCATGGGTACACCCACACATTGAAGCTACTTGCGCTATTGGGTGATCTACAGGTAATGCAGAGATGCAAGGGAATATTCTCAGTGGGGGAGGTGTTTCTCTTTATGTTGCTTTCTGATTATTGCAAAAGCGGGAAAGGGGGGGTGTTATTGATGAGTCCCTCAGACACAATTCATCTAGTAACTGAGAAGCAGAGAAGCATATTTTTAAATGCTGCCTTTATACTTAGTTATACATCTCTCAAGGTGAAGAGAAGACAGACAAAGGGACTTAATATTTTTAAACATTTTACATCTATGCAAGGCACAATAAGACACATCTTTTCTAAAAAAAGGTGTGGCAAGGGGGGGGGAATACATTTTTTAAAAAACAACTAGCTAGCGGGCTGCCATCATATTCTTTTGATATTTCATTCAAGGTCATATCCTCTCATGAGATTGCTTCTACCACTGAATATTAATTTATATACATAATATATACTCTGCAGCGATTTGTCAACACTAATGCAACCATCTCTGAATGGAATTATCCACACAACCAGCTCTCTGCAAGAAAAGTATCATTTGTTTTAATTTGATCAGTTAGAAAATGCTGTAGCTTCAACCTCTCAATGTAAGGACATCACTGAAACTGTGTTAAATCTTAAATGCAAGCTGAACCAACTTAAGAAATCATGTCTGTGACTGACAGAAAGCTAGGAAACTATTAATCTTGGTAAATTTCACCAGCTCAATTGCTCCTTTAACAACCCATGCCTACCATTTGTTTCTGTGGACCAAATGCATATTTTGGCAAGTTCAGAATAGCCATTTTTACAAGAAGAAAACAAACTATCTGCTACATTTTATACCGTACTTGGACCACTATAATCAAACTGACAACATAGCATTGTTCAGGGCTACATGAACCAAACTTGCAGCCATGTGCTCCCACCTTCTCCTGTGTTCTCCAAAATAGTAAGGAATAATTGACGCTTATCACACAAGCTGAATAAGACAACAGTTCCAAATGCTAGTTTTTCAGATTGCAAGTGCAACTAGTTTGGATGCAGCAGCAAACAATGGTTTCTGTCAAAGTGGTATTAACACATAGCAATGAGCCCCCATAACACATAGAAGATGAAATGGGGGCATGCTGCTGATCCCACCCTTGATGTCAACATTTTGGGCATGGACATCTGATAAGGAAAGCATTTGTGTACAACACTCTGCACCTAAGCCTCTGGGTGATCTGGAACCCCAATCTAGACTACAAGCATAGAGCTTTATGTAGAAGGGTGCTGCATTTTCATATGGCCCTATTCAACATGTAGCAGCCAAGCTGGGGCCGTGCTTCCCTATCTATGCTTAGAACCCTCTTTACACATACACCTGAGGATTATAGAGGGTTTAGCCATAGGTCAGTGGTAGAACATCTACATTGCATGCAAAAAAACCCTGGTTCTATCCCCAGAAACTCCAGATAGGGCTGGGGGAGAATCCTTTCTCAAATCACTGCCAGTGAGTGCAGACAATATTGTTCCAGATGGAACAATTGTCTGACTCAACAAAAAGGCAGTTTATGTACCTAAAACAGGACAGGAGTGGAAGGAGGGGGGAAAGTGCTTAGGCACTGGGCTCACTGCTATGGCACCAATCCATAAATCAAACACATGAGATTTTGCTAATATCAGTGACATCAGGTTTACAAATACAAATGGGATGCAAGAAGGAAGACAAATGCTAGCTGGGCAGCATGGGAATGTGCACATTCAGTTTCAAATGAATACGGATCCAAAGGTAAAATCAGTTAGTTCCCATTAGAGTTTTGCACCATTTAACCAGTAGAGTCCACTGATCTATAAATCAGACTTGGCACTCAAACCACTTGTACAATTTTTTATTTTTATTTTTTTAAAAAAGTCATGTCAAGCTATGGTTATAGCAAACCATGTGGGATATGGGAAATCCAAAAGAGAAAAGGGAGGAGATTAAATCACAGTCCCTAGGTTGAAGACAAGCAAATGTGACATCTGGAAATAGTTAAGTCATCATTGGAGGGTACATGCAGCTAAGCCCAAGGGTAATTACTCATTGTGCTTGTAACTTGTTTACTTCTCAGAAGAATGTTTACATTTCCAAAGATAAACAAATACCATCAGGTATAAGAGGAAAAGCAAAACTCAATTACCACAGGGAAAGGCAACGAACAACAGTATCTGTGGTTATGACCAGTCTGCTACCAGTGAAGGTATTGCTACTGTGTGTCCAGAAAAGTTGTCCTGATTTAAATTATCTGGATATACCTTTCTAACTAACCAACACATAGGGTGGAGGGAGAAACACTGGCGCTATTTGGCTGTGTAAATGGGGCCTAAATCAAGCTAACAAGTAGCTCTGGATAACTGAGATGCAAACAATGGGGTCATTGAGCATTTCAAACATGCTAAAAATGAAAGACATGGTCTTTATGCCTTCCTTATTCAAGCAGGAAGTCTCAGTGAAGTTGATGAGACTTCTGGGTGTGCAAGGAATGTAGAAACAGATCTCTTACAAACATCTTACAAAATCTAAGAGAGACACTAACTTGTCTACATCTCTCGCTAAAGGTTTTGTTGCAGAAGCATTTTTGGTGCCCCTTCCCTTGTTATTTTACTTAGCTGCAAGTGATAGTAGTGAACCAATTTCTACTACATGGTCCTATGCAAGAAAGCCATTGTTTCTCAAGGATCAGCAATGTTCATCAAGGCTAATAGTGCTCCTAACCTTGATTTAATTTATTTAAAGCTAAAACAAAACGGACTGGCTAGTACTTCATAATTGGCCTAGCAAGTTAAAGCTCAGTTATCTTCTCAGTAAATATTTATACTGTCATTCTTTCCCATTCATTCTGCATTTCACACACACACACACACACACACACACAGAGAGAGAGAGAGAGAGAGAGAGAGAGAGAGAGAGAGAGAGAGAGAGAGAGAGAGAGACTGTAGCCTACATCTGCAATTCATTGACTTTACAATTTACCACATGTTGAGATGGAGAGGTCTCAGCTCCATTTGAATCATTGCACAAATATGCAAGTGATTTATCGTTTCAAAACTGAAGACTGCAAAAGAACGACTCCACTTTTCCTGCACATTACTCCTCCTGGCAGACCACAAACAATTACAGTTTGTACTAATTAAGCTCTGTAAAATGTGCTGTACCCTGTTAATGCCAACCAGGCCCCCAAATTTCTCTTCCCCAAGTCAAAGTTTAGCTAGCAACTTAACTCATTCATGGCTGCCTGCTTGACTGTGTACCGCTTCAAGAATAATGAGGATCAGGGTTTTGGAGTACTTAAACAAAAACACACAAAAGAACAGACCAAGTGCCAACCTGGAATTAAACAGGGAGTTGCAAATGAATGAATTCTCTTGGGAAACAGACAAACACCACTGTTGATAACCTGCTAAAAGGTCCTACCACATCACCTCTGTAATGTGGTGTTAAGGGATTCAGATTTATCCCTAGGGGCTAATAAGTTACAGAACTCTACCGGTTAGGTAAATTCATAAAACATTATGTCCTAGGCTTCTTGAAAATTTACTAGTGGAAAGTTGTTGGTTTTATTTTTTTAAAAAATACAATTTTATATTTTGCGGGGGGAAATGACTCAGTATTTTAAATGGAAGGGGGTAAAAACATATGGGAGGAAACCAATATATGTATTCTTCCCATACTCCCTTTCCCAAATTAGTATCTCTAAGTTGAATGTGATAATGCACCTAATGAGACTGCTGAGGTGGGGGAATATATTCCTAGAACTTATTTTTAAAAAACCCTGATTCATCCTTTGGCAGGGTTTGGCTTTTTTTAAAAAAAAAAACAGAAGCCTCAGCATATAGATTAAGAGAAGAGCACGCTTGCATTTAAAAGCATTTAAACAATGCACTTGTTTAATCTAGGGAGAACTAGAGAGGGCCCCCCTCAAGTGATGCTTCCCCTTGCCCCCAAAGACTTTCCTGACACATGAGCCAATCATTCCCTAGATGCCCAGCTTCCCCTTTAGCAGCTGATCTCAACAATATTTTTTTCCCAAGCACCCCTACACACTAGCATTCTTCCTTATTTGCTCCTGGCCTCTGGATTTTACCACATTCTTTCCCAGATACACATTTTTTCCTAACGTTTTCTCTCCTGATCTGTCCCCTCTAGAAACCCAGATTTTATTCAGTTCTCTAAAATAACGGGTGGGGAGGTGGGCACGTAATTTAAAACCAGACTTTGAAATGAAAAATGTATTATCTGTCTGCTATCTAGATATTCTTATTGAAGTGCCACTTTCTTGCTTTATTTCAAGAAAGAGAGACAGAGATCAATCATAAACATACATCTGTTAAATATAGCCTAATGTAACTTGTTTATTAATTCAGGCATGGCAATTTCTCTCCCCCCCCCCTCTCAGCTACAACAAATATATTCAGGGTTATATCAGGTTTCTTTGAAAGTATTCTGGGAAATATTTTTGCAGGGTTCCTGTCTAGATATCCTACACAAGGACTGTGAGCACGTTGATAAAAAACGCAGGCTGTGCTAAAGGTTTGCTTAAGCCACTACTAAACATTGCCCCCTCAGTATTTCAAGCATTAAGTCTGAAACATATGAAAAGGCCAGCCCTGCAGTTAAGAGAATAAGCACCAAACTCCCACCAGCCAGCCCCCCCCCAAAAAAAACAATCTAAGCTTTTCATGGGTTTGTTTCCCCAATTTCCCCATCTCTCATTGCTTATAATTAGTGAAAGAAACCTGACCCACTGCCAGTGTCTGTGGACCTTGGATATTATAAGGCCAGCGTGGCGTCAAATATCTTAACATTCATAAGTGTTATAGGCTGTAAATAAACCCTGTAGATTTATGACCCTTCGCTGCCTGCCAGCAAATGACTGTGGCACATTTCTTTCAGCAGACCTGTTGAGGTGCAAGTTTGCCTTTGGTTGTAAAATTAACCATTTCCTTCACAAACATGCCCAATTACGAGTCAGCGGGCAAGGCTCTGCCTGCATATTTGCCATAGCTCAGTACAAAGAGAATGCACACACACACACACACACACACACACAGGCTTGGGTGAGTACAAACTCTCTTACTGTGCAAACAATCTAGCAGCTGCAGCTGCAGCAGTTAAAACTCTGTAGCAAGCAAGAAACAAAAAGTTCCCACAACAGGTAAGGTGTGGGAAGGAGAACATTCTAATTCCACCTACATCCCTGAATGCACTGACAAAAACACACATCCATGCCCTCTTATCTGCAAGTGCTCTTTTGTTGCAAACTAGATGCACTTTGACCCAAAGAGTGCATCTCTTCTTCATTTTATTGTGGCAGTATGCATGTTTCAAGAGCAACCACAAAGTGCCTCACAAATGTTTTCTCCCCTCAACCCCCCCCCCCAAACAGTCACCTAACTCCCCTGTTCAGGAAAGCATTTGCTAAATCCAGGTTGTCTCATGCTTAACAGCCAATAATCCAACTTCCACATAACTACCAGACAGCTGGAAATGGGGGGCCTTACAGTTTTAGTCATGGTGCAGTGTGGAAACACATACATACATGCATGCAAAAAAAGAAAGGCAGAAAAAGAAACCTACAGCTGTCCTTTCTCTATTCTGCTTTTTTTTAAAGGGGAGGGGTGGCATTTTCTTATGAATCCATGAAAACTCGAACTTTTAAATCAAGAGACAAATGTTAGTATACTTATTTAAAATACTTTATCTTAGCAATGCCTTACAACAAAATGCAGTATTTGGGACCTTCACACAAAAAGATGCTGCAAATTTTGCCATAAATCAGAAGCGTCAAACTTTTACTTCTCTGGGCTCACAAGCTTGCATTCCCCCTTGCAAAGGAGGATCTATCTGGCTCTTAAAATTAACTGATTCTCTCTCTGTCCTGCAACCTTAAAATCATGCTGTAGAAGTTTAAATGTATTTTTTTTAAAGAAGTAGTTAACAAAGCTAATGCTAGTTGCTATTATATATTTCGCAAGCCACTTGTGAAGCAGAAACAGCGTTCTAACTGTGCTAAGAACTGAGAGGTTTTCAGACTCCGTGCTTCATTTGATTGGTGTCAGAAGATCATCGGCTGAGAATAGCTTGTTTCTACACAGTTACAGGGAAAAAAAACTTCATTGTTGTTTTAAAGCCATCAAGAAGGTGAATGGTACAATTCAATGAATAGCTTATCTCTGCCATGAAGCGCAAACACGCTGACATATGAAAACTGTATGTACATTGTGAACATCCAACTAGTTTAACACCATAACCCTTATTGCAAAAATCAACTAAGCCCTCAACCTTAAAGATTAGTAAGGAATCAAATCATCACATTGGAAGCAGAAATCTTAACAGTGCCAGAGCAATAAATATTTCTAAGGAAGATGAAAAAACAAATTAGCATAAATACCAAAGAAGGGCAGGAACACCTGTTCTTTGTTTTTCAGCATGATAAGCATTTCATTGTTCTCTATTTAAAATGTAATGACCTGTGTAATTACAGTAATATTACATTGTATTGCAGGGGCTCCGAATGTCACACTTTTGAAAAGTGTTGTCAAAACAATTCAAGACAGGGGAACAAGGGGGGGGGAAGATACCATTAACTCTTTGTGCACCAGGATCTACATTCTTGTGCAGAAGATTATGTACTTCAGGAAATAAAAGGGAGAAAATGCATTTTCCAATGCACCATTTTAAAATATTTCCATTAATGGGCATTTACCAGATCACTAGCCATATCACTTCCATATTTTCCTACACTAACCATTTTAGATTCAGGTTCAAATGAAAGATGAGCACTGTGAAACAGCTCAGCACCGTGAAACAAATCTCCCCCACAAAAAGCAAATTAACAGAATTTTCATAACCAGAATTACATCTAACTACTTAATTGTTCTTCTGTTAAATTCTGAAATTACCCCTATTGCAACCACACCACATTGCCTACACAAGTGTATTCTTTAATTCATTATTTCATTTCTAACAGAGCTCTCCTTACTGCATATTGGTCCTCTTAAGAGTCAGACACATTACTTTAGCAAAAGCAAAATAAGCATTATGTAGAATGATCTTTTGTCATTTTAAAATAAAATTATTGCTAACAAGCTTTATGGACTCTTTGGCAATTAAAGCATTATTCCTAAAGTAATGTATTATTCATCATAAGCAGATTTAATGATACTTCATAATTCTTTACATTTCTTAAAGCAGAAAATCAGAAATCAGTGTTCCCTAGAATCAGCTCATGTATTTCCAGGAACTGAAGGTTGCATAGGAGAACAAATATTCCTCTAAATAAAAAGAACAAAAACCAAAAAGGAGGAAACAATATTGCAAAACAACTTGCTTAATCTTCAGTGAAAAATACAGTTCATGAGCTCATAATCCTGTGTGATAACTCTACCTATGTGTAAGACTCAATATTATTTATTTACTTACACCTTTGATTTAAAAAGAACAGCCAAATTATAGGAATACACCTTGAATAGTATAAACTGAATAAATCCTTTGTAATATTTAATCATTCTGGTTTGTGGCATAAACAAATAATGGGTTCTCTTTAAACCATAATTTATCTTGCTTTCACAAATGCAAACTCTACAAATCATTGGGAGTAGAAGAAAGGGCCCAAAATATGCTGTTCGCTTATGTGCAAATTGCCTACTGAATACGGAAAATGTCTTTTGAATCCATATGATGCTAAGGAACAAGGTCACCTGTTATATCAATAAAATAATACATTTTTATACAATGAAATGAATTCATTGTAACAGTGTGTTGTTATTAGAGAGAGAATGTTTAAATATGGCCAAGAAGAATTTTCTCCATTAACTAATAACTACTCTGGGGCCCTGATCAAACATCTATTCAAAACCTCTATACAAATAGTTCCCACTCATTTCAAAAGGCAATGGACTACATCAGTATTAAATCCTAAGTGCTGCTAGATAAAGATGTAAATAAATATAAAATTCCCTCTTTTTTCCAGGTGAATTTTTTTTTATTGCTCATCAGCCCCACTAATTTAAATTTGCAAAATTATTTCTATTTTGAACAGAAACCACTCTGAGGAATAATTTTAAAAGGTTATGCTTTCATAGTACATAATTAAAATAACCACAAAACAAACACTCTATCCCTACCAGCATCTAAAATGCTTTACCTGTCCCATCACCTCTCCAATTACAAAATCCAGTCACCTTTCTTTTCCATTATGCTAAAACTGTGGTTCCCAAAATGTCTCCTTGCTATGACCATAGCCCCAAAATAAAAGTAAATTATAAAATATCTTGACTGGGTTAACCTCATCCTTGAAAACATTTAAAAATACACAAGTAAACACTATTTTGTCATCTTTCCCCCTGTAATTTGTAATCTGAATTTGGACTTTAAGTAAAGACAAGCCTGATCTGACATTTTAAAAACAATTGTAGACTGGACAAATTGAGAACATCCCATAGTCTAGAAACACACTACCATGGATCAGCAGCTACCTAACACTGGAACTTATATTTCAAATAGCTGCCTCAAATCACCAAGTAATAGAAAAGAGGTGAGCATTCAAACAGTAGTTTGGAGGAGAAAGAATTAAGTGGATAGGTTGGGAAAGAATCACTTCAGTTAAAAGATGCAATAGAAAATGAGATAACAGATAGTGAATACAAATCCTAAATTCCCTAGGGGAACTGGCTTTTTTTTAATAAAAAAAAGTTGTATTTTAAACAATGTTAATAAAGATTGTACTGTATTTTGGTTGGGCAGAGGAAGCAGAGATGACATAAATCCATGAGGATGTGTGAGGAGGGAAGTGACCAACACTTCACACCTCCCAAAAGTTTTAACAAAACCAGTCTGAGGGCTACAAGAAACTTATTCCCTCCACTCAAGCTGCCACGCCTTCGAATCCTCCTGCCACACCCGGAGGACTTGAAGTACACATACCCTTCCAGAGGAGCCCAGTTGTTTTGGAATACATATACTGTACAGTATATATTCCTTTCAAGTGAAGGCTTGTTTCTTTATACGTATAATGCTTTTAACTTTTGTTTGTTAATGGGAAGGCAGTGTCTGTTTCCAGGATTGCATTTTCCTTTTCTAGACTATGTCCTGATACAGTTTCGATATTTTCTTTCCAACACAATAAACATGGGGGGGGGCACATCCACTATCTTCTTAATGGAACTCCTACATGTGATCTATTTAAATGAAAGCTGGTGACTTTAAGGAAAGCCACTGTGGCAAGGAATGAAAATGAAAATTTCTCATCCCTTCCAAAAAAAGATGCCAAAAAATTCTTAGAAACATAGAATAGCAGGAGGGGGAAACTGGGGAGGGGGAGAGAGCCGTCTATAGTTAACTGCCACCCTTAAAATCTTTTAAACACACAGAGTCCTAAAGTTTGAAAGAAAACAAAACCCGGATAAGGTTTTTACACCAATTAATCAGTCGATGGCAACGCTGCCAGTAAATTAGTAACTCGGGAAGGTTTCAGCAAGCGAGCAAAGGGTTAAAAGGGGGAGGCAAGGAAAGGGGGAGGGGAGAGAAAGGAAACCCAGTCGCCACTCGGGAGGGGAGAAGGAAAACAGAGCGCGATGGAAATCGCAAAAAGAGTTTTGTGGAAAGGAGAGCGGAGGAGGCTCGGTTGCTGGGCGCACGGGGGGGGGGATTAAAAAGCGGGAGCTGGGATTCCGGGTTCCCCTTCGCATTGCCAAGTCCCAGGGCCAAAAGCCCCGAAGCCCCCAAACTGAAAGTAAAGGAATCAACATGGCGAAGTGTAAACAGCCCTTTTCTCTGCCCACCCCCGCCCCCTCGGCGCGCAGTCAGCGGAAGGCGCAAAAGTTTTGGAAAGTTTCAGGCAGCGCTGCGGCGGCCGGGAACGGAGGGGGCGGGCGGAACAGGCAGCAGGGGGACCTTGGCGGGTGTGGGACACGAATTCGCGGAAAACAGAGCTCGTATTTACACACACATATATATCTATACACGTACACACGTTCGACTTACCGTTCTTGCCGTGGGCGACAGGGATCCATTGGGGAGGTAGGGGCCGGTCAGGTCGGGGATCATTATAAAGGGATACCCAGGATATGGTGGGCCCTTAAACAACCCTCCATCTTGCCTTTTCGCAGCTAACATGGCGGGGGAACGAGGCACAGGGAGAAAAAAACAGAAAGCGGGGGAGAAATCACGGTTAGAAAAAGTGCTTCTCGAAACTTGGAAGAGCATTCGTTTGCGCCCACGGAGAGCACGGTTTTTGGGGTGCTCCAGATCCGCTCGCTTTCTTTCCCCCCTCCACCACCACCCTCGAAACGGGAAGGGGGGTGGGTGGGATGGAGCCATCAAGCACAACTTACCTTCCTCTAAACTTTCTCTGGATTTATCTCTGAAACTTTCGGACCTAGGCGGGGGCCGCCTCTCCGCCTTGGATCAAAAGGGGGTGAAAAATAGCCAAAAAGAAAAATGCACCGGGAGAGTAGATGAATGAGGCAGGTTGGTGAAGGGGGGGAGAAGCAAGGAGGAGAGAGAAGGGGGGAGAGAACAAGTTAGAAGTTTGTGCAAAACTTGATACGGAAAATACAGAGATAACTGAACCCACCAGAGAAGCAACAGGGCAGTCGCCGACCATACTATAAGAAACAGAGTTGCAACTCAGGGCGAAAGCTCAGTCCCCCCACCCCCTCCATGGCATTTTTCGCTTCTCTCCCCACCCCCACCCCAAACTTCTTGCATCCCGTCTCCCCGGGAACCCCCAAGGTGGAGTAAGGCAGGTGTGCTGGAAAGAGCGGCGGCGGCGGCGAGGCCGGGGGGGGGGTCTCCTTACCTCCGAGTCTGAAGAGCTGTTTTGATTCGTTTCTGTTTCATTGACTAGCGACGATTTGACATCGGCTAAATCCCTCTCTGCCGACGAGTTCTCCGAGATCTTGTCTTCTTGCTCCCCTTCGTCTTTAAAAGAGATCAATTCATCGTTCGCCCCCAAATCGTCCCCTCCACCGCCATTTAGTTGCGGCATTTTCCTCCTGACTTACCCCACCAGCAGCAATTTTGCAAGGACAGAGGGGAGGGGAGGGAGAGAAGAAGGGGAAAGGGGGGGAAGGAAAAAGGGGGAAGGATTAAAAAAAGAAAGAAAGAAAAGGGGGAAGTTTGCAATTTTTTGTTTTTTAAAAAAGTCCAAGGTGAAAGTTTTTTCCTTTTCCTTTCCTTTCCTCCTGGGGAGGGGAAAAGAGGGAGGAGGAGGAGGAGGGGAGGGCAGTGTCCCTTCTCCTTTCCTTTTGCACCAGTGACTTTGGGTTTCTTCTTTTCCTTCTTCTGGATTTTCTCTCTCTCTCTTTTCTTCCGAAGATCAGATCAGCGTGTAAAGCGCGCGCACAGACACACGCGGGTAGACACACACAAAATTAATAATAAAAAAAATTATATAAGGAGGGAGGGAGGGAGAGACGGGGGAGGGGGGAACTATAAAAAAATTGCAGCAAACAAACCAAACAACAAGTCAGCTGTAAAAAAGGGGGGGTAGAAGCCGCAGATATAGGGAGCCTGTGCCGCTCGGATTTGAGTGAGTTGAAGTTAGACTGAGAGCTTTTCAGTTCAAAGGCGGCGCTGATTGACAGATAGAAAAAGGGGGATCGAAATCCGGAGGAACGGAGAAGTCTGGGATCCAGGATTATTGACAGGGAAAAAGAAACACACTAGGCACTTAATGAGATGCAGGAGGGGGCGGGGGCTCCCCAATGACGTGTGCATAAATAAACAGGAGGGGGGGGAAAGCGGAGAAACTAACAATGATCCTTTTTGGAGAGGGAGAGGGAGCGAGAGCCAGGAGCGGGGTAGACGAGAGAGGAAGGAAGAAAGAAAGAAGGGAATGGTCCAGTACAGACAATGCGAAAATAGGAGAGAGGGGCGTAGAGAGAAATGACCCAGAGGAAAGAAAACACAGGCTAAACACACACACAATTAAAAGAAAATGGCACTGTGCCTCAGTAGTGCATTTGCACACAAAAACAGGCCAGAAGCAGCAGTGCAATTTGTTGAGCCGTCAACTTTCACACGCGGAGCACCGCAATTGGGGCTGCTAACCACTGCGCGTTTACTTGAAAGTAAGCCCCGTTTGAGATTTCCGTCCCAGTAAGCAGGCTCCCGGACGGAACTGATCGCCCATGCGATATTTACATGGCTGCACTCAAATATGTTCTATGTTGCTGTCTTGAGCAGCTATGAAGTTTATTGGAGATAAACCTCGTGAGTACTGTATAGCTGAGCGAGGGCAGAAACCGAGAAAGAGGGCGCCCCCCTCTCCCTTCTGAGCAGAGTTTCCCTGGGACTTGAAAGCTGCTCCCGGAGGAGCGCGGTTGGGGGAGGCGTGCGCGCACCGCCCTGCGCGCAGCTTCCCGGCAAGAAAGTGTCCCTGGCTCCGGAGGGCCTTGGGTAGGAGCCGCCCGGCGCCCTCCTCCGTAGGGCTCCTCGGAAGGAAGGAAGGAAGATCGGCCGGGTTCCGCGGGGCTCGGAGCCTTACGAGCGCCGGGGCAAAGTGTGCCAGAGACCTTTCCTTGGAGGGATTAGGCGTCGCCTCCCCAAACAACGTGAGGGAGGGATGGTTCAGCACCATCCGCCGCTGCCCCCCTCCCTCCCGACTGGGGCTGGTGGAGATTGGCAGAGAGCGGCTGAATGGGAAGAAGTTAATTGTGGCGCGGGAGAATCAAGGGCTGCGAGACTTGAGGTGCGAAGCCTCCGCTGGCCGCTCTTGGTTGTGCGTCCCGCCACCCGGCTCTCCTCGCTCGCTCCTCCAGGAAAAAGAAAACAAACAAACAAGCGAAAAAACAAAACAAAAACAAAAACCGCACTGGCTCTAGGGGACAGAAAAATACCGCTTGTTTCTCTCTGTGTGTGATCCAACTGTGTGGTCCCCAAAGCAGGCTAGTAAATGAATTGCCAAATATAGATTATTGGGGGAGGGTGGGCGGAGGAGGTGGGTGGGGATGCAGTTCAGGAATGCGCAACAGAACATTCTTTTCCAGTTACCAGCCAGCGATCAGGCTCCAAACAGGCGCAAACTGGGAGCAGAAGAATAATGTGGCTGCTTTTTTAAAAAAAGAAAAGAAAAGAAAGACAGACAGACGGACATCTGGCACCCGATTCTACTGTGCTGATGAGGGGAGTAAAACAAATTGATCTTCGAGCAGTGACAAATTGTAACAATGGAGGAGTCAATTGGAAACTTTAACATGGGCCAAGGAACAAAAGAGGAGACGGAAAGGAGGGGGGAGCGGGAGAGAAAGACACACACGGAGTAAATTCAAGGGGAATTAGTAAATTGCCTAATAGAAATGGTGTCAAGAAGAAAAAGGAGACGTATAGGCTGTACTAAATCCAAGCATTCCACACACACACACACAACAAGAAGCATAACCTGCTGCTCTTACTAAGAGCCACTGGATCTTAAAGGGCTTCCAAAACAAAGCCAATCTGTCATGCAATATTTAGAGAGTTTAGAGGGCGGGAGATATTCCCTAAAACTGTCTGCTCTGGGGAACATGAATGAAAAATAATAAAACAGCGATTGACGTGGCATATATATATACCATAAGTTCACATGGAAATTTGCATACTAAAGGAAAGATGCAGGCAATATATATATATATATATTTTAAATAAAAAAAAGAATCACGGCAACTTACAATCAGGAAAACAGGAGTAAAGAGAAAAGGGACATGAAAAGAAGTAAAACAAATGTGTACATTTAATCAGACAGGATTGCATAGGACACAAAGAACAGGGCTAATTACTCTCAGCAGGTAGGAACTAACCTTCAGACTTCATAAATAAGTAAGTCTGTGAACAATGTCTAAGTGGGAGGATGGAGACAGAAAAAGGATTATTTCAAGACACCCAGAGAAAAAAGAAAAACACAAGAAGAATGAAATATTTCTCTGTTAAATCAATGTTCAAATGGATTTAACAGTTTCTTTTTCTTCTGGGTTTTTGACCAACTTGCTTTCAGACATTCTGAAAAATAACTATGTTTGGGATACATACTAGTCAATTGCCCCTAATTAGTATGATGAACCTGATATATTAACAAGTGGGTTTAACTGACAGTGTTTCTCACAATGTTGCTTTTTGTTTTGTTTTATTTCTAAATACCTTTTAACCCCAGGATAATATAAGAAAAATAATCAAATGCTGAATATTTTATTGGCTGTATGGAGCCATGTGCTCTAGCTAAACGGAGGGATAGGTACCTTTACAACAGGTGGTAGGAAATGTCCTACTCAGAGCAAACCCATTGTAGTTAATAAGCATGACTAACTTAAACCCACTGAAATCAACCTTAGCTGAATACAAATTTATTACCCACAAATTTATTACCCATTTATTACCCACAATGGGAATTGTCAAAGTGAGAGAGAGTTTAAAAAATACAACATACATAAAATCATAATTACAGAGAGACATGTAAAAAAAAATCCCTAAGAGGAAGCATTCATTATAACCACCACAATCCTAAAAACCTGCCTGGGGATGCAACCCTATACACATTAATACTTTGTGGTAAGTCCTATTGACTCCAGTGTGACTTACCTCTGAGTAGACATAGCATCATCAATAGAATTGCCTTGTTTCTTTGAAAGGGGCATGCTCCTAGGTCTGAATGTGGCAAACCAATGTCACTGTTATTACACAGCTAGTAGGGCAGGATAGCACTAGACACACAACCCACAAAGCACTTTTCATATGGCATTTCAATCCTAAACATAATGGTATCAATTCAGGGCTTCTGAGTGCACATAATCCTGACCGAAAGTGGATGCCATCATTCCCTTAAGTGCTTGGGAAAGGTTCACTCACTAAACTGCCCCAGGGATCAGTGGTTGGGGTGTGAGAGTTTCCCATATGCTCTGTGAATGCCATGTGGTCACCCATTTATTATTATACATTAGTTGGCTATTGCCTTTATAGGCTGCCTTTCTGTGAAGGCACCCAAGGCAATTCCCAATTATTAACACAAAGAAAATTTACAAATGTCTGCAGTCTGACTTCAGAAGCTGATGGTACTAGCTCTGAAGCCTGGGCCTTAAGATGTAGGAAGATGGAAGTTGGGCCACCCTAGGATTTCTCAGGCCATTGGTAGTCCCTTCAGGAGTTAGTTGGTAGTCCCCTCAAGGCGCTTAAGCCTTGTGTAGCCCAGGGAAGATGGGGGCAGAGCTACCCCAACAAAATATTTCAAGCATCCTCCACAAAAGTGGTAACCGTGCTGCCAGTATGGCATGGTAATGCATGTAGGCCTTACACTTCTGCAATTGCCACAGGCCTTTTGGTTTTTGCTACACCTGACTAACAAGCTTCTGCTCTCCTGAAGTTTTATCGTTGTCGCTTATTACTGAAGAGCTTCCCCGCTCACACAAGAATCACACAATGGCATCTCCAAATGCACACTGCATTCTCCAAAGGCTACTAACAAAAGATCAGAATTGTCGGTGCATATACACACATTGCACTATGCTCATTGGGTGTGCCTAACCTAATAGAAGGGGAAGAGTAGTAAAAGCATACACAAGCAGTTTGTGATGTCAGGGTCACTACAGGACAGAAGGAAACTTGGGAAAGACCAACCCATGTGTTTTTGAAAAATGTATTCCACCAAGTGAATTGGTTTTCAGTATTCTTCAGACATGTTTACATTGTGGTTGTGACTAGCACTGTGGGATAAGAATGACTTTTGTAAACATATTTTGAAAATAACCCTAAGGAAATAATCCGTACATATTCACGTCTGCAATGGGGACAAGTTTATAGAAGCAACCAAATCTTTAGTATTATATAAAACTATGTACATATGCTACGTATCTGACGGTTTCACAACTCTTATCTAACCACATTTACTTGGAAGCAAATGCCACTGGTTTCAGTAGGACTTACTTCCAAATAAATGCACTTAGGTTTGCAGCACTTTTTTAATACAAGGAAACAAAAACTTACCAAGATCAGAAACACCTGTTTGCTCAAAGTTCTCAGGTTGTATCCTAGATGAAAACAAATGCATAACTTGCTATAGCCAAAGTAATACAATATTCCAGGGGAAATTCAGACTAATCCATTTTGTGAGCAATGTGATATATGATTTGAAAAGCACATTCTAACCAGCAGCTGCTATGTCAAGCCCAAGTGCTTGGGGCCTGGACTTCAACAACTTCTTCCTATATATGGTAGACTGCTGCCTTTTAAAACTGATGAAGTGACCCTGTCTGGACCACCAAAGTGCTTTCGTAGTCAATTAATATAGCAGCCTGAAGTCCAGGTGGCATGGTTGTTGCACCTTTGTGTAGCTCAGTAGTAGATGGGTAGCCAAGGCAGCTGTATTAACAATCGTGTCACATGTTGTTGGCCAGGCAGTTCCATCAACACTCTGGCTTCTGCCTTCTGCATCAGCTGGAACTTCTGTTCCAGGCCCAAAGATAGACATATTGAAGCATTGCATCTGTGATTATGAATGAACTGATTGATTTAAAGCATTAATATCTTGCTTTCCTTGCAATGCTTGAAGCAGCTTACAGTCTTCAAATAGATCATAAAACCAAGATTTAAAAAACAATAAAATATTGAACAACACATACTAAAAGGTAGAAGCAAAACAGCTATTTACAAACATTAACAAAAAGCACATGAGAGAATGAAATAGCATTCAGCAGGCACCTTAAATACAGCAAGTAGAGTGCCAATCAAATATCTATGGGAAGGATTTCCCAAAGGTACAGTGCCAGCCCCCCCCCAAAAAAACCCCGCATGACACAAACTGATATGCAGTGTGCTGTTTAATTGCACAAATTCTGAGACAGGAAGTCTTAGGAGCAAATTGTGGTTCAGGGGCTAAACTTAAGCCAAACGTGGCCCTCCTGGACTCTCCCCTCCCGCTTTGAGACTTCCCTTCTCATTGGTCCTTTTCCACATCCTTTGCCTGGCTGGACTACGTTATTCAACTGTGATAATGCTTCTTGCCGTGGTCACTTCAGCAGCACATATACTATGCTTCTTGCCTGCCTGGATGGAGGATGAAGAGAGAGGGCGTCCAGAGAGTGTCTAGAGTGTCATCTAGAGAGCGTCTAGAAAGCCTCCATACAAAGGAATGTGACATCACACATTAATGCTTTTGCTCACCCACACCCCTCGTTTTTGCCTCTAACCCAGTGTCATGCTCAGAAGGGAACATGGCTGTCAGGCTGAAAAGGACTCACCATACACCCAGCAAATCTGTAACCAGTGGAGCCACGAATTATGCTTGCATTATAGGGCTATCTTAAGGCTTACTAAGCGCTAATTTTCCCACAGAAAGCACAATTACTGAAGTTTTAAATGATGTCTGGCAGTGCAATGATGACACAAGCAGCACAACCGAGAGGACTGTACCTGTTAGATTACTGCTGGAGGAATGCCATTTTTAAATGCTCTTCCCTGTAAAAACATACTTCCTGGCAGAAGGAAGCTAGCACTTTTCATTTATTTATTTGTGCATTTGTTTAGTTCTTTGTAAACTTCTGCAACTCACAGTCTGCCACTTGAAGTCGCAGCTGAAGCAACATGCGACATAATACATAATACATAAAAGTGGTGAAGCTATAAAAACTCCTAGCACATTTGCAAAGCTACCTAAGCAGGGTCCAGTATAGTTTCACATTGGATGGGGAACCACATGTTAAGATTCCTGCAGGGGGTTGGACTAGATGACCCTTGTGGACACTTCCAACTCTACAATTCTATGATTCTATGAAAATACAAACAATTACAATTTCATGACAGGGAGAAATGTTTTACGCTAACCTCCTTCCTGCAATGCTATTTTTCAAAAAGTCTTTTTATAAAAGGCAACTTTAAAAAGTATCTACTATCTACAGCTTCATCCACGTATTATGAAATGCTAAAAAAAAAAATCAAGTGATGTGAATACTTTCCATAAGGCAGTGGTTTCCAAACTTCCCCCTCATGGACCACTTAAAAATCCTGTTGCATCAATTGTACTATGTGCTGTATGATTTTTATTTTTGTGGCTTCTTTTATTTCTAATATTGTGTTGCAATTTGACTCCTCCACAGAATTCAGACTGTGATGCTATAAAATACAAGAAACTAAAACAGCAATTAAAAATCAATATGATTATTTAATGCAGATTTACCATGGCTCACCTGAATCAAGTTTGTGAAACTGACTTAGGCTGCAATCCTTAACCCACTTACTTGGGAGTAAGCCACACTGAATTCATCAGGACTTACTTCTGAGTAGACATGGGTAGGATTTCAGCCTGTGACCTTTGACCACTCAGCCTAACCTGCCTTACAAGCATAGCTGCCAAGTTTTCCCTTTTCTCGCGAGGAAGCCTATTCAGCATAAGGGAAAATCCCTTTAAAAAAGGGATAACTTGGCAGCTATGCTTACAAGTTACTGAGAGGTTTAAAAGGTGGATTCAATATTTGTGTCCCCGAGCTCCTTGCAGGAAAGGTGGCTACGCAGATAATAATAACTGATCTGAGATAAATGTATTTTGTATTAAAGCATCTACACCTATAATTTAGATTGGACTTCATTATAAGAAGGAGCCAAGCAAGGACGTTTGAACAATGGTACCAGTTTAAGCTCCCTCCAAATCCTATGAAAAGTAATATTGCAGGTAAATCTTGTCTCCTTTCAAATAGCTTGGAGTTTTGCCACTGACCTCAAGATAACTGGGATTTCTGCCAGAATTCTTTATGTATGCTTAAAATGGTCTGCTAAATTTGCTTTGGATCCCCTAGCATACCTGACCTTTGCTTTTTGCAGAACTGCTTGGGAAAATGCACACAAGCTAACTATCTCAGCAAGATAAGGAGCCTTGAGCTGTTGTAAGGTGTTTTGTAAACCCATGATCAGTCACTTACTATTTTACATGGAAATAAGCCATATTTTCTGTCAACCCACTTTTGCATAAATGAGTTTAAGGTCATACCCTCACTGAGCTAGACAACATATGCTTTAGACTTCAAGCCATCTTATCCAAAGTAAGGTGGCTGAAGTCAATAGAACTTCTTTAGCTGTCTGAATCATTCATTCAAGAGTAGCCCCATTGTCTGTAGTGGGATTTTAGCGAGTGCATTCCAATTATGAGCCCTGTGTCTTGAAGATACCAGTCTTCAAAAATATATGATCAATGAGTAATATGTTTTCAGAAATAAGTCCATTTAGGTATGCCACTGAACAAACCAAAGCACCACCCCAATACAACAGAGTTCCTATCAAATGCTGCTGTTCCAATTTCCAAATGTTCCCATTTCTGTTCGCCAGACTGATGTCACGTTTTCAGTTAATCTCATATTAAGATAGCCAGTTGGTTCTTGACTAGAGCAACCAGTTTGGGGGACCCTTCAACAGATTTGTTTTATTTATGTCACCTTCATTTGAATTATTATTATTATTTAAAATGCTTTCATACAGGCACATATGAGCAATACAACTGACATGGAAAGGGTTTGGCTACTGTGCAAATGCAATCCCTCACACCATTAGCACAGTCTTCATAACAGCTGCTGGTGTTTGAGTGTCCTGCCTCCAATTTCGGCATTATTTAGGCTAGGTTCCTATCTCCTGGCCTCTCAGCTTCACTTGGCCTGGCTTGGTGAAGCTGCATTGCCCGTTAACTGTGGTACCTCGGGCGTCTTGGCAGTGGGAGAATTCACAGTAGCATCAGGGAATGAAAGGAAGAAAATCCACGCTGTCCCCTCCCCAGAAACTGGACTTGTTCTCCCATCTTAGCCCACTCAAGATGACACCATTTTCAGGATGTGCGGCAGCACATCCAATAACAAGCCTTGTTGGGGCCTCAGGCCTTCCCTCAGAAAAGGGAGGGATGCTAGGAGAAGAGCTTCTGTTGACAACCCAGTTCTAAGTCCTCACCTTATCCACTATGCTACACTGTCTATCTGCAACCCTGTTAGTTTAAACCTGTGTGCATTTCTGCGTCCCTATCTGAGCAAACAGAAATTACATTGCAATCGTGTTTCCCTACATTTTATGCATTTTTAAATTTTTGTGTGAAATCTGAGAATTGGGGATGGATGGATAAATACTCCCAAGAGTGTGCATCAAAAGTATTCTTTGTTTGTTTTTCTTTTATAAGCTTGAACACTGGAGTGTTTCTGTAAGAACGTTATTAAAAGGAATCCATTTAAAAAACAAAAACAAATCCCAGCCTTTTTGGTACTTAACTTCTTAAAAGCCAAGCTTCTTTTTACTAGCCATGCCTATGTAGACTACTAAATTCTTTGAACCTATTTTCTGCTATAATTCCAAGGTTTATTAATAAGTTTCACCAGACAACAAAAATATAATTAGTCTGAAAGAAAGGGGCAAGGATCGAAATGTAATCTCACACTATCACGAGGAAATATCAAGCTTTATACATGTATGTAACAAGGACCGAGGATCTGAAAAGCCAAACCATCCATAAATTTACCATTTTTATTGACAGTGTGTCTTTTAACCCTAAACAGCAATGGAAGAAGACCAATAAATGAAACATTTACTGAATAACTTGCCTTATTTTCAAGTGGTGTGTGATTCTTTTCTAGCTGTCTCCAGAAGATGTTTTTAGCCTAATTTGCTCCCTAGAAATTTCACTCACTAGAGTTCTACATCTATGACGTTTCATTGCCTGAAGCCAAGTCTGAATAAGAACTTTCTTAAGATATACTTATCCTAATGCCCGTCTATAAGCATTGGGCTCCTTTAGTTTGATTTATTTGTACTGTACTGATATATAGTTTGCATGCATTCTGACATCCAGTTTCACAGGACAACTCTAAGGCTTCCATATATTTAGCTTATTTAGATACAGTTCTGGAATTTATGTGCCACATTCCCTACCAATGAAAATGGTGCCTGAAGCAGTGCATAACCACGACGAAACAATAAAAAAATGTGACAAAACACAAATCTAAAAAAACAAAAACCTTACTGAAAACCCAGTAACATCTAAGAGAGTAATAACAGAGCCAGGTAAAATTCCCCATAGATAAACAAAAGGAGTTACTATTATCAGCAAGCAGGAGATACTTAGAAAAGAGCCAGAGAGAAAACATGCAAAGATGAGGTGCCATGTGTCTCACTTGGCAGCAAAGTGTTCCAGTTCATTTAAAACAGTTATACAGTAGGTGCTTTCAATCTCATGTTTATCACCACAATGGATAAGAGGAGAAGAAAGGGGATGTCAAGGATTTCTTTCTGCTGGATGCAATGTAGCAAATGTTAGCATCCTATCAGCTGAATTAGTGTGCAGCTAAATGTTTCAATGGGTCTTAAACATGAGCGACTTCCATTGGATTATGTCCTTTGCATTCGAAGACTGGGACACTTGCCAGACCGAAAATGGTAACCACACTTAGCTACGCCCAGTGAGCTTTCTTTCCTTCAAAAAATGTTTAGGGGTTACTCTCATTTTCCTACTCATATTGAAATACTGCCCCTCGATGAGTCCAAACTTAGATTCACAAAATGTTTAGGGGTATGCGTCCCCCTGCACCCCTCCGCCCCAGAAAAAAGCATTGACTACACCTGCAATAATAAAAATGCAATATAATAAAGGGAGGTATGTCTAGTAGGGGTGCAGCACATTGAAACGAACGGAACAAGTGAGCCACTACTATAGTTAAGTCCCATTATGTTGGATTCACCTATAGCACCCTGCCAGCGGCAGCCCTACACAAGGACTTCCACTTGTGGAACAGCGCTTTCCTCCTCTCCTCCTCCTCCTGTGCACCCACTGAAATTGGCCCCTTAGAGCCAGGAACAGCATGCAGCAGGAAGAGAGTGGGGGTGATTCCATATGAGAAGCTGAAATGCTTGCAACAAATGGACTGTTGGGAAGAAGATAAAGTTGAACTCCACCCGTTGTTTTCGGTGGGACTCATTCACAACTTACTATACTTGGACAAAGGCATAAGGATGAGATACAGTGCAGTCGCAGCAGATGTTCACCAGTGCCACAGAGCTGGTCTACCCTCCTTTTACCCACTCCACCACATTCCCCGCAAAAATCTTCTCTAGAGAGTTTGGGAACCACCGGGTGTCCTACTGTGCTAGGCAAAGATCCTTTTGCACAATTGAATCTCTCTCTCTCTAAATGTTTAATGTCTGACCAGATCCTTTATCATGAAAGTGATTAATGCCCTAAGCTACCCACCCTTTCCCCCTACACTGCTTAAAAATAAAATAAAATAAAATATAAAAATAAAAGATAATATGTGTGTGTGCACGTGCGCACATTATCTGCTCTTTAGTGCATCCACAAACACAAGTCAAATTAGCAGCTTCTTGCTTTTTTTTAAAGCAGACTGTCACTAGTATGCTCAGATACATGATTCTCTTTGCAGCTGAGAAATGAAGCTCCTGCATACAAAAAAGAAGTGGCAAGGGAGACGTTTCTGGTTTCGGCTGTTGTCTCAGGCACATTCAGTATGTGTGTAGCCTAAGGGCATAAGTAAGCAGAGGAGATAGAATGGACAGGCCTTCCTGTAGTACAGTTAAGTGTCAATCTGCTATCCAAGTAATATGTACAGTAACAACATCTAGAGTATTCCCAGAGAGATCAATATCAAGAGTACCTTTGAGAATTTCTATTATTTTATATTTATCTATCTTGGGAGAATACAGAAGCTTGAATCAGAAGCAGTGCTCTGGTTGTCATTCGTTAGGCTATATAGATAGACCCTACCATAAAGAAAACAAAGTCCTTGTGTCAGAAAAGCTGCAAACTATATAAATTTAGGCTGCAATTCTAAACCCACTTACCTGTGAATAAGGTCCATTGAATTCAATAGGATTTACTTCTAAGCAGTCATGGCTAGGATTGGGCTGCTGTCCGTCCAGCTTGAATCGGAAGAAAATGATGACCCCAGAGCACCAATCTGTAAACACTCTTGTAATTTTAATATTTGAAGTTTTATTGCATCTAATATTTTGTCAAGAGCCGCTCAGAGTGGCTGGGGCAGTCAGATGGATGGCATATAATAAAGGTAAAGGTAAAGGACCCCTGACAGCTAAGTCCAGTCGTGAACGGCTCAGGGGTTGCGGCACTCATTTCGCTTTACTGGCCAAGGGAGCCGACGTACAGCTTCCAGGTCATGTGACCAGCATGACAAAGCCACTTCTGGCAAACCAGAGCAGTGCACGGAAACGCCGTTTACCTTCCCGCTGTAGTGGTACCTATTTATCTACTTGCACTTTGACATGCTTTCAAACTGCTAGGTGGGCAGGAGCAGGGACAGAGCAACAGGAACTCACCCTGTCGCAGGGATTCGAACCGCTGACTTTCTGATCAGCAAGTCCTAGGCTCAGTGGTTTAGACCACAGCACTACCCGCACTCCTGGCATATAATAATAATAATAATAATAATCATCATCATCATCATCATCATCATCATTATTATTATACAGCAGAACTTTGGTTTTCGAGCATCTCGGAGGCTCAACGATTCAGAACCCAAATCTCTGCAGTTTTCTTGGCTAGTAAAGCAAGGATGAGACACTCTCCAGACAATAGCAATTTGAAATTTATGAAGTATAATGACTCCATGAAATGTAAGCTTTTCCAGTCCATGACTGTATTTATATGAAATGTGTTGTATAACACATTGCACAAAATGTGATGCACAAAAACCCATTGTTCTTCTGCAATTTGTGGAATTGCAGACCAAGACACATAAACCACCGACACCCTCAGAAATTATTTGCTGGCTCAGTCTGTTAAAGGTGCACCACATAAGGAAAAAATATATATAAATAAAACAATCAGGTTTTGCATTGTTGCCCTGCAGTGAAGGTTAAAAAGAAACACTGTGCTTTTAGAAAACATTTGATTTTGAGGCCTGGTATATGTTTATTAGAATATTTTAAGTAATATGCTTTAAGTGGGGGAGGGAGTCTTGTCTAGACATATTACTAAACGTGCACAGTAAATTAAAGGCGAGGCTCTTAAAACTTATACAAAGATCTCATTTGCAACTGAGCATGACTAAAATGGTACAGTATTTTAATAGGTGTGATGATTCCATTAGGACAATGGCAGACTAACAGTGCAAGACAGGTCTACTCAGAAGTCAATCCAATTGAGTTTAACAGGGCATACTCCCAAGTAAGTGTACTTTAGGCTAAGCAACAGAATGCTAAAACTCTTGATCTACAATATTTAAAAATACAAAATATTTCTCATTTAATACTTCTCTGAATTGCTTGAAACACTTTCTGAATTTGGGATACAAATATATTCATATATGTCTGAAGTTCCCATAATCTTCTCTTGCCTATATTTATGCTAGTAAAAGCTGCGGCCAGAGCTTCTGCAGATCTCAAGGCACTCATGATTGTGCAATGTCACTTCTCTATATAGTTGTGGCAAAAGCTCACAATGACTACTGTATTTTAAATTGTATGAAGTTCCACTCAAAGCACATGTTTGCACTAGAAGGGGAACTTCAGAATATGGAACATCACAAATAAAAAAAAGCTGTTGTGGTACAGAATTTGTTTGGATTTCATAGGTTCTCAGATATTATTCTAGATTCCATAAAGACTAAATAGTGGGCAGAATTTGACTTTTATACGGGGTCCTGTGTAGTGGGGTTAAATTGTGGTGCAACTTGTGCAGATAAGTGGGAAGAAGAAGAGGATTGCAGTTCGTTGCTTCATACTTTTTAGTGTACTGATCAATAGCAAAGAAGACAAAACCCCTCCTTTTTTTAAAAAAAAAAAAGGTTGCTGTGTTATTGGCCCATACAGTGGAGCATTAGGCAATGGGATAGGCAATCCTCCCTGTGCAAACATTGTTTGTATATGAAGTGAGAAGTAGTTAGTCAACTTTGTCCCACTGACATTCCCATTGTTGTGCTATGAATTGTTCTCTTCTTCTAGGCTTTCAGCTAGCAAGGAGTATTTTATGGTCTTTGCAGCATATCCCTGTGAACTTCTTTTATTAATTGTGCCCACGATACCCAAATTCAAAACTGAAAGCCGGTTTTACACAATATGCTGAACCTGGAGAAGTAGCTCCAGTTGTCACGGAGGCCCCACTATAGACATGTACAGTATAGCTCATCTGAATACATGTATTAAAAGATATTGCACTGATGTAATTTAGCCCCAAGTGTAAACTTTCTCTCACTGACTGTAAATTTGATAAAACTAAAAATAAATCACTTCGTTGCTTGTCCTGTGCAAAGGCAGAAATAATCTTATCGTAGGGCCTGAGGGCTTGGGTGTGTGAATGTTTTTTTGTGAGTGTGTTCATTGGGAAAGTGGGGGAGGGAGGGGAATAACAGTGTTCTCATATATCAGCAAAATACTGGAGATAGAAATCTCTGCTGTTGCTGAGCTTTTCTGTTCCGGGCCTAGGAGACCTGAATATTATTAAGGGATCTGTCGCAAAGAGCATCAATCTGGCATGTAGTTGAGCCAGATATCTCTTTGCCAGGAACCGGGAAGGGGAGGGGAGAAAAGCTATAACAGCAGGCTTGCAGTCAAGGAATGGCAGGCTTTGCTTTGATTCAAGAAAGTCTGGGCACAAATATCTTCCTGGACAAGGATAACATCATGGACTTTAGGGAGCATATTAAGTCACCCCCTGCCTGAGCCTTGGTAGCAAACCTACTTGTGAAAGATCCAGTTTTGGATTCATTTGTTAAGGGCTTGAATGATGACTCTCTTTACTTTTCGGCATCCAGATAATGTGGTTATGATAGCAGGTTTTGCTGTGATACTTAGGGAAAATATCTAATTAATTTCAAATAAAGCAATAAGGCACAAATAAACAGAAACACAAAGTGAATACCAGGCAGGATGGCTTAGATTTTTGTGCCTTTCCTCAATAATACTTTAATTCCTAGATTATTCTTGCTTATTTGTAAAAACCTACCTTCATTTATTGATGTAGCAGGGTTGACAGTGGTCATTAAACTGTGTGCTAAAAGAGAAATAAATAAGAGTTGAATTAACTCCTAGGAAGCTTTCCTGTTTACATAACTTCCAACAATGGCTTCAGCTAATATGGTAGGTCAATCATTTACGGTTGTCAATGTGGTACCCTCAAGATGTTTTGGGCTACAACTTCCATAATTCCTAGTCTAGGTTTTGTACTTAGACTGGTGATACCCAGGCTTTTGACATCAATTTGTTTTCAAGGAAACCCCAAACTATCTACTATGTATCCCCTAGACACTACAAATAAATTATTATGAAACAGCTGGTAGAATCCACACTTCGTTCACTGTTCAGGTGTTCTGAAACTCATTGTGGCTCTATGTAATCTGAGAATGCACCCTAAAATGTACTCAACACTCCCCTGAAGCGTCACACTGTAGCTGTAGCTTCCCCTGAAGCTTCACACTTGCTTTCTTTTACAGTGGAACCTCTGTTTATGAACACCTCGGTTTACGAATTTTCGGTTTACGAACACCGCAGACCCATCTGGAACGGATTAATTCACTTGCCATTACTTTCAATGGGAAAGTTCACTTCAGTTTATGAACGCTTCAGTTTAAGTACTCTGCAGACCATCTGGAACAGATTAATCCACTTTCCATTACTTTCAATGGGAAAGTTCGCTTCAGTTTATGAATGCTTCAGTTTATGAACAGACTTCCGGAACCAATTACACCCATGCTTCGGGTTAAGTACGCTTCAAGTTGAGTACTCCGCGGACCCGTCTGGAATGGATTAATCCACTTTCCATTACTTTCAATGGGAAAGTTCACTTCAGTTTATGAACGCTTCAGTTTAAGTACTCCGCGGACCGTCTGGAACAGATTAATCCACTTTCCATTTCTTTCAATGGGAAAGTTCGCTTCAGTTTATGAACGCTTCAGTTTATGAACAGACTTCTGGAACCAATTGTGTTCACAAACCGAGGTACCACTGTACGTATCCTCCCCACTGATAAATTCCAGTGACCACAGCGCTCAGCAGAATAGTTTGAAGGCCACTAACCTAGGGTGAAAGCAGGGAGGGAAATATTAAGGTGTTATATAATACAAGTGTTGCTATCACACCTTCTTTAAAAGGCAAATTCTCTATATTAACTTATATAGGCCTTTAATCCTATGGTGTAACTTGATGTAACTTTAAGTATATACAGTATATTCCTTTGCTGATAAATTTTATATTTTCAGAAAGAGCAGATATCCCTGTGCAGTATCCCAGTCCTAGCTAAAGATGTCTTGGTGGAATAGCAAGGCTGGCCCCCCTGGTCTTTACAGTTATGCTCTGATGTGTGAATTCAAAATTATCTATCTTTCTTAGTTGGGAGGTGGTGGAGGAGGAGGAGGAGGAGGAGGAGGAGAAGAAGAAGAAGAAGAAGAAGAAGAAGAAGAAGAAGAAGAAGAAGAAGAAGAAGAAGAAGAAGAAGAAGAAGAATCCACGTTTTGACCTGCTTTCAGTCTGGCTATATGGAAAGGAAGAAACACATAATTATATTATCAGTCCATGGATAGATCTTTCACATGAAGTGTAGGATTTATATCCAGATAGCAAAGCTCTTTCCTGTAGCATGATATGCATAGCAGGAAAAAATATTAGCAAAGAATATGCTAATGGATGGTAATTCGTACACTATGATCAGTGTAGAATACTGTTTACAAGTTCTTTTGTTCGGTATTTTATTCTTGGCAAAGGGGAAAAAATAACAGATCAAGAGAATCACTGCAACCTAATTTCATATTTTGCTGATTTTTGGAACAAAGGAAGAGGAACTGAATCTATGTAACTCCAGCACAATGGATGTACTTCTGACAGAAAATACTTGTTTTGTAAAGCTTTTTCCCTCAGATAATTTTTCATGTCCCCTCCTCAGCATTTGTTAATTTCTCCACTCTAGCCAGACTGTCAGCTCCTTGGGAAACAGGAGCCAATCGTTGGAGATTACCATTCTGAAATCTCTTTGTTGGCACTGTTTGCGAAGTGTTATTCCTTTAAATGAATATGACCTGAAAATTAGATGCATAAATAGAGATGTCGATCTTCAGCTATCAGACCAATTCCTTTAAAGGAGTAAAAGAATGTGACTAAGAACTAGCTGAAGCTCAACAGCAGCATTGAAGATAGAGCATTTATTTGAGTGCTTAAATAGATACTTAAGAGCCTAGCTTTGCACAATTATTAATAGACTAGAATGTAATCAAGTTAACACAAGGGATTTTAGAGCTGTTCTGCACTTTTCCTATCAAAGTGTACAGAAGCAACCTAACTGATGAATTTTATTCTGGTCCATAATATATTGGTTATCTACCAATGCTTGAAGCAGTAATAAAACAATTACACTAACATTAACACCTTTTGATAAATACTTCTCACGTCTCTCAACACTCAGCTCATAGCTGATATATGGCTCCTTGTGCTGAGGAATATTAATCTATGAAATCTATCTTATCAAGTGGATTTGGCCATATTTGAAAGAAACATTTAACAACAAAGGCTTGTGAGGATGAGTTTTCTGACCACAGCTGCTAACACTACATCAGAGAGTTGACTCCTGATTATCCTCCCTTATCGTTTTGGACACAGGTTGTTGGGCAGCGGTGGCAATTAGAAGGAATAGAATCTCCACCACCCAGTTAGGTTGCTGCATAAAACTTTGAATACTAGCCATAAACTGGGAAGGAAGGGGAAAGTGGCATGGAACAGGAATGGCACTACACATCTGGGGTCATCAGGCTCCACAAGTCTGAGGACGACAGCTGTAGCAATCAGCTGTAAAGTGTTTGGAGAAGGGGATTATTAAAAGCTAAGGAAAACCTGCCAGATCATAAAAAAGGCTAAAGAAGACATGTTGTCTTTTCCTGCCCTGGGAATAAGGAAGTTTGTGAAGAACAGCTGAGAATACAGAAGAATCAATTTTTGTGCTGAGTTCCTTTGATTAACAAACTGCCTGGTGGATATGAATGGCGGGAACAGGGAAAATGAGATCAGGAGCCAGGGGGAAGAAATATCAGTATTATTTCCATCCTGTTATGACAATGTAGTAAATGAAATGGAACCAAATGGTTTGAATCCAACATCTGGAGAGACACAGATTTCCCACCCACTTGGGCACTGCCCTCAGTCTGCCCCAAACTGCCTGCCTTCTTATTTACAATGTCCAGAGGCAAGAGGCAGTACTGCCTGTCAAGTTATTCTTCCATAGTCTCAATGTTGCCTTCATAGAACCCATAAAGGAAGAAGATGGGGACAAAAGTAGAATTAGTTGGTCCTGCCTGTCATTGGCTATGCCTTTACCTACTGCTGGGCTCCCTGCATTTCCGCTTACCAATCCAAATGGGCAGCTGCCACTACTGTTCCCCACCATTGCCCAATTGCAACCAGTTGTGCCACGGCTTCCAACATTTTGGTCCATCCTCCCTCTCAAACTACCATTTTGTTTCACTTTGCCTCCAAATTGCTGCCGCCAATTACTGCTGTTGTCTTAACTTTTTCTTCTCCAACTCCAAGGTCTTTACAACAATGTCAATAAAAGTTTCGATATTTTAGCTCATCAAAGCCCTTTACTCAGAAATGACAAGGATACATTCTGCAGAATCTTTTAGTCAGAAGAAATGATGATTGAAATTTATTTGTATTCCATGGTTGTTTTGCATGTTTTGGCTAACACCAAATATATGGACCAAACAGTTGAGATGGGACTTCTGGAAACTGCAATTATATGAACATCTGTAGTAGGAAAATGTTAATAAAGGGCTGTGCATGGAACTGAGGTTAAGTATTTTCATACTTCTCAGCTAACCCAGGAATGTCCCTGAATTCTCATTAAAAATGATCTCCATAATCTTGCTTTACCTCATTAAGAAAAGTGCAACTTGAGGAACAAGAAATAGAACTTCAGCAGAGAGAAAAGGTCTGCAATTTCATTTCCAAATCTTCAGTCTTAGCTTTCTGAAAGTAGTATCCGTGAAACCCAAGTACAAATTTTATTTGTAAAGTTTGTAAACAATGACATGTTCAAAAAAGATTGGATCTTTATTTTTATTAAATTTTCCTCTACTAATGCTTCCTTATTTTTATATAGGATGATCTATGTGTACATTACCTAACAGGGTTGGTGTGGTGTAATGGTTAGAGCATTGGACTAGGACCTGGGAGACCAGGGTTCAAATCCCCACTGAGCCATCAAGCTCACTGGGTGACCTTGGGCTAGTTGCCATCTCTCAATCTAACCTACCTCACAGGGTTGTTCTGATGAGAACATGGGGAAAAGAGGAGCTCCTCAGAGGCAAGTAGTATACAGTGGTACCTCGGTTTAAGTACACAATTGGTTCCGGAAGTCTGTACTTAACCTGAAGCGTACTTAACCTGAAGCAAACTTTCCCATTGAAAGTAATGGAAAGTGGATTAATCCGTTCCAGACGGGTCCGCGGAGTACTTAAACTGAAAGTACTCAAACCGAGGCGCACTTAAACAGAGGTATGACTGTATAAGGATAATAAATGAATGAATAAATACAGAATCACACGCATACCCCACACCCCTTATAATCCAATATACAACATAGGTGGAATACCCTCAAATACTACTAGACTACGACTCCAATCATCCCTTTCCATTGGACATAGTTGTTGGGACTGATGGTACTTGGAGTCCAATAACATCTAGAAGGCCACAGGTTCAGCACCCCTGCCACATAGGAAGAACAACGCAAGAGGTAGGACTAAGGAATAAGCAACAAATCAGAATGAAATGAAAAGTCAGGACTGGAGAACAAACCAGATAGCATAAAGAACATACTAGGATACAGTAACACACCAGAGCTAAAGAAGACCTTGTTGCTCAAGCAAAGCTCATCAAGAAAAAGGAAGCCCCTTATACTCCTCCTTTCTTAGAAAGATTCAGCCAGGGTGTGTGGAATCAGTTCAGAAGGGTCTTCACTAAAAAAAGGGGGGGGAAGAGGATCTTCCAAATGAGGACAGCCATCGCCTGTTCTACTAACCCTGATAACTATGTTCTAATGCCACTGTCAGGGGCAGAATAATAATAATAATAATAATAATAATAATAATAATAATAATAATATTCTTTGTACCCCGCCCATCCACTCTGGGCGGTTTCCAGCAAAGATTAAAATACAATAAAATGTCACAGATTAAAAACTTCCCTAAACAGGGCTGCCTTCAGATGTTTTCTAAATGTCAGGTAGTTGTTTATCTCTTTGACCTCTGATGGGAGGGCATTCCACAGGGCGGGCGCCACTACAGAGAAGGCCCTCTGCCTGGTTCCCTGTAGCTTTGCTTCTCGCAGTGAGGGAACCGGCAGAAGGCCCTCGGCGCTGGACCTCAGTGTCCGGGCACTGGGGGGGGGTGTGGAGATGCTCCTTCAGGTATACTGGGCCGAGGTCCTTTAGGGCTTTAAAGGTCAGCACCAACACTGATGATTCTGAACACCAATTGCTGAAACCCACAGGAGGGGAGACTGCTGCTGCACTCAATTCCTGCTTACATCCTTTCCACCTTCAACTGGTTGACCACTGTGGCAACAGGATGGGCCACTGGCCTGATCCACCAGACTCTTCCTGTGTTTTCAATGGTTCGCCACAGACAGATTCCAACAGCTCTGATACATGGATGGTCCTAACACAGTGGTTTTTGATACCATGGACTATATCCTCCTTCTGGACTGCCTGTAAGGGTTGGAGTTTGGTGGTATCTGAAAGGCACCTCACTCCATCTTGTAGATGTTTCACATACAACCTGGAACAGATAGATACTATGATTGTGAGCACCCTGTCTAAACCATACTACATCTACAAGGCAGGATGCACAAAGGAAACTTTAAAAACCCCAAATCCCCTTTGAATAGACTCTTTCACTGCTGTTTCACTACATCTGCTCTGATGCTGGCATCTATTAACATTCCACTGAAGCAATTGGACGGGCTGTACCTGGTACACTCGAAAGAACAAGAGGTGCTTTCTACATGGTCTCATCAGGACCATTCAAGCAAAAGACAAGCAGTCAAGAAAGACAGAATGCCCATTAAGAGGGAACAATTTGTGGAATACAAATTCTCATATAGTCACATGATATTTTCAGGAGCAACAATATATTTAGAACTAGATCCAGTCACAGTTAAGCACTTTTAAGTCCCATTGATTCCAGTAGAAGGGAGTTAAACTCATAGAAGGGTTAATCATGAGCTGAACTCTTTTTCCAACAAAATAATTTGATGAAAGTTAAGTATATATGCAATGAAACCACTGAAATAAATTGGACTTAAAATGTCTCAATTTTGACTGGAGCAGATCCAATAATTATTCCTTAACTGTCTTATATAGTGCCTTTATTAAGCAAGATCTTAGAATTTTGAATAAACACTCATAAACTAATAGGACATTTTGCACTGCTGTATTTTGCTGTGCAGATTTAAATATTTCTCTTCCCTCTGTATAATCAAAGCATAAACATATGGGAATTCTAAGAAACCTAGAAATCAATTTTGAAATCAGTACACTTTTGAAAGATTCAGCCCACCATCTTGGTTCATAATGGCATACAACTATATTCAAACAGAGAAAAACTTGTTCCTTGATCTCAGGAACCACCATGTAAAATGTGGTTAAAATACACTCGTATTGGAGTGCTCTGTAGACTGATAGCTGTGGTCTTATATATACAAGCCTTTTTTGCTCTTTCACTCTTGTCTTCTTTTAGACTTTTTAAAAAGACATTATATCTGTTTCAACACCTTTTAGTTTTAGTTTTTTTTTAAGTGGGTTGTTTTTAGATTTTTAAAGATTTTAAATTATTGTACCCCTCCCTCCTTGTGCTGGTCTACGACTGTAATAAAGTGTTGTTGTTGTTGTTGTTTGTTGTTGTTCACACACACCACACACGAATGGATAACGTGATTTGTTGGCTTTAGGGCTCTGCACAGTCCCTCCCACTCAGGTTCCTAACCTGACCTGATTCTGGCCCAGTTTGCGGGAGGTACTGTAGGGCTGCTGTACATGCCTGGCTGCCGTGTCAGACCAGCTTAGCCTCCTCATTCTGCACACCACCACCACCCCCGATCAAGTAAAACAATAGAAATACTTAACTAACTGACCAATCACGTCAGTTCATGCCCCCCTCCCGCATTTCCTGGCTCAGCATGGTTCAGGCCCCACTTGTTGCCACCCGCAAACATTCCCAAGCATAGACCAAAACCTGCTCCTCAGTCTCAGGAACGGTCATGTCAAATTGGGCAATGTTCTCTTCAGAGGCATCCATGTTGGTGCACTTTAAGAACTGAGCCAGTTGGGCAATGCCATACCAAACTGGGTGATGATATCTTCAGAGGCATCCAAATCAGTGGTTTGTTTGTCTCCATGTTTTGCATCTTCATTGCAGTTTGCTGCCACTATCATGGCTTTGTTTACTGCTGCTGCTGCACCCACGCCCTTCTGCTATCTGATCTTGCAGCCAAAATCAAAGGGGAGTAAAGCAACCCAACCAATAGGATTGTGAATATTCATTCATCATGACCGCCATTGTTTATAGGTATCTTTTGAAAAGGGGATTATTTTCCCACTGTGGAGAAACTAATTCAAAATCCCAGCAAGATGAGCTTGCCCCAGACATAAGGCAGAGGAACAGCAGCTGCTAGGAGCCCGCTCCCCTTTGCTTCCAGAATGAACTTGGCTGCGCTAGTTGATCAGTTGTCCTGTGATTGTAAAGGTGAGGGGATGGGCATTTGGCCATTAGCCAAAAATGGAGGGCTACAGACAGGTTGTGTCTGTCTTTCATAAATAGAAATTAAGAACGCAAGAAGAGCTCTTTTGTTGATCAGAACAAAAGCCATCTACTTAGGGCCCTCTCGTCCAGGAAGGAGATCGAGGCAGTTGCATCAGGTGATGGAATCCAATGTACAGCGGCACAGGTGCGGCTTCCTGCTGCTGCCAAAAAAGTGTGGAGAAGCGGCTGCAGCATCTTTCAGGCTCCAGCAAGATCCCTACGAGATTTGCTCGAAGCCTCAACCATGTGCAGGGGTGGCAAGGGAACCTGGGTGGTGAGCAACAGGTGGCGCATGTGCAGTGCAGGGCAGCACCTTCCCGTTTCACCTCAGGTGGCAAAACAGGACAGGCCGCCCCTCTACTACCCCAGCAACTTATTCTTACAGTGGTCAACCTATGGGAATCCTGTGAACAGGACCTGAGTGCAAAAGCACTGCCCCCATCTGTGAGTCTCAGCAACTGGTATATGTGGTTGTCTCTTTTCATTGCAGTACTTTAAAATATTAACAGATATTATTGTGGGATACTTGAAGCAGGGAATAAAATATAGTCTACCACAGGGGTCAGCAAGCTTTTTCAGCAGAGGGCCAGTTCAATAGTCCCTCAGACCTTGTGGGGGGGGGCAGACTATATTGGGTGTGTGTGAACGAATTCCTATGCCCCACAAATAACCCAGAGATGCATTTTAGATAAAAACACACATTCTACTCATGTATAAACACCAGGCAGGCCCCACAAATAACCCAGAGATGCATTTTAAATAAAGGGACACATTCTACTCATGTAAAAACACGCTGATTCCCGGACCATCCGCGGGCCAGATTTAGAAACCGATTGGGCCGTATCTGGCCCCCAGGCCTTAGTTTGCCTACCCATGGTCTACCACTTTGAAACCTTACTTCTTGAGCCAGTGGCAGCAGACAAACTTTGGGGGGAAGCAAGGCAATGGGGCCAGAGCTCCATGGCAGATTAGCTGCTATGCACACAAATCGTGTCCTCCCTTAAAGAGGGCATGTGTTGCGGGTGGGTACAATTGGATAGCCACAACACCCTATTGGTAGGTCTCTTGATGGTGGGTTTAATCAGGCCAATGGGATGCTAGCCAAACCAATCAAGGGACCTATATATACCCATGCACATGACCCAGAGCTTCCTCTTTTGGTCAGTGCATTGGAACACCTGCCCACCTCTCCCTATTTTTAGGGCTTGTGCGTTTGACCTTGTTATGCCGTCGTGTGTTGTCTGTCGTTGGGACAGGGGCACGGCAGGAATTTTCCCCACTTGGCTGATTGGCTAGTGCCACTTGGGTTCCGCCTGCCGCATAGCAAATTGTCACAACTTGTAAGGTTGCGGATAGGCTCTGGGTCAGGTGATAGGGATGGGGGTGTTCACCCTTGGCTGACCTGTGCTGGTGCCCTGGGTCAGTGCTACCTGCAACAGCGCAGAGAGCTAGTTGAACCGGAGCCTATACAACCACTCACTTGCTGTAATCAATAAAGTTGTGGCCTAAATTCTGCCAAAAAAGCAAACCAAAATTTGAGTCTTGTCTGAATTTATTTAAGGGGGGAGGTTTAAAGGTCTAAACACGCAAAAGATCCCAGTCCAATCATCGGCTTCTCCACATAGGTCTTGGAGAAACCCCCAGGCTGAAATCTTGGACAGACACTGCAATTCAGTGTGGGCAATACTGTGCTGGTCTGATTCACAGCAGCTTCCTGTGTTCCTATGATCTATCTGTGCACACACACCTTTTAAAACCATAGTTAACTAAAGCAAAGAAATTTGTCCCACTCCAGGCAAGCATAATTTCCAGCAAGGAAACTCTGAACCAAAAGAGTCTTCAGACGTTTACAGGGCACACAAGTGTTTGTGGGTTGTCAATCAGGCTTGCCTCAAATAGGCACTTTGCGTAGGGCAAAGGCCACAAAACAGAGCCCACTGTGAGCCAGATATTTTAGGTACAGTTCTCCTAGCACTTGGGACTCAGTCTTTTCCTGGTTCTAAATAGCAAGAAGGAAGTTCCAATTATGCATACAGATTTGATCTGCAGGATTGTGCCTGAGGTATAAACGGCTTTTGCTATTCAAATATAAATGCAACTATGCTAGCCTGAGAAAGTTTGCTCTAGTTGTCCATTAGTCCAGTGCAAGTGGTGTGTGTGTGTGTGTGTGTGTGTAGTTAATTCTAGCTTTTGTTAATTGCTGGATTCAGATCTGACTAGACTCCCTACCTCAACCCCAAAGCACAGTATGTTGAAGTTAACCCAGGCACTGGACAACAAATACAGCTGCCTCTTTGCTTCTCCTATTGTCTGAACTTATCTTCAGACAGCTATTAAAACACAACATGACCTTCCTTTCAAGGCCTCTCCCAATACCAAGAACTCTCCCAATACCAATATCAGCGTGAACTTTTACCTAGACAGTTGGGAGTGGTTGGGAACAGAGATTCTGCTGAACTTCTCTAGAGAATATAAGAGATATGATATTAATACAGAGAAAAAATTGTACAGGGAAAAAATTGTTTGATGCATTACTAGAACTTCCTCCCCACTTAAATTGTTATTTTTGTTTATTATATGTCTTAATAAAAGATGTACAGCTTATTTAGCCCTCTTAAAAGTTACCTGTGCATGATTGTGGTTGTTTTCTAAAGCACATTCTGTACTTGCATTGCAAGATTTTGTGTGTGCGCATGTCCCCCACCCTTCCCTCGATGGTGGATTATAAACCTCAATCTTAGAAGCAGCTGAGTCTGAGCACTCTTGCTGAATCAGCAGAGCTGTAAGAGAACACAAACACCCTAATGGAGTTACTGAGATAACTAATTTGCTCAACTGAGTCCACAATAATTGGTAGTTTGCAAGATTGTGCCTATAGAGAATGCAATACCTGAAGGAATACATAGTATTTCTGTTGTGACATAGACCCAAATGGACATTTTTCTCCACTAATGGTAAAATCATAAATGGGTCAACACCAATAAGCTAGTGTCTAAAAAAAACTTTTCTCAAATGTTAGGACTAAAAAAAACCCCAGCATTACCAACAAAGGGATATTACTGCTCTTCAACTAATACTTTGAGGGCATCTCATGCAATAACTACAGTAGTTATAATCCAGGCATCCCCAAACTGCAGCCCTCCAGATGTTCTGGCCTACAACTCCCATGATCCCTAGCTAACAGGACCAGTGGTCGGGGAAGATGGGAATTGTAGTCCAAAACATATGGAGGGCCAAAGTTTGGGGATGCCTGTTATAATCCTTCCAACAACCCTGTAAGGCAGGGATGGAGAATGCTAACCCTCTGGATATTGTTGGACTCCACCTCCCATCAGCCCCAGGCAGCACAGTCAATGGTCAGTGATGATGGGAACTGTAGTGTAACAACATTTGGAGGGCTGTAGATTCCCCCTCCCTGCTGTAAGGACAGTCTTTTTTATTATCCCCCACCCAGACTCTTGAAGAAAATAAAAATCAGTTCAATATCTGTTTTAAGTCCAGTTGGTGTCACTGGCCTTTGCTATTAGACTAGGGTGGACTATGAATCTCAATAAAAGGAACCGTGCATCATCATAGAACCAGCTGAAAAGAATAAAAGGGCTATCTAACCTAGTACAGTAGACTAGAAAATCCTTATAGTCTGTGATGTGGACCAAGCAGGGAGAGAAAGCATTGCAGGAAGGCTCTTGCAGAGCAAATAGCTGAGAATGAGTTCTGTGAAGGAGCCAAGCTACCCACTAAAAGTTGTTCCAGTTAAAGATGCCACAACACCAGCCTCAATAATTTAGAAGATGTGATTGCCTGTGACAGGAACATTTTCCTCCCAGATGAGTGCATAGTGGTTTAAATAAATTTAGATGAGGGGAAATGTTCTATCATGTCTCTCCTTCACCCAAACCTCAAACTAGTTTGGAGACAGGAGAGGAAGAAGCCGCTTTACACCAGATCAGACTCCCCTCTCCCCCACCTGATCCACTATTGTCTGCTTTGTGTTTCCCTGCTTCTTCAGAGCCTTGTAGTCTCCAGAGACTTTCCCACAATCTGCTACCAGTTCCATTTTACCTGGAGATACCATGGAGTGGGACTGGGACCTTTTGCAAGCATTTATGTGCTCTGCTGCTGAGCTTTGATCCATCCCTAAAAGGACCGACTTTTAGATGTAGCTTCATTTTGGCTCAGTTAGCTTGGGTAGCCCTACACAATGCAGAGGGGTCATCTCAAGAACAAATACAGACTCAATACAGATGTCAGGATAATCTAAATCTCACATATTTCAGTGGGAAAATTAAAGATGTGCTTAACTCTCCCCCACTGAAATTGAAGGGTTCCTGTAGATGAGGCCAAGGCTTCTTATTGCAGACGTGGAAGTCCGTTCCTCATCTAACTAACATTACTTTTGAATACTTTTAGTGTTTGCATTAAGCAAGCAAGTAGACAGTATGGAAGGAAACTTATTCAAAAGCACTCAGAAGATGATAGATAAGTGGACTGGCTGGTGTATGAATCAAAGGTGAATAAACTGTTGGACTGCAGTGCCTCCAAAACTGTACTACTAATTATAATTTAGCAATCATGCCTCAACAACAACATCTCCAGCAAACACAGTTCTGAAATTATTACATGCAAGTACAGTATCCCTGCCGAAATCAAATGAATCACACAATGAGTTGATTCAAAATTGCAGCTACAAATATCAGGTGCATACAGATAGATATACCTTATCAAGTGTGGGAACAACTAATATTTTTGCCACATGACTAGATGGAGCACCACAATGATGAGCAATTTAGTTCTGTGGTATTAGAATATCTATAACATTCTTTGAATAATGGTGCTGGAGGAGAGTCTTGAGAGTCCCATGGACTGCAAGAAGATCAAACCTATCCGTTCTGAAGGAAATCAGCCCTGAGTGCTCACTGGAAGGACAGATCCTGAAGCTGAGGCTCCAATACTTTGGCCACCTCATGAGAAGAGAAGACTCCCTGGAAAAGGCCCTGATGTTGGGAAAGATGCAGGGCACAAGGAGAAGGGGACGACAGAGGACAAGATGGTTGGACAGTGTTCTCGGAGCCACCAACATGAGTCTGACCAAACTGCGGGAGTGCAAGACAGGAGTGCATGGCATGCTCTGGTCCATAGGATCACGAAGAGTCAGACACGACTAAATGACTAAACAACAAACATTCTTTTGTGCAATATGTGTGTGTGTGTGTGTGTGTGTGTTTACTTGTTAAGGTTTCAGTTTGTTTTAAGAGTATTTGTTGCTTTTATGTTTTAAACTGTTTTTTAATTATTTTCTGTATCACCTTGATACAGTGCATTAGAAAGTGATTTAGTAAGTCAGAAGGTAAACGGCGTTTCTGTGTGCTGCTCTGGTTCGCCAGAAGCGGCTTTGTCATGTTGGCCACATGACCTGGAAGCTGTACGCCAGCTCCCTCGGCCAATAACACGAGATGAGTGCCGCAACCCCAGAGTCGGTCAGAGCTGGACCTAATGGTCAGGGGTCCCTTTACTGTTAATACAAATAATAATATACTACTTTGCATCACAAAAGCTCACAAAGGGGTTTACAGAGTGAAAGCAAAAATAAAATAAAATATGCAAAACAATGCCAAAAAATTACCTGCAGTATGGAAAACATCAAAACAATATACATCAAACTCCATGGCATAGAATTGCACTCAATGCACTGATACTCAGAGCTCACCCATATTTCCGTTTGCCCCTCCCCTTTCCTCTGGCAGGTTCCTAGAGCCCTCCCACCTCCTCCCCAAAGCTGGGAAAATGCTAACTAGGCTTTGGGAAGGAGGCGGGAGGACTCTGGGAAGTAAAACACCTTTCTTGCCAGGCTTTGGGAAGACAGTTGTAAAGGCTGAGGGATGCATTAAATGTTGCCAGGGGACACACAAAAAAGGCCTTGAGGGCTACATGTGGCCCTCGGGCCATGTGTTGAACCACCCTGTTCTAGGAACCACCAGTGAGAGGTGATTGCAGGGTAGGGACTAAAGATGGACAAACAACCTGAGAAGGAGCATCATGTATCAGAGCTACCACTCCACCCCTAACACCTCATACACCCCATAATATGATCTAGAAATGGATATGGTTGTGATATATAGCAATACAGTCATACCTCGGGTTAAGTACACCTCGGTTTGAGTATTTTCAGTTTAAGTACTCTGCGGACCCGTCTGGAACGGATTAATCCACGTTGCATTACTTTCAATGGGAAAGTTCGCTTCAGGTTAAGTACGCTTCAGGTTAAGTACAGACTTCCGGAACCAATTGCACTCATACCTCGGGTTAAGTACGCTTCAGGTTGAGTACTTTCAATTTAAGTACTCCGCGGACCCGTCTGGAACGGATTAATCCACTTTCCATTACTTTCAATAGGAAAGTTCGCTTCAGGTTAAGTACGCTTCAGGTTAAGTACGGACTTCCGGAACCAATTGTGCTTGTAAACCGAGGTACCACTGTACATCCCATTCCCACTCAGAAATAAGTCCCATTGAGTTCAATGAGGTTTGTTGTTGTTTAGTCGTGTCCGACTCTTCGTGACCCCATGGACCAGAGCACGCCAGGCACTCCTGTCTTGCACCGCCTCCCGCAGTTTGGTCAGACTCATGTTGGTAGCTTCGAGAACACTGTCCAACCATCTCGTCCTCTGTCGTCCCCTTCTCCTTGTGCCCTCAATCTTTCCCAACATCAGGGTCTTTTCCAGGGAGACTTCTCTTCTCATGATGTGGCCAGAGTATTGGAGCCTCAGCTTCACGATCTGGTTTACCAAGAGGTAAATGGGTATAGGATCACTATAATATTTTACTATGCCTACCAAGCACAACTATTAGTAGGTATTCATCAGTAGCCAAGAAATACATTTCCAAGGGAGTTTTTTTAACGATAACATTTCCCCTCCTAATCTAGCAATGGTAATTGAATTGTGAACTGCATATTTAAACGGGTGCTGCACATGTGATGTTGATTCACAACTAGATGTGCAGACTCACTTCATGCTATCAGCTCTTCATAGCTGGTAGGGCTAATGAAGAATAAATATTCCCCTGTGCAATGCTCATTGCTAACCTAAATTGATTCAAATTAAATAAGCATGTCTAAGCTTGATGACATTGAGTTGTTTAATATATATTTTAATATATTTTACAAAAAGATTTTTAAAACTCAGGATCATGAACGTGGTCACGGAGATAAATCCTGCCAACATTAGCAAATTGTCTTGATTTGATGTTTGAAAGCAGTCCTTTGCAGATTTTGATTTTAATTCCCGCTATTCCATGCTTGGCTCTGCTTAGCTGTCATTCAGTGCCCCAGTTCATTCAGACACTTTCAACCCTTTGCAATGAATTCTGGTAGCCACAGGATAGACCTCACCTGCCTCCTCCCACCTATAGAATGGGGTTTGGTTTGCCTTATCCTACATTTCAGCAATGTCTGATCAAGCTGTTACAGAAAGGACAGAATTGATTCTATGGGGTATATGATACATGGACCATATCTTGGGTCTGATGTGCAACAGCAAAGGAAATCTGAGGCATCTCTTACTCTTTGGTGAAACTTCACATCCTTGAAGTGTTATTAACACATTGGGTCATATCCCTTAGGTAAATTATTAATAGTAATAATGTTATTTTTGTTAAAATTGACATTTCCTTTCATCTCAGCCCATTTACCTTAGTAGCAACCACCACACACACTCACACAAAGGGAAGTTGCATCCCCCCATTTCCCCTCTCATCACTCCACATGTGCGCTTTGGGGAATGTACAGTAATCTGCAAAAAAGCTTTCATGCTCTCAGACTTACCAAAGCATGCAATATTAATTGGGATTATTAATTGTATTTACTGCGCTGGCAAAGTCTAACCTCGTTAAAGGCCAGTGGAAAGACATGGGATGAGATCTGTCATTTGGAACATCCCGCCTGCTGCCTCTTCTCTTAAATCAAAGAGGGAGAGGGAGAGAAATCCCCTCAATTTCATTAATCAGCCGTTTTCTTACAAGGTTTTGCCTTTTGTTTTGCTGCACTTCACAAGGAGAAGGTGTGTTTTCCGGGCTGCTTTGAGATCTTGGCAGTTAATGGAGCTCTTTTGATTTTTAAATAAGACTTATTCCTCCGAGTGTACAGTATAAACCTAGCAGGCAAGGGATTGCGCCTTTAAGTTCATCACTTTCCCCCCAGTGCTCTAAGTGGAAGGATTGGACTGAAACTTTAAACATTTCTAGCCATACCTAGGATATGTATAATTTATAAGCCACACACCGTTTGCTGTCAAATAGGCGATTGATCTGACTCGGATCTCGTTAATTATCCTCCACATACATTATACGTTAACAGATCTTCAGTATACTGTGTATCAATATTAATAAGATTATAAAACACTATTGATAATTAGGAAGAGAAATAGACCAGGCCTTTGATTCACTCTGTTACTAACGCCCCTGCATCTCTAGATTAAAAAGGGACCACTTTTCATTTAATAATATCAGATCAGTACATCCATCTTCTAAAATGCTTTATTAAGAGAAAGCCAAGATTTGCATCCTTGTGCAAAGGGCTATTTGAAATTGATTACGGAGGTATCATTGATGTGTGAGAAATTTGTTTCTGAGCCTCATCTAAAGGGGGGTCTTAATAGGGTGGGAGGGATTTAAGGTGGAGCACTATACACTTTGATCTTTGATCTGCAAATTTCTATCCCCCCCCCTCTCTGTCAAGCTGTATTTGGAGAGTCATATTGTCTTGTTTGGGAGGAAATTAAATAGGACATCATCTTCCACACTTTAAAAATAAAACAACATCTGTTTTATTGCATCTCAAAGGAGGAGAATGGCAAATGAAAAAGCAGAAATAAATAAAAATATTAATATATGTTATCTACATATTTGGTAGCATTTAATAAGATTTTTTTCTTATTCCCTGGCCTTTTCTGCATGTCGCCTGGAATCTGTAGTTAATATGACCTGGCATTCCTATTTTCAAAAGACATCAATTTATTAACTTCAAACAGAAATCTTGCCACTAACTAGAACCCTTGCAAATGTTTCGCATATAAATTAAAACATGTGCATGTTGCTATTCCTAAAATTTCATTATAAAGGGGAAAACATACTCTAACAGACTTCAGGGGAACTTAAAATTTGGGATTTTAATTTCAGTTTTTGCAGTCTATATGCAAACAAAATCAGGTGTGCAGATAATAAAATCAATACTGATAAGACTAATTGTTTAGGAAACAGATGCTACATATTGAGAGCTATCAGTACTGTGGCTTGGATCATCTTGGGAGCTGGGTATGTTTAGCCTGGAGAAGAGAAGTTTAAGGGGTGATAAGATAGCCATGTTCAAATATATGAAAGGATGTCATATGGAGGAGGGAGAAAGATTGTTTTCTGCTGCTCCAGAGAAGCGGACATGGAGCAATGGATTCAAACTTCAAGAAAGAAGATTCCACCTAAACATTAGGAAGAACTTCCTGACAGTAAGAGCTGTTCAACAGTGGAATTTGCTACCAAGGAGTGTGGTGGAGTCTCCTCCTTTGGAGGTCTTTAAGCAGAGGCTTGACAGCCACATGTCAAGAATGCTTTGATGGTGTTTCCTGCTTGGCAGGGGGTTGGACTGGATGGCCCTTGTGGTCTCTTCCAACTCTATGATTCTATGATCTTCCTGGCAGTATATTCTCAGGCTCTGAAGAGGTTCTGCCCATCCAGACTAGCTATTGGGAACTCCTAGATCAAAACAGCTATGATTGGCTTCCTGTTTGGGCTGGGTCTTTACTCCTAGCTTGTTCTGTGGCACTGACTCTATGTCTCCTCACATCCCTGATTCCTGGCACACACCTGAGACTGCTTTTGAAGGGCAGGAGACTGCTATGCAGGGTTTAAAAAAAACCATAGACGGGCATAGCCTTTGCCAACCTCATGCCATCCAGATTCTATGGGCA